>NW_028318094.1:5268888-5595000 GCF_062004578.1 Staurois parvus
GCACGTTGTGTATCACAAAAATCAACCAACACTGCATAGAAAACAATTCACTGTACTGGTGTGGTCAGGGAATGTAGCTTAGCGTAGCTTCACATATAGCAGCCCTGTTCCTATCAGCCAAGCAAACCTTGTAGTACGTGGCTGCCCCCAAGAATGCCATGTTCATTTGAACTACAGGAGGCTGAAAAAAGGAAGAAGAAGAGAGTTCCTGTTGTTTCAAGAGTGCAGCTGTCCACAGGGGATGGTTTGGGACTGGTATCTCTCAGGAATGTAGTCAACAGGATGTGAAGATGCGTCAATAAAGGTGGCAAGCACAGACATGACCAGTAAACAGACAAATGATCAGTCCACATAGCAGGTAGAAATGTGGTCACTAGACAGGCCAACTGCTGGCTGCACTGGTCACTGTGACTAGTGTGATGATGATCAGGAACACTGTGACTGGCTGGTCACACTGTCTGTGCTTGGGGCACCCGTATGGATGTCAAATTGGGGGCAGCAGCTGTGTCCTGTAGCTATTGTGTCCCAATAGACTTTGATGGGACTGCCTGCCCGGGGATGCACAGAACAGCTGTGCATCCTTGTGTGGGTAAACACAGCCCTCACACACTGTACTCATTGATACACCCCAGTTAAACAAGGCCTTTTGGGGACACTGGGACTGGTGTGGCAGTGACTCGGGACACTGTGGCTGGCTGTACTATTAGGCCTTGTTCACATGTCTGCGTTCTGGCTTTGCACCCGCATGGATGTCAGACTGAGAACAGTGGCTGTCTTTGTGCAGCCAAAATACATGAAAGGAACTGCCTGCATGGGAATGCACAGACCACCTGTGCATCCCTGTGCAGGTAAACATGGCCAACGCATGGGGTATGCATTGATATGCTCCGTGTGAATGACACCTTGTGGTGAAGGGGGGGCTGGTCACTTTAAAACCCAGCGTCTGAGCTGCGTTTTTACCACTCCTCAACTGCTCAACTTTAGCTAAGAAGGTAGTGGCTGGGGATGTACACGTGCCACGGCAGGAATTAACACTCCCTGTGGTGCTCAGAGGGTACTGCCGTTCCCCGAGCGCAACCCATTCAAATAAATAGGGCTGTGCTGTAACTAGCCCGCAACTGTGGTAGTCCAGTATTTGGGGGGTTAAAACAGGCGTAGAGGAGGCAATACAGCACCTCCTCACTAGCTGTTAAATGCTTTCTAAATAGTGATCTGAACACGAATCACTCTTCAGAGAGCACAGCAATGAATTTATTTTAATTTTTTTACAATAAAAAAATCTATCACTTTCAATAGAGAAGTGCAGTGTCACTATGATGATCTGGCCAATGATCAGAGACACCTGTATGCTGCAATGGCATACCATGTCCCTAATCCCTAACCACAGCAGTACAATGTCACCATAGTGAATCTGCACTGCTCTAGTGTTTTTTTTCCTTTAACATTTTTCAGTGTATAGTATGACTGTATCACACATTCTCTCTCCATCTCACAGCTAATCATTATGACAGGAGAGACTTCACAGGCTGCAGCGTTTCAGCCTGTGTTTAGGTGTGATCTCTGTGACAGGCCAGGGCCCTGTACCCTGATCACAGATCCTGCCACTGTAAAGAGCGGCCAGAACAGGAGGATGCACCCATACGAAACAAGGAAGCTCCCGTCCGGCCACTATATATAAACATGCATAAACATATAAACTGGATTATTTAATTAATATTAACTCTGTTTATTTATATATTTTAATTGTAATTAAGGCAGTGAGCACATTATACAATGTTTAGTAACTCACAGCAACCTCATTTAAATTTGCTTTAGTAAGATTTTGAATCATGTGATTAGCTGAAATTAGATTAATTGTACTGCCCTTATGAATTGGCATGTACGTCTTGTCTCACCCGCTGTTAAGAAAAAAACACTATAACCAGCCCCTTTAGAACCCCCTCTAGTGACTATTCTCCAGCGCTCTATATTTAATAGAACAAAAAAAAAAAAAAGAAATAGCAAGCATGTAAAACATGTAAGCCTGTGTGCAGGCAGCTCCATTCATGTCTATTGGGACGCAGTGACTGCACACACACAGTCGCTGTTACCAATTTGACATCCGTGTGGAATGCGGGTGCATGTCCCCACTGCTACCAATAGACATTTGTTGAGACTGTCTGCATTTGGATGCACACCTGTGCATTCTTTGCGAGCAAACACATAAACACTTACATGTGACAGGGTAGTGTTCCTGCGCATAAGCCCTTTGGTCTTCTTAAATCCTGGATCTCCTTCTGCGATCACATCCATTGTCTTTTTCCCAATAAACTCCAAGGCATCCAATCCTCCTGTGATGACAGTCTTCCCCTAAACAAAAGCATAAAGATTACAAGGTTAAAGGTTAACTTCACTTTCAAATAAAAAAATAATATAGCATATACAATTGCTACACAAGCCATATTGTAATATTAAGGTGTTTTTTTTTTAAAATTACCATTCTATTTCAATAAGCAGCGCTGTAATTTTCTGAAACAAAATTCAATGCAATATGGCAACCTGGATGCGTTCTGTACACATTTGGCCTCCAAAATGTAATTTCCTGCTTGGCTGAAGAACTCTGCACTAAGATACAAGTCAGGTTTCTAGCATCCACTGCAACAAAAATATCACTTCGGCAAGATGCTCCCTAAGGTTTAATCACTTCTATAGGGATGCAAACACTGTACTTTCTAATCAGAATACTGATAGTGCATCAGCTGCTTGTAATAAATTAGTCGCTCTCTTTCAGAACCGCTCTGCACAAGAAATGATCCAAGAAAGAACTATTTCTTCAGGGCAGAAACAGGTAGGAATCTGTAACAAATTTGTTAAAATCTCTGCAATGTACATTGATCATCCACAGGGGATGTTTTTTCTCTCAACAAATGTGGATCAGCCTAGGCAACTGCTTAAAGTGTTACTAAACCCACAACAGTAAAATCAGTCTGTACATGCAGTAAAGCATGCTTTTTATACTCACTGTGGAACCTAAGGGGTTAATCCTCTGCATTGTGTAAAAAAGGCTGTTTGATTCTGTCTTCTCTGATCCTCTCCTTCTTCCAATGTCCCCCTCTTATCTCCTGATAAGACATATCATGTGGAGAAACTCTGCATATGCTCAGTTTGGTGTGTATTGCTAAAGAGGTTTTTTTTCCTGGGAGAGTGCATGTAATCAGCACAGGGCCAATCAGCACTGTTCAGACAGAGGTCAGGGGTCCTGCATCCTCCTAGAGCAGAAAGAAACCCCCCTCCCTACCAGCTTTAACCAGTGCTCGGCTGGACACTGATAGAAGTCACAATACTGTCCTAACTGCTGATGAGAAAAGGTATTTAGCAGTTTATATTTACTCAAATAATTGCATTTCCATGTTCTGTGTACTGTGGGAGACCAGATATAGTGAATGCAGGGTCCTGGGTTTAGTAACACTTTAATGTCTCAGTGTTGATAATAACATAAGCTGAGCCAGCTGCTACTATAAAAAAAAATCACCAGTAGATGTGACCTAAAAAAGTTGTATACTTACCAGCCAGGTCGAAACACATGTACCCTACTTTGTATTTAAAGTGGAACTAAACCCATCAATTTAACAATTTCAAAAAGCAGTTACATTCCCAGCACATGCCGGGATGTTACTGTCAAATATGCTTGTGCTGTCAACCAAACTGTCAAACCATCAGATGTCTGGTATCAAACCTGATCACATTTGCAGCATTATGGCAGCTGAAGAGCAAACAAAGGCTAAGATAGCAGCTTTCTTGGCTGAACGCGTTAGGAGGGTTTAGTTCCGCTTTAAGTCTAGTTACTGCTAAACTAACTGAAAAGCATAACTGTCAAATGTATCATATGCCAAAACATTTGTTCTTTAATTTGTGATTTACACAACTCTGCCACACTGCATTACCAGTCAGGGGACACAACTATCTGTAATTAACTCTAAAGATATGCTGGTAGGTTAATTGGCTCCTGTCTAGTATGTGTCCCTAGTATGTGTATGTATGAATGTGAGTTAGGGACCTTAGATTGTACGCCCCTTGAGGGTTAGGGACTGATGTGAATGTACAATACAGTATATATGTAAAGCACTGCGTAAATTGACAGCGCTATATAAGTACCTGAAAAAAATAAATAAAATAAAATAATAATTTTGCAGCTTCTTGTGTCACCTGTTTAATTGATAATTATAATCACATCCCTATTTCACTGCTCAATGACAGGAAGATGGCAAATCAAGCTGTGTGTTTGGAACAGGGGTGTGTGAATTGCAGGAAATACTGAATAGAATTACAAACAACTTGTATTTCAAAAGGTGTATGTTGCTGTTTCCTTGGAATTCCTGTTTAAAGTGTAGCTATAGTATATCGAAAACCAAAACTTTTTTTGGCTTTGACTTTAGAGTTCATTCACTGTGGTGGATTGCTTTTCAGAGGCACTTGACAGGCCTTGAGGAAGCAAAATGTTGCCTCTTTGCTGCTTGTTTTAACTCTGTAATTCTTTTTTCTTAATGTGAGGAAATATTTTTTTAATTGTCTGCAAATCTCCTCTTTGACAGTTGTCACAGGAATCAGTGTAATCATTGAAAGAATTCCGCTCTAATCCTCTTTAATTTAATTTTTGCATTATCCCCACTTTTATTATCATTGACATTGGTGATCAGTAATTAGAGAGAGTGAATCTCCCTGTCGGGGACATAGACAGCAATAAAAGCCTATGTCTGACTATTGAAACACTTTACTGCCCCAACCAGGTGGCGATCTCTGCACAATAAAGAATTGTACATTTTGGGATCTAAGGGCCTGTGCTCTGGTCTTGCCACATCTGAGCTGTATTCATAGTAAGAGTGTTTACATTTCATGGTCATCGGAAAAGCAGACTGATTGAAGTCATTCTCCGGGGGCCTTAAGCTTAGATAGTGTAGATAATGTAAATTCTGTTTGTGCACTAAAACTAACCTGTGTATATCTTTAAAGGATAAGCTCACCTTTGGAAACATGTCACATGTTCCACCTGTTTTTAGGGTGGAACATGTAACATGTTCCCAGTGCTGCAGCTGCTGCCCGCTATATCCTATACAGGCAAGCAGATATACTGACAGATCAGCAGTAGACCTGCATGGCACCAGCGATCTACTGCAACCAAAAATGATAAATGCACATTATTTTACCTGCAAAAAAAATTTAGATTCTTGGTCAAAAGGTGAACTTATCCTTTAAAGAGTGTCTTTCTTGCCTTAATCATTCTAAATCCATGTTTATTGAGTACCCACAAATATATGCTTTGTGTGCAACATCTGCTAGGATCAGGCGATCTTACAAAAGGGTATCATGAAGATGCTAGGCCTAAGGCCTATCAGGAAGAGCTATGTGTAAGTACCTCATCTAGGAAGATTGGAGCATGATCAGACAGGTAGATAGCACCTACAGAAGCATCCTGTACACCATTTTGCCTGACCAAAAAGAGTTGATAAAGGTCAGGAGTAGTTAGGGTGGGAAAAAGGTATAATGTTTGCACATAGGATACAAGAGATGCCAGATATCCACTAACTGAAAGCAGCATAGGCATTTCTTGATCCTCCTAAGGCACAGGTGTCAAACACAAGACCCGCATGCCAAATCTGGCCCTCCAGGCAATTTCTTGTGGCACTTGCACCTCTCCTGCAAGTACCCCTTTGTCTATGCCCCCACCTTGTCTCAGCAGTCGGCAGCAGAGAGGAGAATAGAACTCCTCTGACAAATGCTGCACCTCTCAGTGCAGCTTCAGCACCCCCTCATCTCGGCCTTCCCTGGTCTCAGCATTCAGCAGACTCTGGTAACTGACTCCACTCTTCCTCTGGTCCTCCTCTAGACCCTGCACTTTCTGCTTTCCAGCATTGTCTCATAAGGGGGTACATGGTGATGTTAGGGATGGTGTGGGATTCTTGACATCTATCTGATGAAATGAAGGGTGAGGTGCTCTGGACATCTAGTCTTACAGATACAACCGGCCCTTTGAGGGCAACCATAATGCTGATACAGCCCGCGATAAAATGGAGTTTGACACCCCTGTCCTAAAAGATGTGCAGGACAGGGGAGATGATGATTTGGAAGCGTCCAGTGCAGGGTCTACTACACGGTTGAAATCCTAATGCCAACATTATCAAATGCCTAATACAAATCCTAATGCAAACAACGTATGCAGTTGTTCAAGTCTGGTCTCCAAGAAGAAGAATTAAAAGTATGTAAATAAAAGACTAAATTTCCCCTTTACAAATAAGGCACTGCCTTCTGGGTGATGTCAGGTGTCTAGGAGCTATATTGAGAGGGCTTTTTGTTGTTTCCTGCTTATTCCGAAATGAAAATAAAAAAATCTTTGGCTATCAATACACCTTAAATGTAATTTGAATCTGCATTAGACCCATCCTGCAGTAGGAAATGTAAGGAAACTTACTGTACTTTGCACGGCAGTGGAGATGCTGGAGAGAAAGCCAAGAGCCCCTGAAATTGGTGATGAGGTCTCACCCTCTTTGGATTCAGAACCCTCTCCGGTATTGGCATCTATAAAAGGGAAATAGTGTGAACATATACTGGATTTAAACATCTATATGTTCTTCACATTTTGCCTTGGTCTTCTCTGCACTCTCCTATTTCCTTCAACAACCAAAAATATACTGGTAGAGTAATCGGTTTCCATTAAAACTTATGGCAGAGTGTGTATGTGTACATCGGTACAAATGACATTGGAATAACTGCCCTTTTTTAAGGCGTAAGGATGTGGATGGTCTTCTGTAGTACAACGGGACTTTCAGAACTATAGAAGTAAATAAAATAAATGTGAATATATGAGTCTATTCAGGCTTCAATACTTCACATAGCACACTAGTGCTAAATACATACATTATAATCAGAACCATCAAAAACTCAGGAGCAAAAATTAAAAATTTCAGGTCCCTATAGCCAAAGTATTCCTACTGTGTTTTGCATTCCAAAAGAAGAAACTCCAACAAGAGTCTACCATGGTATAAATCTCACCATGACCCAATCCCTATCATATATAGCTCAGCCAATCTCAACCCGAGGGTCCCTCCAGAGGTTGCTAGGGGTTACTTTAGCCTTGTCTGATTGACACCTCCCCCCCCCGAATGGTGCCTGTATTGTTCCAGGTCTAACACCATTTGGCAGAGGCAGCAGTATAACACCAATTAATTTTTTCCCTGTCTGGAACAGTGTAATTCTGCCCACCACAGTTAGGTGGGGGCACAATCTTTCCACTGACCACCAATGAAAGGGGCATTTTTCTCACGGACTAACAATGCATTGGTTTTAGAAAGGGGTTCTCCGAAAACTGAAAATTATTTCAAGGGTTCTTCTGGGGTAAAAAGGTTGAGAAAGGGCAATATAAATATTTTACAGTAGGGATCATTAAAACATGCAGTTTCCTCAGTTAATTCTGCATGGAAAAAGTAAAATACTATCCCGTCATTAATCCAATGCTGATTAAAACATGAGTGTCCACTTGCCTTCTGCTGCCTCAGCTCGGTCTCTAAATGACAGCTCTACAGGACTGGGAACTCCCAGAGTGCTCTCTGCCTTCTCAATTGCCGTACTGATACCATGACCTGTAGAAGGGAATGTGTTATTTTAAGAATCAAAAAAGCATCAAATAAAAAAATGTTTACTACACACTTCATTGAGTTTACATAACTGGTAAAAGGTTTTAGATCTGTTTACAAACCACTTACTTCGGGGAAGTTATTCAGTTTCATTATCTCTGAAGTTTATTAAAGTCAAATTCCAAGAAAACAGTACAGTACAGTTGAAATACACAAATAAATACCATGTTCTCTACCAAAGGATTTCTGTGTTCAGACAATCTTGGGATCGAAGTGTCTCTGCCATACAGCAAAGCCAAGCCAGTGATCTCACACTTCTCTGCTGCACTTGAGTAATACATCTTGACCACCTCCCTAATCCCAGACTGTGACTGGATAATCTAATCCCAGACTGCGACTGGATGATGGAGGAAGAAAGATACACACAGGGCAGGCCATTACTCCACACACTCATCCTGTAGACTGAAAGGGCTCAGCAAAGCCACACAGCTTTCACTGACTCTGAGTGTGCTCCCTCTTTTAGTCTGCGTTTTGCCGTGTAGTACATTACAGGAGGCTGATTATCAAGACAGATTTAGGAAATTAAGGTAGTTCTGTACAGTAACAACTGGATTTAAATGTGTGTGTTTTTATTTTTTAACATGCACCTTAAGCCCTAGTTCACACTGATGCTGGGCAGAATTTGCAATGATTCTGTGCGATTTCCGCACAACATCATAATTGTATCCTGTTCATGCGAACCGTTTCAGGTATGTAATTTAAGTTAACACCCCGAAATTGGTGCGCAAAACACAGTGCGATGTGCAAAATCGGATCGCATGGGTGTGAAAACCCATGCGATCCGATTTTGGTGCAGACAAAAAAAGGGTCCTGCACTATTTTGGCGTGGATGGGGTGCAATTTGAGCCATACAAAAAGTATGGCTCAAATTGCATTGCACAGAAATCGCATGTAATTTGCACAGGAATGCAATGCGGTTCTTGTGCGAATCACATGCGATGTGCTGCACCGCATCAGTGTGAACCAGTGGTGCAATTGCACTTATTTGTAGTACTGCCTTCTCTCCCAGTCTTATACTCACCTGTAGCCAGTCCAGCAAGATATCAGCTGTGCAACCTCAATAGTACTGCACAGCCGCTTGCCAAAATCTTCCTGGCCAGGCCCAAGTATGCCCTCTGCACTCTCATTCAGTCCTATAGAGAGCTCTTTCTCCAGACTAACTTTCTGTATTCGAGGTGATTATAGCCATATTAATGCACTTGCAACAGAAACTGCTTGGACCTTGAAGAAGAGAGCACTCCCCGAAAGCTTGTCCTGAAAAATTGGATGTTAGTGCAAATTAAAAAATTATCATGGGTAGTACTCAATTGTCTCTGAACTCCAAAGCTCTCCAAAGGATTTAATGAGAGTGAAGAGGCCATGCGAGACAGAAAAACAAGCAGCTGTAGGGTGCTAAAGATGGTAGACAGTCAATATCATGCTGGATCAGGAAAAAGTGAATTTAAGGCAGGGAAGGGGAAAAAAATGAGTGTAATTGTGTAAGCTTATATATATTACCTGTAGACAGCCATGAGGAGGTTAGTAACGTACACCAAGACGTACAATACACCAGAGTACCCTGTTGTTCTAGATTAGTTAAACTGGCCATACTCTTTCATTTCCAAATGATCACATCTTCGTTTGACCAATGGTTTACCCCAAATGCTCATCCACTATTCAGGGTATGTAGGGCAATCTCCCATAACAATGTAGGGTAGCATCAGAATGTCAACAAAGAACTTGGCCTTCTCAAACTTTCTCTAAACTCATGGAGCTCAGCTTTAAAGAGACCATCTCACCTACTGAAAAAATGCAAGTATTTTATATGCTTGTGTGACATAAAATGTACAGATTTGAGTAAATAAGATGTGATCAGTAGCAATATGTAATCATAAACGTAGTTGCATTATTAAAGAAATATTCAGTCATATATTCAGTCATAGGTACTCAGACAGATGGTCATCAATTAGCTCATCAATTAGCATCTGAAAAGCCTAGCTGCCTCTGGAAGTGACACCTTGGGGCTAATAAGGTTTTGTCACCTTCTGGGGAAACCAGTTTTAAGGAAATGGCTGGAGACATTTAGGCTTCATGACAGCAGGGGGTCTGCGATCTGGGGAGCTAAAAATATATCCATACATCAAAGGGTATCTTTCATCTCTCATAAAAGCTAAAATATTAGTTGCAGAGAGATGGAAATACTCCCTTCTGTTTGTGCACGCTGTGTGCCACACCGACGTATGAAAACCATATTCGTGGATCAGGTAGAAGGCCAGGCAAATGCAGGAAATGGTTAGGTGGTGCTGGAGTGCGACAGTTGAACAGTGTTTGGTACTGTTGCGATCGGACTGATGCGCTGGATTCGGAAATCCAATCCCTGACTTGGTGTTTCAAGCCAGTCTTGGTCCTATTGAACTTGACAGGTCAGCACCCAGAACATCCTGTGGGCAGGTACAGGGACACCCCCCCATGGTCAATTGGCCGAAGACTAATGTCCCGCCTACGTCCATATCCCCATAAATGGACTACCCAGGCACTGGGACATTGTAATTCGTATGGAGCTGGTTCAATCGACCAACAGACTGCTATTTCTCCCTGACTTGCTCCAGTCGCAGGATAGATCTTGGTAAAAGTTTTATCTCTGTTTTTTATTCCCTTTTATTTTATAGTGAATAGTCATTTGTGTGTCTTCTTGTCTTTTTTGTATTTCTGTAGCTTTTTATATTTTGTACATATTTTATGCACTGCCCACTTTCGGGAACTTAAAATCTCAAATTAATTAGTGACTTCTGTGTATTTAACCACGGGCTCATATCTTCAGAGAGATTAGATTGGAGAGATTAGATTGTATTGTATTTTAGTGCCTTTAAATGCTCGGTCAAGCTCATTGCCAATCTGTATGCAATTGCACTGCGTGTGGGCAGATTGCATGCGGATTGTAAAGGTAACAGATCTGCCAGACGGAGATCTGTGTGTGTGGGGTGTCCCAACAGACCGTTCTGCGGATAAACTGCTAGGTGGTGGCAGGCTACCTTTTGTGGTGTGTCTGGTGTGGGGGTGTGTGGACAGTGGAAGAGTGATTAACACCAGGGTTCAAGCTGTGGGATAGCTGGAGGGACCTTAGAAGGGTGTGTAATTACTAAGCTGTTCCTCAACTCTAATCTGTGCACCAAATTGTATATAAGATTTGTATCTGCCAGTGTGTGTGGTCGACCAGCTGGATTGGAGTGGAGTCTCCATTTGGTGGTGGCCAAAAGGTAGTGCGGGCTGTGGAAGTATATCACAGCTGATCTTATATACGGTTTTATATATTCAAAGTTAAGTCCCCTTTATTCCCTCTTACCCTAAGTCACGGCTGCACGTGAGAGCCTCGGTTAGTCGCTGTGGGCGTGGTGTGTGAGGGGAAACTGTGACAGCTTGCTTTAAGTGTTTTTCTTTTCCATAAATGATCCTATAAACACTTGCAATGTACCTTTAACACTTGCAAGAACAGCCAATTCCCTAGCACCACCCCTCTTTACGCTTGGACACCATAGCCCCTTCCTCTTCTGCAAGTGTCTAATTAGTGTCTGTGCTGAGCTAGTTTCTGCGCCCCTCCCTTCTCACCTACCAACATAACCTTTTTTGCAGCTGCCAGCGAGGTAGCAAAGGAGAATGTGATAAGGTGTATATGAGTCGCATCCAAAATGGCAGCTCTTAGGGCTTTGGGAAGATTACATAAGAAATGCTTTTAAAGGTAAATAACATGCATAAAATATGTTAAATGCACATATAATGTTAGGGAGGATAGTTGGTGAAATGAATGGTCTGGTGACAGGGTCTCTTAAAGTGTAATGTAAGTGCCCTATTCGCCATTGTGCTTCCAGCTTCAAAGAGTGTTGGGGGGTCAACATGCCCTGCTAGGGAAAGGGGTGTTATAGGGAACCTGTTGCTTTGCCCTGCATAAGCATAGGTACACACTGTGGGCTGAGGATCATGTGACTGGTTTCAGAGTTGGACAAAAATACTCACCTACAGTCGCCACAGTAGCTGAAGCAGTAGATATTAATGACTTTCCCCAGCTACCCCAGTATCCCCAGGATGAAGGGGATTTGGCAGCAGAATCCTGCAGGTGAAACAGATACAAGGATATAAAAATAACACTTGTAGATGATAATTAAAAGAAGTTCTATGGTCATAGGATACACTTTCATTTTATAACATCAGAATTGTAATAGCAATACAAACAATAGTTATATTTGACAATATAGAATCCCCTTTCATGTTGTGATTGCTGCCAGTCTGAGAACCATCTTTTTCCACAACTTCCTGGATTTTCTGTAGGCTTTGCAGTGTCTGCTCTGATGTTTACATTATATTTTCTAAGGACTACATATCCCATGGTACCTTGCTGTCTCCATTGATTCCTGTACTGACTCCCCCTCCTGAAACTCTTCTCAGCTTCTCTGTAGTCCAGAAAGCAGGCTCTGTGAAATGTGTGACATATGTGTCACAGAATTCAAGGAACTAAATGTATGGAATGCATCACAAAGTAAGTTTACAAACGTCAAGCTGGTTATAACCAAAAGGGTTTAGATTGATAGTCGTGGCCAAGAAATAACTGAAATAGAATGTGGGAATGCATAATAGGAGCAACCTAGATATACCTGAGATAAAGTGTTGGTCTCTTTTAAATTTTCATCATTGACACCCTTTAAACTAAAACTGGCCATACATTCAGATCAACAAATAATTTTCCACCTGGCTCTGTCAATTTTTAATTCAACTTTTGTCGAGGCGGGTGGTGCTTGCAGAGTGAATTTCAACCTTTGGGTCCCATTCACACTTGCAAATTGGGCATTTGTGATTAGATGCCGGAAGCCCAGCTGAAGTTCCCTGTAATTAGCTGCGGGGTGGAAGCCCCTCTGACAGCTATTCGCAGTCACTCACATGTAAATCGCTCCAGCATCAGTTACCTGATAAGCCCTGAATGCAGACAGTCTGTGTCCAGGGCCAATCATTCGCAGGTAATTGTTCCATGAGCAATTATATTTGAGCCACCATAAATAGCTGCAGGAGCTGTTAGCCTCCAAATGGAGCTACCCACTCATCTAATCGCAGGGAACCCCTCACTGGGTCTCCCATATCTGTTCAAAACAGCACCATTTGCAAGTGTGAATGAGGCTTAACTGATCAGCAAGATGTCACATGGGTTGAACTGGATGAATCTCTGTGAAAGAAATTTTAAACTGTTTATGTATTTCATTTTCCTTTGTCTACTACAATTAGCGTCCTTGGCATCATACTAACTCTTCTGCCACGTACTCACATTTCTAAGATCCTGATAAGACATTAGCCCATCTATGTATTGCATACAATTGTAATACTAATGTGATACTTATGTAAACATGGTTTTAAAAAATCCTCAAATGCACTCCTCATGTTCCCTACTGCAGTAGTCATTATTAATTTGTGCTTATCTATAACATATCTAAGACACTTATGTCCTAATTCAACTTTAATTCAATTATACACTATGTAACTATATATGTCTTTTAAATTGGTGATAATTAATAGTAACTAAATGTCTGGTACTGCTTACAACACACCAATGCTAGTAAACAAAAGTTTATCAGTATGGACATGGTCCTTTTGACCTTTCATCTCCATGCAGTCTATAATATCTTATCATAATAACTTTCGTGTAGCTAATTAAAATGCAATGCCATTAAGAGTAAGACTTTCTGTAAAAAAAAAGACCCACAAAATAAAAGGTCAAAATAAAATATTAAAGTGAACTGTAACCACAGAATATGAATATCTTTTGTCTTTTAATAATATACTATATATTTATTTGTGAACACTACAATAGCAGCGTCTGAGTTTTCTAGAATACCTGCTCAGTCTTGTCAGGAGTTTGACTCTCCTCCTCCTCAATGGACAGGCTGCTGGACTTAGACTCTGGGCGTTTCCGAGTTATGGCAACAGGTTCAGAGACTGTATGTTTATCCTCTCCAGAACTATCGTCTTTAGGGTCTGCATTGAGTTCCTCATGGGAGTGGCTGGGCTCCCCAGTGTTTTCAGTGCTGTCCTTTTCAGACATTTTTAAAACATCTGGGGTAAAAAAGACATGTGAACAAAGGAGATAATCTTCAATAAAGCCACGAATGAGAAGTAGACTTTAAAGTTACCTCTTGCATGGCAAAACAACAGCTTCACATTGTCTACCTGCTGCTTATGCTCAACTTTCATTTACTCCCAGAGCCAGTGGGAAACCTGATATTTCAGGGTATGGGATACCATCTGACTTTCTCTTCTCTTCCTCCCATGATGTAATGTTGTGTGGTTCACCAGCCAATCACCGGGTCACTCCCATGTCACTTTGGTGAAAGAGTCCTTAACTTTGTGTAAGCTCTGACCAGATCAGTTTGGAGATTACAAAGGGATTTTTCTTTTTTCCTGATGAATAGGGCAGTGTTGGAGCCAAGAGAGGTGAATATAAGCGGAGTGGAAAGCGGGATGGACAAGAAATAGTGAACCTGTTGGTTTTCCCTGCATGTGCCTCCCAGTCTGTAAACATACATCTTAATGCAGCTACAGCAGCCAGGAATGTGTGTTTACTTGTCAAACCAACTTTCAGCTTTCTGGTGGAAGTTATTCTGGTGGCTGTAATGCTGCCTGCTTACTTCCCCATCAAACAGAATGTACACTTCCACAGCCTCCAAAGTGACCCCCACGTTACTTTTCCCACCATGTATCCAGGGCTCTGCTCTCCCACCTTCGGGCCTTCTATGGGCATGGGAGGTCTCACTGGGTAGAACGTCGCCTATGGCCAATTTTGGGTACTAAAGTTCTTTGCTGTTTCACTAACGTGCACAATTTTAAGGCTTGTCATGTTGAGTATCTATTTACTTGGCACAAGCTCAACTTTTATATTTTACAAATTAAACTGGATAACATATTGTGTGCACGCCAAAATGAACTTTAGCGTATTGTTTCTGAAAATGTATGTTTGAAAAGCAGTTGCATTAATATTGTGTGACAAAGAGTTGCAACTACCATTTTGTCAGATTGGATGGAGAATGTCTGTGAACAGCAATTTTCAAGTCTTTCCACAGATTCTCAATTGGATTTTGGTCTGGACTTTGACTGGGCCATTCTAACACATGAATATGCTTTGATCTAAACCATTCCATTGTAGCTTTGGCTGTATGTTTAGGGTCGTTGTCCTTCTGGAAGGTGAACTTCTGCCCCAGTCTTAAGTCTTTTGCAGACTAACAGCTTTTCTTCTAAGATTGCCCTGTATTTGGCTCCATCCATCTTCCCATCAACTCTGACCAGCTTCCCTGTCCCTGCTGAAGAAAAGCATCCCCTCAACATGATGCTGCCCCTACCATGTTTCACAGTGGGGATGGTGTGTTCAGGGTGATGTGCAGAGTTAAGTTTTCCGCCACACATAGCGTTTTGCTTTTAGGCCAAAAAGTTAAATTTTGGTCTCACCTGACTAAAGCACCTTCTTCCACGTTTGCTGTGTGCAAACGTGACTTCTTATGGCTTTCTCTCAACAATGGCTTTCTTCTTGCCACTCTTCCATAAAGGCCAGGTTTCTGGAGTGCACAACTAATAGTTTTCCTGTGGAAAGATTCTCCCACCTGAGGTGTGGATCTCTGCAGCTCCTCCAGAGTTACCATGGGCCTCTTGGCTGCTTCTCTGATTAATGCTTTCTTTGCTCGGCCTGTCAGTTTAGGTGAATGGCCATGTTATGATAGGTCTGCAGTTGTGCCATACTCTTTCCATTTTTGGATAATGGATTGAACAGTGCTCTGTGAGATGTTCAAAGCTTGGGATATTTTTTATAACCTAACCCTGCTTTAAACCTATCCACAACTTTATCTTTGACCTGTCTGGTGTGTTCCTTGGCCTTCATGATGCTGTTTGTTCACTAATGTTCTCTAACCAACCTCTGAGGGCTTCAAAGAACAGCTGTATTTATACTGAGATTAAATTACACACAGCTGGACTCTATTTACTAATTAGGTGACTTCTGAAGGCAATTGGTTCCACTAGATTTTAGTTAGGGGTATCAGAGTAAAGGGGGCTGATTACAAATGCACGCCACACTTTTCAGATATTTATTTGTAAAACATTTTGAAAACCATTTATAATTTTCCTTCCACTTCACAATTATATTCCCCTTTGTGTTGGTCTATGAAATAAAATCCCCATAAAATAAATTTATATTTTTGGTTATAACATGACAAAATGTGGAAACTTTCACTGGGTAGGAATACTTTTTCAAGGCGCTGTAATTCTTTGTGGACATGATGATGTTAGCATAATATGTGTTGGACAAACATTTTTCAATTGCTGGTGCCATGTCTTATCTCTTGTTTTGCAGTAATGTGCAATATCAGTTTCTGTAGACTAAATCTATAGTAGTATCTGTGGCACACCTCATTCCCTCTTTGGATGTTCAATGCTATGTAAAATGTAAATGCCATGTCTTCAACAAAACATTTTGTCTTGATTAAAAAAAATAACATATGAAAAATGGAAAAATTGGTCAGGCAGCAAAAAGGTTAAAGTACACCTGTTATGAAAGCTATACAGTATATGACCTGCCATTGCGGGATCTGTACTTCTGGAACTCCTAGTTCTCTATTATTCTGATTCTGTGGCTTTGATATTTTTGGAATCACTGACCCAGAACATGTGACTGCCACAATTAAAAAAAAGATCACCAGGCCGATTACAAACAGCTTCTGCCTGCAAACTTTTCATATGTTATGGATCACAGAAAAAGAATAGAGACATTTTTTCATTTTTCCCACACATATTAAAATCTGGATTTTTGGCTATAAAATTACTTAACACTTAGAATATTATATATTTTCTGAAAGCAGCCTTGTAGAATAAAAATATAGAAGTTGCAATTCTTTATGTTTAATGACATTCGCACAACTATTCATCAAATCTATATTTTAAGGAAAAAAATACACTAATCTCAATTGTACAAAATATAAGATTAATGTACAGTAAAGAGACAGTAAAGATTAATATACAGTAAATGTGTCAAGCCTCAAAACTGCATGCACCCATTAAATGGCAAAAAAATACGGTACCCAAACTTATCAATAGGTTTTGCTTTATATGCTTTCACAGCTCATCATTTTAGAGCAGGGGATCTCCAAATGTGAGGCCCTTGGGCCACATCCAGCCCGCTAGCACATTTTTTCCAGCCCGCAGCTTGACTCCTCATACTCACTGCAGGGTCTGATCTCTTCAACTTTTGTCAGGTACAGGGATCATCACTGCATATTTCCTCCTCCCCCCCCCCCCCGCACTGTACAGAGCACGTCCTGCAATCTGACAAAGCCCTCCCCTCCCAGAGCCGTACTGTTGTATTGGTTGCTAGGACCGTCAAGAAGTACTTAATTGGAGTTCTGCTGTTAACACGTCTTTTACACAGGGTGCCTATGTACAGGACTGAAGCTGGGAGGTGCAGCAGATTTGCACCAAAAATTGGGGGCTCTGAGGGGGACATAAATGTATGTGAGGGGAGCTGTGATGGAAACATAAATGTGTGTGATGGAGACATAAATGTGCACGGGGGACATAAATGTGTGTGTGGCTGTAATGTGAACACAAATGTGTGTGAGGGGGTCTATGAAAGGGACACAAATAAGTGACCTCTTATGGTGACAACAGATGTGCAGGAAAACTCTGATGGGGACACCAATTTGCGGGAAGACTCTGATGGAGACACAGATGTATGGGTATACTCTGAAGGGAACAAAGATGTAAGACCCCAGGGCATGAGGGTTCAGCATTTAGGTGCAGGCAGAGGACACAGGAGCACCATCTAGCACCGCTGCCAGCTGCCTGTCAAAATATTTTCTATTCTACTTCTGCGGATTCATTTATAAGTAACTGATTTTTTTCAGTCCACGGATTTGTGTAAAATATACAATGTGGCCCTTGAAGTACAAATTTTGTAGACCTCTGGTTTAGAGTAAACCATAAACCACCACATCTGGCCCTTTGGCTGTCCCTCGATGCCTCCTCCATAAGGAAGCTGATAGACTTAGAGCAGCACGCTGACAGATGTCCATGTGGAGAGCTGAAAGAACTGTAAGGAAAGAGGCCGAGGAGTTAAAGGGTACAGGGGGGAGGCTTGGCTCTGAAGGGACAGAGTTACCTAGGAAGCATCCCGATGATCTCCTGTCACTCTGCTACCCGACCAACTTCTTCCTGTGTTATTTTATTTATTTATTACAGGTACTTATATAGTGCCGTCAATTTACACAGCGCTTTACATATATATTGTACATTCACATCAGTCCCTAACCCTCAAGGGGTGTACAATCTAAGGTCCCTAACTCACATTCATACATACATATACTAGGGCCAATTTAGACAGGAGCCAACTCACCTATCAGCATGTCTTTGGAGTGTGGGAAGAAACCGGAGTGGAGGAAACCCACACAGGCACAGGAAGAACATGCAAACTCCTGGCAGGTGGTGCCGTGGTTGGGATTCGAACCAATGACCCTAGTACTGCCAGGCGGAAGTGCTAACCACTTAGCCACTGTGCTGCCCAGTGTGTATTAGTGCCTGCACACTGCAGGAGCCATGTGCGTGTTCTCCACTCCAGGTCAGAATATCCAGAAATCCCTGCTGTACCGACCTCAGACTTTCTCCATCTTGCCACAGTGCTTTTCAGGAGGCAATGAGGAGATGTTATGTCGCCTCACCACCTGATTTAACCCTATAATGCCACACTACTGCTCCACAATCCAATACATTACATGCGGTTGTGGCGCAGCCTTACTGAACTGAGCCATTTGTCACACTCTGCACCTTGAGCTAAAAATGCCACATAAACAGCCCCGTCCGGCTGTTATTTTACAGCTCAGGTGAGCTGCCATCTGAAAGAGTCCTAATACACGAGCAGTTTTACCTATTATTACTAGCACCAGGTGTTTGTTTTCTATGTGTTTATGTACCTACGAACCTTCCCAGGTCCAAAATTAATATTAAGAAGAATTAAGTTCAATACTGCACACAGGGGTGGACTGACAACTCATGGGGCCCCCGGGGAATAGGGGATCATGGGGCCCCTGTGTCCTTGCCCAAACTCAAAAAAAACCTATGAAAAAGGTATCGGGGCATCTCATGGGACCCCCTACTGACCCCGGGCCCTCGGGCAGTGCCCGTGTTTCCAAATGCTCAGTCCGCCCCTGACTGCACAACATTCCCAGTTTCTCATGTGGCTCCTTGAGAAAATAAATTGCCCACCCCTGGCATAAATGATGGCAGTCACTCGCCAGTTATATAAAGTGCGGCTGATTTGAAAAAAAAAAAAAAAACGAAAAATCGTTCATTCGATCAGCCGACATTACCACCGTTAAAAAAAAAAAAAAAAAAAAAAAAATCGGCCAATTTTCGACCTGTCTATGGCTGGCATTAACCCCATAACTTCTGTCCCTTGCAGAGACTGGGGAGCACACCATACAATGTGACAGCAATAGAAATACATTATTTGGATTACAATGTTTTTATTTTGATACAGATGTATTTATTTGGATACATTTGTTGCAACTGCAAGACTTTTTCATATAAAATATAATAGCGGACTGGACTTCTTCTTATTCTACGTATTCTTCTTATTTTTAGTATTCTTCTTATTCTTCTTCTTCTTCGTATTCTTCTTATTCTTCTTTTTATTATTATTATTCGTATTGTTCTTTTTCTTTTTCTTGCAGGTCACGGCTCATGTGCATATTTTTTATCGGTACAACGATCGGCCAATTTGCCCATCATTGCCAGGAAAATTATCCGACTGTCAAAATCGGCCGCGAATTTTCCAACATGCCTGATAAAAAAAAAATGTGCAAAAAACCCCGAAAAACATCTGACCAATTAACCCACTAATGGTGCGAAAATCAGACGATTTTTTTTTGTCCGATTTTCGACCTGTCTATAGCCGGTATAAGCCTCATCTCTTTGGTGCTAGAAATTCTAGATATACCAGTCTGCAGAGGGTCCTTCAGAATTTCTAGAGTTAATGTGGTTACACCCCTTTAGCACCTGATGGATAAATGCATGCACTAGCTGTTGGGATTTGAGCACAGGGATCTCTTGTTTGTTGTATTGTTGGGTCAGTAGCCAGACCTGAACCTTGTAGCTCTCCCCATTGTGTCTTTTCCCCTATGTTAGCATTGTGTCCACAGTAGCACTTGCGTAGGCAGAGCAGAGTAGGACTGGCCATAGAGGGATTACTTTGACGCAGTTGGCCAGCTTAAGCATGTATTGCAATATGTGTGAACTAAATATCCCTATTTATTGCATAGTTTGCTTGAAAGGGTATATACCAGTGTGCAGAGGGTCCTTCAGAATTTCTACCTCTGTTTGTGTCCCGCACAGACAAAAATCAGATTAATCCTGTAAATGCAAGAGAGTTACTTGGAACTGCCTAAACCATGTTATAGGCTGAAAATAACAAAAAAAGAAATGGCCAGAACACTTGCATGCTGTGCTATGAGTAACACTGCCACTAACTGCTTCAGGTACTTTGACATGTGTTTTTCATTGGATATTCACTTATTCACTTATAATTACACTTTTTTTACAGTTTGAAGTAAAATTTGTCACACCTTAAAATAATATTTTCATGTTTTGATGAATTAACACAAATAAAAGTAGAGCTTGGAGCAAACAGATAAATACACAGGTTAAATATTTATAGAGAGAATTCATAAAGAGTGTTGTAGACTCCCCATAGATTTCTGTCAGGTAACAGATTTGTGTACCTGTCAGAAAAAGGTACATGAATCTTTTGGAGGATGGCAATGAGGTCAAAATGTCCTTCCTCAGTATGCTCTTTTTATGGCCACTGCACACAGATAGACTTAGTACTGGGGAGTTTGTAATAGAGTGGATGGAGCCTAATGGGGGACTAAGAGACTGCCTTGCCTTGCTTTTGATTGACAGCCTTAGCTATGGGATTTGTGCACTGCTGACATTAAAAAGGAATGTGGACCCAATGGGAAACTAGTCTTATAGTCCCCCAATGAGACTAACCCCACCCACCTAACAGGTGCTGCAGCCATGGACACTTCCCATCAGGTGTGCCTTTCCTGTGACTCATCACTTCCCATATATGGGCATGGTCATATTTGGGGGGGGTTCCATTTGTTTACATTCAGCCTCGGTCTGGGTTATCTCCTGTCTGATTACTGAATGGGGCAGCGGGTAGAGACCTGTGCACAATGTCGTTATATACATGATAGGTTCCCAGCACAAACATGGCCGACTCCAAGTATTGAAGTATCTCTATATGCCAGATCAGAGCTGGTCTTAATTACCATCAGTTACATAATCTGCAAACTGTCAGTAGTTCTTTAACCCCTTCACGCCAACCGTACGCATGTATGCGGCCTCACAGCTTTTTTTCTGTTGCGCTGCATATATGTGTATCTGTCTGTGTGCTGGGAGCATGCTGCACAGCGCGCTTCTAGCACAAAGATCGGGCTGTCACCGGGAGCCCCAGGTCCCGTACTAACAGTTGAGACCTGGAACCAGGGGCGGACTGACCATTTGGAAACTCGGGCAATGCCCGAGGGCCCAGGGTCAGTAGGGGGCCCCATGAGATGCCCCTGGTACCTTTTTCATAGGCTTTTTTGAGTTTGAGCAAGGACACAGGGGCCCCATGATCCCCTATTGCCCGGGGGCCCCATGAGTTGTCAGTCCGCCCCTGCCTGGAACTCCCCGTTCCACGTCACCTGATTGCTGTGATTGTCTATCACAGCGATCAGTCTCTGTGCAGCCTGCACCTGTGTTTTTTTTTTCCCCTCTGAATGCGAGAGAGATACATTGCATCTTTCTCCCAAGAAAGATAGACAGAAAGACCTAGATTAAGGTTAGATCTAGGTCAGTGCCAGAGTTAGGCTACGTTCACACTAGCCTTGCTAGCAAGCAGCAGAAAGGCATTTGGGAAGCGTTTTTACCGCTTCCCAAACGCCTCGGACAATTCTGCCCATTGCAGTACATGGTGCTGTTCTAACGGTAGAAGTAGCGTCGCGGCAAAATGGACACCTCTGGTCGAGTCAGGAGGCGTTGAAGCCTCCTATTCTAGTCTATGGTGCCGCCCTGCAAATGCCAGGCCGGCGTTCGCGACGCAGTTGCGGAGCGGTAACAACATTCAAACTTCATTATAGGCATTTGTGGGGCGTTTTTAACGCTCGGCAAACGCCTACAAACCACCGCTGAACCGCACATGCGGCATTTGCCGAGCGTTAAAAAATGCTCCGCAAACGCCGGACCAACGCTTGCCAAACGCTATAGGGGCGTTTGGCAAGAGTTGGTAAAACAATCAAGTGTGAACGAGCCCTTAGTGTTAGGGTCAAGTAAGGGTCAAAGGTCGATTTGGGGCAGGATTTTTTTTTATTTAAGCATTTTTAAAATTATTATCAGTGTCAATGTGTTTTAGGTCGGATAGAAAAAACAAAGTATGCACCATTGTTTCTGGGTCTTACTAGGGGTACAAACAACAACTACCATACAAATCTGTGGTAATGCTGTGATCATCAGGAGAATTTATTTTGGGTTGTCCTTTGGTGATACGTTATGGTGGCAGCAAGAAATATACAGCTAAATTAAAAACACATTTTTTTTTAAGATTTTGGTCCAGTTTCCCTTTTAATAATAGAAAGAAAAAAAAACACAGAAGTTATCTGTTACAATTCACCACCAAATAAAAGCCCAATTTGTCTTGAAAAAAAACAAGGTATGATCCAATCCCTTCCATGACCACAGGTGTATAAAATCAAGCACCTAGGCATGCAGACTGCTTCTACAAACATTTGTGAAAGAATGGGTCGTTCTCAGGAGCTCAGTGCATTCAAGTGTGGTACTGTGATAGGCTGCCACCTGTGCAATAAGTCTGTCTGTGACATTTCCTGGCTACTAAATATTCCACGGTCAACTGTTAGTGGTATTATAACAAAGTGGAAGCAACTGGGAACAACAGCAACTCAGCCACAAAGTGGTAGGCCACGTAAAATGACAGAGCGGGGTCAGCGCATGCTGAAGCACACAGTGCACAGAAGTCACCAACTGTCTGCAGAGTCAATAGCTAAAGACCTCCAAACTGCATGTGGCCTTCAGATTAGCACAACAACAGTGCATAGAGAGCTTCATGGAATGGGATTCCATGGCCGAGCAGCTGCATCCAAGCCTTACATCGCCAAGTGCAATGCAAAGTGTCGGATGCAGTGGTGTAAAGCACGCCACCACTGGACTCTAGAGCAGTGGAGACTTGTTCTCTGGAGTGACAAATCATGCTTCTCTCTCTGGCAATCCGATGGACGTGTCTGGGTTTGGCAGTTGCCAGGAGAACGGTACTTGCTTGACTGCATTGTGCCAAGTGTAAAGTTTGGTGGAGGGGGGATTAAGGTGTGGGGTTGTGTATCAGGGGTTGGGCTTGGCCCCCTAGTTCCAGTGAAGGGAACACTTAAAGCGTCAGCATACCAAGACATTTTGGACAATTTCATGCTCCCATGTTTGTGGGAACAGTTTGGGGATGGCTCCTTCCTGTTCCAACATGACTGCGCACCAGTGCACAAAGCAAGGTCCATAAAGCCATGGATGGGCCAGTTTGGGGTGGAGGAACTTGACTGGCCTGAACAGAGTCCTGACCTCAACCCAATAGAACACCTTTGGGATGAATTAGAGCGCAGACTGCACGCCAGGCCTCCTCCCCCGACATCAGTGCCTGACCTCACAAATGCGCTTCAGGAAGAATGGTCAAACCTTCCCATAGACACACTCCTAAACCTTGTGGACAGCCTTCCCAGAAGAGTTGAAGCTGTTATAGCTGCAAAGGGCGGGCCAACTCAATATTGAACCCTACAGACTAAGACTGGGATGTATTCTAGTTGCTGTCCGTGTACAGGCAGCCGCCCAATACTTTTGTCAATATAGTGTGTTATATAATACACGACCAACAACAGTGACACGATCTTCTCCATGCACAGCCAGCATACGTTACACATGACACATTCAGAGGGGAGAGAAGACAATGGAAGCAGGTCAGTGCGTGGCACAGGATGTTTGGACATGCTGGGACTCGTAGTTCTCTAGCAGGTGGACGTACCTGACGTTACCTGTGTGAGGCGCACCAGCTGTCCGGAGTTCTCCTCCGCGCTTACGTCACCTGATGGGGGAGCACACGTCGCCACGTCACTGACAGCTCCAGTCACCCAACACCACTGAGGTCAGCGAAGCGGCCAGCCTGCCCCGGAAGTGGTATGTCGGGCAAAGCTCCGCTTCCGGGAGGTGTCTCAGCTGGGCGGAGGAGGTGTATGGATGCGGCTGTGGGGACTTGTGTGCTCAGCAGGTGAGTCCCGGGGAGGTCTCTCCAGTATAGCGTACCAGTGTGGAGCAGTGCTGCCCCCCTACTATCCTGGCAGATAGAGTGTAGTCCAATACTGGAGCGGAGTGACGTAAGGAGAAGGAACGCCATGACTTTTGCCTTCGATTGCACTGTGACAAGATGAGGGTTGTGGCCCCTGTGATTACCACATAGGACGCCGGGCTGTGGCCCCTGTGATTACCACATAGGACGCCGGGCTGTAGCCCCTGTGATTACCACATAGGACGCCGGGCTGTGGCCCCTGTGATTACCACATAGGAGGACGCCAGGCTGTGGCCCCTGTGATTACCACAT
The DNA here is from genome assembly GCF_062004578.1 of Staurois parvus. Classification (NCBI taxonomy): domain Eukaryota; kingdom Metazoa; phylum Chordata; class Amphibia; order Anura; family Ranidae; genus Staurois; species Staurois parvus. The sequence continues at coordinate 5,293,243 of NW_028318094.1, forward strand.
AGGAGGACGCCAGGCTGTGGCCCCTGTGATTACCACATAGGAGGACGCCAGGCTGTGGCCCCTGTGATTACCACATAGAAGGACGCCAGGCTGTGGCCCCTGTGATTACCACATAGAAGGACGCCAGGCTGTGGCCCCTGTGATTACCACATAGGACGCCGGGCTGTGGCCCCTGTGATTACCACATAGGACGCCGGGCTGTGGCCCCTGTGATTACCACATAGGACGCCGGGCTGTGGCCCCTGTGATTACCACATAGGACGCCGGGCTGTGGCCCCTGTGATTACCACATAGGACGCCGGGCTGTGGCCCCTGTGATTACCACATAGGACGCCGGGCTGTGGCCCCTGTGATTACCACATAGGACGCCGGGCTGTGGCCCCTGTGATTACCACATAGGACGCCGGGCTGTGGCCCCTGTGATTACCACATAGGACGCCGGGCTGTGGCCCCTGTGATTACCACATAGGACGCCGGGCTGTGGCCCCTGTGATTACCACATAGGACGCCGGGCTGTGGCCCCTGTGATTACCACATAGGACGCCGGGCTGTGGCCCCTGTGATTACCACATAGGACGCCGGGCTGTGGCCCCTGTGATTACCACATAGGATGCCGGGCTGTGGCCCCTGTGATTACCACATAGGACGCCGGGCTGTGATTACCACATAGGACGCCGGGCTGTGGGTGCAGAAGGCCTGTCATCACTGGCCTATAGTTACATAGTGCATCCATCCTCTGCATACCTTGTGTTACTATGGCTGAGGCCCTTAGGAAGAGTTTGGGGTTGGTTTTGTTTCTTTTACTTAGGTTATGTTAATAGGATAAAAAAACAGCTATCACCAAAAAATTCTAACTAAGTTCCCCCTGCTCCTGACGATCGTGGCAATACCACCTATGTGTGCGTTATTTGCACCCGTAGTACCGCCCAGAAGCAATGGTGCGCATTTTGCTTTTTTATCCTACCTAAAACACACTGATATTACCCACTTGACCCCCAGGCCAATGCTGACATTCCTCTCCTACATGTGAAAATCCATTTTTTTTTTCTAGAAAATTATTTAGAACCCCCAAACTTTATATTTTTAAGCAGAAATGCTAGAGAATAAAATGGCGGGTGTTACAATTTGTTTTCTCTTGCACACTATTTGCGTAGTGATTTTTTCCAACACAATTTTAATGCACAAAAATACAATATAATTAATGGTGCACCAAAATGAAAATTCTGAAACTGATCCCGAAAATTCATGTGGCTGAAAACCGAAACAAAATGTCTGCGTATGTGGGGGTTGGGAGGCTTCAATTTTTTATTTTTTTTTAATTTCTACCTTCATGTATATATATATTTTTTTTTTTTAACTTATGATTTTATTGCTATCACATAGGGGACCGATAGTCCCCTATGTGATAGCATATGAGTGACAGGTCCTCTTTGTAGGGGGGAGGGGGTGGGGGCAGGAGAGGAGCAGTGTATACAGTGAGGGAGCAGTATATACAGAGAGGCTCCCTCACTGGCTGTCACTATATGTCAGTGCCGATTTGGCTTTTTTTTCTTCACTAAAGCTCACAGAATTAGCTGTCACTTCCCCAGAGCTAAAGGAAACTTTAATCTGAGGAAAGAAACTAAAAGGAAACATTGTTTTTTAGCTGGGGGGAAAGTGACAGCTAATTCTCTGAGCTATAGTGAAGTGAAGAAAAAAAAAGCCGGTAACTACATTTAAATACCGGCACTGACATACAGTGACAGCCAGTCACTGTATACACTGCTCCTCTCCTGCCTTTCTACACCGCCCCCCCCCCAACATCTGCAGTACACACAGTCCCCTGTATTGGCTAAATTTTTCCTTTCAGCAAAATGCTATTTTGGTGGCTGAAATTTCAGTGCATCCCTGAATAGAATACCCAAATGTTTGGTAATATATAAAAGATTATGTTTCGCCAAGTAAATATATGCCTAACATTTCACATTTTAAAGTTGCTCATGGAATGGCGACAAAGTACGGCACTCATAAATATCCAGAGGTGACGCGTTAAAGCCTTTACTGGTTACATTTGAGGTCTGGTACTAGAATTATTGCTCTCCCTCTGACATTTGCGACAATACCTCACATGTGTGGTGTGAGAACTGTTTATGTGTGCGTGACCTACGTATGCCTTTGTGCGGAGAATGGGGGCACTTCTAAATTTTTTTTTTTAAACCTGTTTATTAAAGATATACGGCATTTTGTACATAAAGAACAAAAAACAACGAACAGTGGTTCACATATACCATACCTTCGCAGTGGCGGAGCAATGCAGGAATAAACATCAAGCAAATGACAGAGGGGAGGGTTACATGGATGGCCAATTAAAGAAGCCAAGGTGGCCATGACCACGACCTGAAGACTACACAGATCAGTAAGGAGTATCAAGACAGTACATAAAATTAGAGAGTCTGGGATGCCCTAAAGACCAAAAGAAACGCAGAGACACCCTAGAGATGAGAACTACTCAATTTGCAGCCATATCTGAAGCAGTAAAAGGCTTGGCCAGCCATTTGGACCACTCTGTCATATTTTTTGGGACAGCCATTATTTATGTAGGTTTCTTTATAGAGCTGTAAGTGATTGACTAACCATTTCCAGAATGTGAGAGATGGGGGCAGGCTTTTTCCAGTTCAATGCTACGGTCTTCGTTGCATAGAATAAAAGTAGTCTAACCAAGGTGAGTTCAGCTACCATAGGTAGAAAGTTGACAATCAAGCCCGATATACGGAGCGATATGGAGGGTTGTAGGGGAACCGAGATCAGTTTATTGCACAGAGACATCACCGCTTTCTAGAAGTCGACTATCTTCGGACAGTGCCAGAACACATGAGCGAAATCTCCCAGGACACTTCCACATCACCAGAGAGTGCAAGGGATCCATCCTATGAAGTCTAATACACCCGGTGGACAAATTTAAAATGGATTAAATGGTCTCTTCAAGTAACTAAGGTTTGGAAGGGGAAGTCCCAGTCATCCCAATCGTTGTTATCTAGCGCTGGCACGTCCCGCGACCATCGGTCCCTCAAGCTGTCTAGAGCAGGTAGGAAGGAGATGGGAAGCGGGTTTCTCAGCGCAATGAGATCTGAGGACTTCCTCCAGGGCTGATTGGATGATCAACGGGGTAGATTGAGAGAACTGAGCGCGGAAGGTATAGTAGAGTTGTAGGTATTGAGATACACTATATTTCCAAACGTATTGGGACGCCTTCCTTTACACGCACATGAACTTTAATGGCATCCCAGTTTTAGTCCATAGGGTTCAATATTGAGTTGGCCCCGCCCTTTGCAGCTATAACAGCTTCAAGTCTTCTGGGAAGGCTGTCCACAAGGGTTAGGAGTGTGTCTATGGGAATGTTTGACCATTCTTCCAGAAGTGCATTTGTGAGGTCAGGCACTGATGTTGGACGAGAAGGCCTGGTTCACAGTCTCCACTCTAATTCATCTCAAAGGTGTTCTATCAGGTTGAGGTCAGGACTCTGCGCAGGCCAGTCTAGTTCCTCCACCCCAAACTCGCTCATCCATGTCTTTATGGACCTTGCTTTGTGCACTGGTGCGCAGTCATGTTGGAACAGGAAGGGGCCATCCCCAAACTGTTCCCACAAAGTTGGGAGCATGAAATTGTCCACAATGTCTTGGTATGCTGACACCTTAAGAGTTCCCTTCACTGGAACTAGGGGGCCAAGCCGAACCCCTGAAAGACAACTCCACACCATAATCCCCCCTCCACCAAACTTTACACTTGGCTCAATGCAGTCAGGCAAGTACTGTTTTCCTGGCAACCACCAAACCCAGACATGTCCATTGGATTGCCAGACAGAAAAGCATGATTTGTTACTCCAGAGAACACGTCTCCACTGCTCTAGAGTCCAGTGGCGGCGTACTTTACACCAATGCATGTGACACTTTGCATTGCACTTGGTGATGTAAGGCTTGGATGCAGCTGCTCGGCCATGGAAACCCATTCCATGAAGTTCTCTATGCACTGTTGTTGTGCTAATCTGAAGGCCACATGAAGTTTGGAGGTCTTTAGCTATTGACTCTGCAGACAGTTGGCAACTTCTGCGTACTGTGTGCTTCAGCATGCACTGACCCCGCTCTTTCATTTTACATGGCCTACCACTTCATGGCTGATTTGCTGTTGTTCCCAGTTGCTTCCACTTTGTTATAATACTACTAACAGTTGACCGTGGAATATTTAGTAGCAAGGAAATGTCACAGATGGACTTATTGCAGAGGTGCAACCTATCACGGTACCACACTTGAATTCACTGAGCCCTGAGAACGACCCATTCTTTCACAAATGTTTGTAGAAGCAGTCTGCATGCCTAGGTGTTTGATTTTATACACCTGTGGCCATGGAAGAGATTGGATCATACCTTGTTTTTTTCAAGACAAATTGGGCTTTTATTTGGTGGTGAATTGTAACAGATAACTTCTGTGGTTTTTTTTCTTTCTATTATGTTTGTAGAAGCAGTCTGCGTGCCTATATGATTGATTATATACACCTGTGGCCGTGGAGGTGATTGGAACACCTGAATCCAATGATTTGTAAGGGTTTCCCAATACTTTTGGCAGTATTGTGTATATTCAGCCCCTTGGATAAAAATCCACTTCCACAAGGCTGCATAAATGTGCACAGTTAGTGGGAAGGGGTTAAAGTCTGTACATTTATGGTAGTAATATTCTATGTGCTCAAGTCTCTGTCTTTAAATAGTTTTTGATGTACATTTTCTTTGTAACTGTGTGCCATGATCATCTAGGTAACCCACACTTAGACACACCCCTAGTAGAATGCCTGTTGGTATTAGTATTCCTATGTTATATGTGAAATAAACTCAGACACTATATTACTAGGAGTAGGTGCTCTTCAAGAAACTCATTTAAGCATTTACTGTCCAGGGCAATTTTCTAATTTTTCACACTTGTTAAAGTCAACATTTTTTGCTAGAAAATGTCTTAGAACCCGAAATTATTATATATTTTCTGAAAAAAAGGCCCTGAATAAATTTTAGTGCACACAAACACATAATACCCAGTTGTTTGGTAAAATATAAAAGATGTGGTGGCATCAAGTAAATAGGTACCAAATGTGTCAAGATTTAAAATTGTGCATGCTCGTGGAATAGTGACAGACTGTGGTACCTAAACTTTTTCTAAGATGATGCTTTTACAGGTTATCAGTGTAGTGTTAATCATGAAAGATCGATCGAGAATTATTGTTCTCACTCTGTTGTCCACAACAATATCTGTGGTGTAATTGCTATTTACATATGCATGCAGGACCTGTATGCAAGTTTGCATATGCTGTTATGTGCAGGGGGATGGAGGTGCTTTTTACATATATATATATATATTTTTTTTATACTTTTATTTACTTGCTTTGTTTTTTTACACATTTTTAATTTTTTTTCCTTATAAGTTTATTGCAATCACAAGAGGCAGGTGATAGGTATGTTTTAACAAGACATCAGGGCTCTACTGGACCCTCAGGGCCTCTTTTGATGTCCAAAGCAGCTAAACAATCACAGGGACTAAAAGTAATGCAGGCCATAGATGGGTCGAAAATCGGCCGATTTTTCAGCCGAAAATAAATCGTCCGATTTTCGGATCGTTAGTGAATAGGTCGGCCATTTTTCGGTATTTTGGCAAATTTTTTTTATCGGTAAAGTTGTAAAAAGATCGTCCGAATCTGCCGATTGGCCGATTTTCGCGGCAATTATGGGCAAATCGGGCGATCTTTTTACCGATAAAAAATCTGCTCATGAGCAGTGACCTGCAAGAGGAGGATGAAGAAGAAGAGGAGGATGAAGAAGAGGAGGAGGATGAAGAAGAGGAATTCCAGTCCGGCAAAAAGTGTCCCTGCAGAGAGCTCTGCTATTTCTTTGACAGTGCTTTGACATTTATAGCGGTTGCAACAATGTATCTATTTGTTTCCGAATAAAAACATCTGTATCCGAAATGGATACAAATAGATACATTGTTGCAGCCGCTATAAATGTCAAAGCACTGTCAAAGAAATAGTGGAGCTCTCTGCAGGGACACTTTTTGCCGGCTGTAGACCGGATGAAAATCGGTGGGTTTTTTTTTTTTTTTTTTTACCATTCCTGGTAACGTCGGCCGCTTGAACGACCGATTTTTCGTTTTTTTAAAGAAAAATCGGCCGGTTTTCTCCCCATCTATGGCCTGCATAAGGGAGAAAAGCAAATTTAGAAACGCTGCTAGAACAGGAATAAGGAGGAAATCTTCCAATGGGACATATTATCCAGTGACAACTGACTTAGAGGGTACTTCCTGTTTCTACAGAACAGGAGGTGAAGGTAAATCTCCCCAGTGAGACACAGATGAAAACCCTGTGACTGGAGTTTGCTACTCCCTCTTCCATCCAAAATGGGGAAAAAAACATTTTACCTTTACTTATGTCCCTTTTTGTCCTGTGCAAGTTAGGTGTGATACCTTGGGGAAAAAAAACCCTTTTTGCCCCTGGTTCACACTAGCCCGCACGGTGCAGGCTGGTTGCAGGTGTGGAAATCTCTGTGATACCCGCAGCCGCATTTCATTTGTCTTGCGTATGGCATCCCTATGCATCTCATCCCGCAACACAATCATGGGTGCCTGAACCATGGGGAAATGATATCGTCAAAATGACCATGTGGTTTCCTTGCAGATGCATTTCGGAAAAGGTGCATGCAGCTTCTAGCATGAAACGCGGGCAGTGCCCGTGCAAATGCACACTAGTGTCAGCTGGGCTTAAAAACATTCATTTTTCTGCAGATTTTTCAGACATGCTTGATTTGTGTTTTTTTTGTTTGTTTTTTTTTTAATTAATATTCTGTCCATGAGTTTTCTGGACAGTGACAAGTGTGTTTATTAAATCTGGTTGTTTTAGCTTTCCAGCTGCAAAAATCAAGTGCAAGTGATTCATAACGAACAACCAGTAAAACTATGCTTCTCTTGAATGACACCAAAGCACCTGCATACATTTTCATATTTCAAGAGCTATTTCAGCCATTTGCAGACGGTCACTTGATGATCACAATAAAACTGCTGACGTGATCAAGTCTGGTCTCATCTGGTCTAACTAGCTTTTGTGTGACTTGTTTTTTCACTGCACCCATTTCCTGGTGCAAGTATGTGGTTTGACCAAGAATACTTTGTTGTAATGTAATTTACATGGTCTTTAAAACCCTTTTATTTTTTCTTTAACAGGGATGGAGCTGTACAAATATGTTGGAGAAACCCACAAGTCAACTGCTTAGCGTCGTATGAGAGATCTGCCAATGGATATTTGCCTTTGAAACATCTGCCCCTGGAATCGATGTCTTTAGTTTGACCAGATGGGAAGGTCTCTTTCCTGCCTTTGTTCAAGGACCCTTTTCTTCCTGCTGTGCACTGTCCTTTGCATTGCACAGAGCAGGGAAAATTTCACACAGGTCCTTAGTCTTCACAATGCCTCCTTGCACGCTCAGTTTCAGATCTCTGCAAGTTCTCCAGCCCATCGAGACCAGATAGCCAAAGAAGGAAGCAGCACAGTCATAGAGTGTAACCTTAATGCCAGCCAGAATGGGGACGTCATGTGGTTTAACTCTAAAGGACACCCGCTTGGAGAGGTGGAAGGAGGTAAGGTGAAATAAAACTCTGCTCTTCATCCTCATGATACATTTTCTGCTTTTGTTTTGTTTTCTTTTAAATTTAGATAAGATATTTGTCTCTTTGAAACACAACTCAAAATAGATTCCTTCACTATGGGTGTAGTCAGATACTAGTTTGAGCTGTACACTGCTGGAATATGGTACTCATGCTCATTGTCAGATTAAAGTTAGCCATACATGTTTAGATTTCTTTCATTCACCCGCACAGATTGAAGGAGACAAATCAATTGATTCCACCATCAGAGCTAAATCGCATGCATGGAGACATTTCCCCTGCTGACTATTGTATTTGGACAAATTGGACCTTTTTTGGTGCTAAATGATAATGGCTATCCCCTGTTTTTTTGTTTTTTTGTAGTCCAGTGATATTTCCTCTAGCCTAGTAACTGAAGGTCTGGACCTCAGTATGGACCTGAAGCTGGGAGAGTAGTCTGCAGGAACCTGAGCATTGCATCTGCAATCCACCGTTAATTAATGTGGTACTTTACTCATAACAACTTGATAACAAAATAATATTCTTTACCAAGGAGCATACATTCCACATTTATTATGCTACTAAAATTAGCGTGTGCTGTAAATTGCCTCCAGCATTGTTCCTGCTTCTTGCGTCAAGTTGTTTTTTCACTGCAGCCCAGGGCCCCTGAGCAGCAGTGAATCTTTAGGCTTAATTAGATTGGCCTCTACGTTTTCAGCACAGTGCCTAAAACTAGAGAGCAACTGAGCATGTGCAGAGCAGGGTCAGACCATGTATTACTGGAGTTTACATAGTATAGGCACTTATTTACAATGTTTTACATAGCTATACCTGCAAAAGGGGCCATCTTGAAGTATTCTAGCTAATTGACTGACTAAAGACCTACTTTAATAAATATGGGTCCATTTATTAATTTTTGTAAAAGGTAGAAAATGCCTTTAACAAGGCAGTGTTTAGTGAAGCAATTCTTAGATCTTTTCCAGTTTGGTAATCCCTGAGTAACCTCAGATGCATGCGCCACTCAATAATAGATATCCTGATGAATATGACTTTTAAGTGAACTTTTGTGCACGGAGGAAATAGTTACAGAACTATAGGCATCAAAGCTTTTGACCCACTACTAAGTCTTCAGAGCTTTTTTTTTTTTTTTTTTTTTGTGGAAGTACTTACTGAGAGAGTTCTCTGTATAGCCCTTTAGAGAATTCACTAGAGTATGGGGTATTGAATTAAAATTTCCCTTGCATATCACAACTTGCATATCACAATCCCCCCTTCATATCACAGTTTCCATTCCACAGTAGTGTTCTGAACCACCCTTCACAATGGTGTGCACTGACCCATTCGCAGCACCTCCCCATGGTGGTGGCCCCTTCACACCACAGCCCCCTGCACCTCTGGCCTCCCTTCATATTACACAACCCCCTGCAGCTTTGGCTCCCTTTACATCATAGCTCTCTGCAGCTCTGGCATCCCTTTACATCACAGTCCCCGGCAACTTTGGCCTCCACATCACAGCCCCCTGCAGCTTTGGCCCCCTTTACATCACAGCCCCCTGCAGCTTTGGCCCTTTTTACATCATGGCCCTCTGCAGCTTTGGCCATCTTCACATCACAGCCCCCTGGAGCTTTGGCCTTTTTTACATCATGGCCCTCTGCAGCTTCGGCCATCTTCACATCACAGCCCCCTGGAGCTTTGGCCCCCTTCACAAAACTGCCCGCTGCATCTTTGGCCCCCTTTACAATACAGCCTCCTGCAGCTTTGGCACAGCTTTACATCACAGCCCCCTGCAGCTTTGGCACAGCTTTACATCACAGCCCCCTGCAGCTTTGGCACAGCTTTACATCAGAGCCCCTGCAGCTTTGGCGCAGCTTTATATCACAGCCCCCTGCAGCTTTGGCACAGCTTTATATCACAGCCCCCTGCAGCTTTGGCACAGCTTTATATCACAGCCCCCTGCAGATTTGGCCTCCTTCACATCACAGCCCCCTGCAGCTTTGGCCTCCTTCACATCACAGCCCCCTGCAGTTTTGGCCCCCTTCACATCACAGCCCCCTGTAGCTTTGGCCCCCTTCACATCACAGCCCCCTGTAGCTTTGGCCCCGTTCACATCACAGCTCCGTACAGCTTTGTCCCCCTTTACATCACAGCCCCGTGCAGCTTCGGCCCCCTTTACATCACAGCCCCCGTGCAGCTTCGGCCCCCTTTACATCACAGCCCCCTTGCAACTTCGGCCCCCTTTACATCACAGCCCCCCTGCAACTTCGGCCCCCTTTACATCACAGCCCCCCTGCAGCTTTGGTCCCCTTCACATCCCAGCCCTTTGCAGCTCTGGCCCCCCTCACATCACAGCACCCTGCAGCTCTGGCCCCCTTCACATCACCTGTACTGCCTCTCACTCTCCGCTCTGCTGTGATAGCGACAGCAGCTGAGGCAGGGAAAAAGTACCGGCTCCTAAATGGCAGGACCACAGTCTTTTGGATGGGACAGTGACTTGGTCTGAATCCGGACCACGGTTCCCCATTAAGTGGTGACTGCACTAGAGGGCAGGTGACCGACCATTCTGGTTCCAACACTCTTTAGTGGATTCTCTATATTATAATGGAGAGCTTGTTTAGGCTGTTAAAGCAGACAATCCTACTAAAACCTTACGGTGACTAAGCACATATCTTTTCATTGTGACACTGTGGTGCTCACCAAGTGCAAACTGCAAAGTTCAGACTTCTTAAAGGATAAGTTCACCTTTTGGACAAAAATAATAAATGCACATTTTTTTGCAGGTAAAAAAAATGTGCATTTATTATTTTTGTCCAAAGTAGCCTGGAAAGCATTGCACCAGCGATCAGTAGATCACTTATGCCATGCAGGTCTTCTGCAGACCTGTCAGAATATCTGCTTGCCTTACAGGTCGTACGGCCAAACAGATATTCTGACAGGAAGCTTCAATGAACTACCACGGCGCTCCACAGCGCCCCACAGTGCCATTGTAGTTCATTGAAAACTACAAGTCCAGAGCCACTTAGGCTGTTGGAACTTGCAGTTCATTCATTCACAGTAGTCCATGAATGAATGACGCAGCCGTGTGAGCGGAGCCCTGTACGACCGCGCTGTTTTCAATTCTGACAGTACGGGGAGAAGTTTCCCCATACTATCTGTCAGAGGGAGGGGGGCATTGGGCGTGGCCGCAGCTATGGGCTAAAAACGGGTGGAACATGCAACATGTTCCAAAGGTGAACTTATCCTTTAAAAGAGTACTGCAAGAATAAACAAAAAAACATTTATACTCACCTACATGGCTGCATCATCAATGGCTTAGTAACACACATACCGAATCCTTTCTTACATATCATCTGGGATTGCTCTGCATTACAATCCTTCTGGCAACCAGTTCTGGAAATTATCCAGCAATTTACAGGTTTTCCCTTGTTTGATAAACCAGCAGTTATATTTTTTAACATTATTCTTATTAAAATACAGTATTTATATAGCGCCAAAAAGTTTGCTCAGCGCTGTACATTATAGTGGGGGACAGTACATGAGACAATACAGTGACAATACATGAGGGGTTCGAGGGCCCTGCTCTTTGGAGCTTACAATCTAGGAGGGAGGGGGTAGTGGTACAGGAGGAAGTGGCTGTGGGGGATGGAGTGGTAGGAGGAGTGGAGGAGATCGGCTGTTAGGTAAGGGTGGGGTAGGCTTCCCTGAAGAGATGGGTTTTCAGGGTGCTCCTGAAGGTGAGAAGGGTAGGTGACAGTCTGATGGATTGGGGTAGTGAGTTCCAGAAGATGGGGGAAGTCCTGGAGAAGTCCTGCATTCGGGCGTGGGAGGAGGAGACCAGGGAACTAGAGGGTAGGACGTCTTGTGAGGAGCGAAGAGTACGTGTTGGGTGGTATTTGGATATCAGGTCGGTGAGGTAGTTTGGGGCAGTATTATGAATAGCTTTGTACGTCAGTGTTAGTAGTTTGAAATTTATGCGTTGGGCAATCGGAAGCCAGTGGAGGGAATGACAGAGGGGGGTGGCAGATACGGAGAGGTTGGTAAGATGGATGAGTCTGGCCGCTGAGTTCAGGATAGACTGAAGTGGCGATAGTCTGTGATGAGGTAGGCCGGTGAGAAGGGAGTTGCAGTAGTCCAGGCGTGAGATAATAAGGGAGTGAATGAGTTGTTTAGTAGTGTCCGGGGTTAGGAACGAACGTGTTTTGGAGATGTTGCGGAGGTGGAGCCTGCATGAATTTGCCAGTGATTAGACATGGGGTTGGAAGGACAGATTGGAGTCTAGAGTGGCACCTAGGACTTTGGCTTGCGGGGTGGGACTGATGGTGGCGTTATTGATCGTGATGAAGAGGGTGGGGTGGAAAAGTAGGAGCTCAGTTTTGGAAAGGTTTAATTTGAGGAAGTGGAGTGACATCCAGTCTGATATGTCGTTCAGTAGGCAAGTGATTCGGGCGGAGACTGAAGGGGTGAGGCGAGGGGTAGAGAGGTAGATTTGCTTGTCATCGGCATAGAGGTGGTAGTTGAAGCCATGGGAGTGTATCAATTGGCCAAGGGAGGAGGTGTAGATGGAGAAGAGAAGGGGCCCGAGGACAGAGCCTTGGGGGACCCCAACAGAGAGGGGGAGGTGGCAGCGTTATAGGTAACACTGAAGGAGCGCTGGGATAGATAGGAGAGCCAGGAGAGAGCGGAGTCTCTGATGCAAAGGGAGTATAGTTTTTTAAGGAGAAGGGGGTAGTCAACTGTGTCTAAGGCAGAGAGGAGGAGAGGTCGAGGAGTAGGAGGACTGAGTAGTGGCCATTAGCTTTGGCGGTTAGCAGGTCGTTGGTGATTTTGAGTAGGGTGGATTCGGTGGAGTGTAGGGGACAGAAGCCAGACTGTAGGGGATCAAGGAGGTTGTTGTCGTTGAGGTGGGAGCTTAGGTGATATCCTGAAGGAGTTCCAAGAAATCCATGTTGATTCACCTACTAAATGTTGCCCGGGCTTGTTTGTACCCCTGGTTCCTGGAAAAGCCCAATCCCATCAACAGTAAGACCATGGTTTGCCAGCATAAATGACATCCAAGAGATGCAAACCATTCAGCAGCCTTCAGAGACCAGATTTCTGACCAAAACTAACAATGGTACTATTGGGAAGAATTTAAAAGCTCCTCCAAGTACAAGCAAATGCTATAAGAGTCTAGCCTTTTTTTTTTTTAGGCCAATCCTGATGTCTTATACTCTATGTAAGAGATACCTACAACAGGAGGCATTTGAATGTTTGAGTACATGATGAATCTGGGATAGTGGTATGGGGGTTTTTTTATTTCCTCTACCCCACTTTGCTAATTATCCCTACTCCTCAAATTCCCTTGGTCCCCCTTCAGGCGGGAACCAGTATTTCTTCTTTCTATTAGGTGGTCTTACCTATTTGCTGTTTGATCCGGGTATTCACCCCAGATATTTTTTAATTCCAAAAAACTTTATAAAAGTATGTGGGTCACACCGAACATTGTGTGTACCTTCAAATGTTCCTGTATTCTTCATCAAGACATGATTTGTTCTATATTATCTGAGCATTTGGCCCCTATTAGTATTTAATACAATTGCTGTACATTTTATGTTTGATACAGTAAAACGCTCACCTAAAAGAAGTTTTTGGGGTTTTTTTCCCCGAAATTATAATTACCTAGGTGGGTGCACCATCGGTCCGATGCTGCTTCTGTTCCCCACCAGCTCTAAGTGTGAGAACTCGGGGATCACATGACCACTGAATTCTCACCGCCACTGCTTCCCCCCCATTCCTCCGCACTCACTGGGGCGCTGGGCTGTAGAGTGGGAGAGGTGCTGGCTGAGGCTCTCAGCGGCATTCTGGAAGGCTGAGCCAGGTACTGCTCCAGACTCTGGGATGGACCCACACTTTAAAGTTGGGATCTTTCCCCAGCCTGGACCGGCTGAGTGACATCAGCCCACAGTGGGCTTCAGCCTGCTGTCAGCTGAACACTGGTAACAGGAGTGCAGAACGAACTGCCACTCCTGTGAGCCACAGGAGAAGTACATCCAAAAGAGCTTTGGCTGTACTTCTCCTTTTAAAGAATGTTAAAAAAAAACAAAAAAAAAAAACCACAAGATATTTGACAGCATTTAGCTGCATTTTAAGTCTAACCCATAATTACAGACAGTAATAAACTGTTCTTGAAAACAGACCTGTCTTGCTCTGTGTTCCTTTACTGTCTGCTGTGTGGACTGATTATGTCTGGAGAATCTAACAGTACAGAGATGCAGTTTTAGGTTGCTGCTTCATTGTTCTGTCATTATTTAGGCCTTTATCTGTACTTTGAGTTAAAACGCTTGTTAAAAACACTTGAGTTGTGTGTTAGGTGATCCTCTAATGGAAATCTGATGGAGGCTAGCGTTACACGGGTGATTTTTAGTAGCTTATCATACTGCTAAAATTGCTATCGATGAATCACTAAAAGTAAGAGCTAAACAGATGGAACAAATGGCTCCCAATGGCTTAAGCTACACAAGTAGCATATTGGAGTGATTAATCTTACATGCTGCTGTGTAGCTTGGGGAGCTGTATGTTTAATTTGTTATCAGTTGATCAGTACTATTGTACATATGGACTTCAGTATGTGATAGCGCAAAGTATACAGCAAGACTGTACAATGTATTTGCAAAGCTTGTAAGTAGCTTTGTTGAAGCATTAGACCTTTATTGAAGTTCTTGAGTGTTCTTAAAAAAAAAAAAAAGCTGCTAGCAAACTTCAGTAGACCTTTCAATTTTACTAAAGCCAAAATGGCAGCCTCATTTTAAGCTCATTTTTAAACCTCTGTGTTTAACCACCTCCAGTCCGGCTGTTGTATATAAACGGCCGGACGGTGGCAATGCAGGGTCGGGTGGCTGTTTATAAACGGCCTCCCCGCACCCTGCTTGTGTGCGCTCCCAGGGAGCGTGCAGCACTGCGATCCGGTGCCCGATTTGTCCTCCGGACATCGTGGAACACTGATCGTCGGTAGGGATCTCTCTGTGAGGTCCCGATCATGTGATCACTGATTGGCCAATCGGTGATCACATGCAGAGTAGTAAGCAAGATGTTACTTCTGACATCATTGCTTACTATGTGTGAAATCTGTGAATGATCACAGAGGTCACATGGTACACAGCTATTCACAACAGCCTTGTACCATGTGACAAGCTGTGATCAATCACAACTCACACAGTAGTTCTCAATGGCTGCAAGAATGCAGCCAGAGAGAAGGAGAAATGATTGCTTTTATAACCTTTTTGGGTGTAAAAGCAATCCGTGAAAAAAAAAAAAATCTGAATCACCCCCCACAAGTAGTACAGTGTCACCATGGTGACACTGTACTGATAGGGTGACAGTATGTAAAAAAAAATAATAATGTAAAAAAAAAGTTTAAAAATTATAATTTTTAGTTATATACTAATTTGGGTTATTTTTTTTAGTTTTTTACTAAAAAGATAACGGAATAAATTTTGGCCAAGATTTTTGATGAAATACTATTTATTTGCAAAATTTCATAAGAAAAACTTTTTTTTTCAAAATTTTTGGACATTTTCATTTACATAGCAAAAAAAATAAAAATCCCAGTGGTGAATAAAGCTTTATCTGTCTCAAAAAATGCTGAAAAATTCATATGGGTACAGTGTTGCATGACCGTGCAATTGTCATTCAAAGTGTAATGCTGAAAGCTGAAAATTGGCCTGGACAGGAAGGGGGTAAAAGTGTCCGGACTGGAAGTGGTTAAAGAAGTCTGAAAGCCTTACAAAAGCTTTGTAAAAGACTGCTGTATACCCTACTAATATACAAACTGAAAGTGATTGGAAAGCTTTTTTTTAAAGTTTTTTTTTTTTTTTTTAATTTATTAAAGTAGCATGTCATACTTACCTGCTAGTGGTTTTGCAGAGAGCACCCCTGATCCTCCTCCTCTCAGGTCCAAACCCCCCCCCCCCCCCCTCCCCAGTGCCCCAAAAGCAAGCCAATTGTCATGGAGGCCACTTGTGCGTGCTTGCTCTAGAACCCTGCTCTGTGTGTTCATAAGACACACACAGCAGGGCTCTGCCTCACTCCCTGCTCCTCATCACTGGCTCTGATTGACCGCTCCTGCTGCTGTATCTGAGCCAACGAGCGAGAGAGCCTCGGCTCACGTGCACATCAGTGGATTAAAATTGGGCTCAGGTATGTTTTTAGGGGGGCTGAGTGGGGAGCTGCATGCAGAAGGTTTCTTACCCTACTGCGTACAATGCAGTAAGGTAAAAAACCTTCTGCCTTTACAACTACTTGAAGCCCGTATGAATAAAGCTATGGTGACTACTCATTTGCAGTTTTATTAGTGAGACTGAGCTGCTAAAATCACCTACATGGCTCTAGCTTTAGAAGTGATATGGAGGATCCCAGGATGCTGTGCACACAGTGCAGAAATCAGTCTTGTGAGCTAGGCCTGTTTCCGTGTAGAACATCTGTAGTCCAAGAACATGTCCATTTTCCATGTGGTCCACTGTAAAATGCATTTAGGATGAAGCAGTCTATGGGTTTTCCTTCTGATGGTCCCATTGCAGTACTAGCAAAAAAAAAGCACACCACCAGAGACCATACGGGTTTATTGGAGTTACACCACACATCTAATACAGTTGATTCAGTTCATGAAGGTGATCCAGAGCTCTTCTGTAATTCCTGGATAATGCCTTTATGAGATGATATCAGTCAGTTCATAGTATTGCCGCAGTCCTAGTATTTTAATTTTACCACAGTGCTTTTTATCGGACTGGCTTCCTAGTTAGTGATGCGTGTACTGAAGAATCGTTATTGGGCTGAGCAAATGTATTTCCTGAGATTACCATCATTACCCTTAGGAAGCTTGATAGAGGGTTAGGTAGTGGTTTAATCCATAGCACTCAGCTGCCAATTTACTTTATCAGGATAACACAAATTAAAAACAAGGCTTATTTCTGGCATATAAGTATAGAACTTGATTTATATATACATCAGTTCATGTAAAATTAATCTCTGCCTTTCATGATCAGATAAGATGATTTGCAGTGGGGAAATTGAAGAGAAGAGCTTGGGCTCGGATAAATTATTTTGCAAAGTTGGTGTGTGTATAAAAAGTTTTAGGAGGCCTGCCTTTAATGGCATCCCATTCTTAGTCTTCGTAGGGTTCAGTATTGAGTTGGCCCACCCTTTGCAGCTATATAACAGCTTCCTCTCTTCTGGGAAGGCCGTCCACAAGGTTTAGGAGTGTGTCTATGGGAATGTTTGAATTTTCTTCCAGAAGCACATTTGTGAGGTCAGGCACTGATGTTGAACGAGAAGGCCTGGCTTGCATTCTCCACTCTACTTCATCCCAAAGGTGTTCTATTGGGTTTTCTGCAGGCCAGTCAAGTTCCTCCACCCCAAATTCACTCATCCATGTCTTTATGGGTCTTGCTTTTTGCCCTGGTGTGCAGCCATGTTGGAACAGGAAGGGTTCATCCCCAAACTGTTCCCAGGATCATGAAGTTGTCCAAAATGTCTTGGTATGCTGATGCCTTAAGAGTTCCCTTCAGTTGCTTCCACTTTGTTATAATACCACAAATAGTTGACTGTGGAATATTTAGTAGCAAGGAAATTTCATGGATGGACTTATTGCACAGGTGGCAACCTATCACAGTACCATGCTTGAATTCACTGAGCTCCTGAGAGCGACCCACTCTTTTACAAATGTTTGTAGAAGCAGTCTGCATGCCTAGGTGCCTGATATTATACACTTGTAGCCATGGAGGTGACTGGAATCCAATGATTTGGAGGGGTGTTCCAATACTTTTGGGTGTGTGTGTGTGCGCGCGCGCACTGTTCAAAATTTTAAGGAACATTTTTTAATCGGAGTGTAGCATCAAGTCATTTAAACTCCTGGGATATTGATCTGGTCAGTTAAGTAGCAGAGCGAGTTGTTAATCAGTTTCAGCTGCTTTGGTGTTAAAATTAACAACAAGTGCACTAGATGGGCAACAGTGAGATGACCTTCAAAACAGGAACGGTTTTAGAGGTGGAGGCCACTGACATTTTTTTCCCTACTTCCCTTTTCTGACTGTTTTTCACTAGTTTTGCATTTGGCTAGGGTAAGTGTCACTACTGGAAGCATGAGGTGATACCTGGACCCTACAGAGGTTGCACAGGCAGTCCTCCAGGATAGCACATCAATACGTGTTATTGCCAGAAGGTTTGCTGTGTCTCCCAGCATAGTCTCAAAAGCATGGAGGAGATTCCAAGAGACAGGCAGTTACTGTAGGAGAGCTGAACAGGGCCGTAGCAGGTCCTTAACCCATCAGCTGGACCGGTAACTGCTCCTTTGTGCAAGGAGGAACAGGATGGGAATTGCCTAAAAAATAACCTCCAGCAGACCACTGGTGTGAATTTTCTCTGACCGAACAATCAGAAACACACTTCATGATTGTGACCTGATTGCCCGCCGTCCTATAGTGGGCCCTGTGCTCACTGCCCAGCACCATAGAGCTCGTTTTGCATTTGCCATGAAACATGAGAATTGGCAGGTCCACTACTGGTGCCCTGTGCTTTTCACAGATGAGCTCAGGTTCACCCTGAGCACGTGACAGACTTGAAAGGGTCTGGAGAAGCCATAGAGAATGTTGTGCTGCTTGTAATATCGTTCAACATGACTGTTTTGGTATCAGGATGAAATCCTTGGACCCATTGTCAGACCCTACACTGGTGCAGTGGGTCCTGGGTTCCTCCTGGTGCACGACTATGCCCGACCTCATGTGGGGAGAGTATGCAGACAGTTCCTGGAGGATGAAGAAATTGATGCCATTGAATGGCCCCCACGCTCGCCTGACCTAAATCCAATAGAACACCTCTGGGATATCATGTTTCGGTCCATCCAATGCTGCTAGATTGCACCTCAGACTGTCCAGGAGCTCAGTGATGCCCTGGTCCAGATCTGAGAGGAAATGCCCCAGGACACCATACGTCGTCTCATTAGCAGCATGCCCTAACGTCAGGCATGCATACAAGCACGTGGGGGCCATACAAACTACCGAGGACCATTCTGAGTTGCTGTAATTACATTTCTGCAAAATGGACTAGCCTGCTGCATCATTTTTTTACTTTGATTTTTGGGGTGTCTTTGAATTCAGTCCTCTGTAGGTTGATAATTTTCAATTCCATCAAACAATGGGGCATCCTTACATTCCTAACACATTACCCAGTCCAGATCAGTATAGATATCCAGTATGATATTTTTCCTCATCAAGATCTGATGTGTTTTCAAAGTGTTCCTCGAGTTTATTTGAGCAGTGTACATAAACATATACGCGCACAAAAATTTTTTTTTTCTGTAAAATACTTGATGTGTTTTGAATTTTGGATTTTCTTTTTCATTGTAACTATTGTTTCAGAGAATGCATCGTTAAAGTATATCTGTGCCCAGGCTATAGACATTTAAGTATTTTACATGCTCTTAACAAGCAGTGAAGGAGCTTTAAATGGCAAGTTTACCTTTAATGAAGAAGATCCATATACTATATACTAGCAGCCCTGGAGCCTGTAGGCATCATAATGCTTGCAGTAGCAGGCGGTCATTGGTCAATGTGGCAATATGATCCCATTGACCAATGAGAATCTCTCATCTGAGCCGCCTTCTTCCTAAACGGTGTCCTGGAAGAAAGAAGGGATTCTGATTGTTCAGTGTGGCCACATAGCTGCGCAGAGCAATGACTTTAAATCAAGCCATCCCTCTATTACTGCTTGTACTTTGTTGTGATATTTGAAGATGGATTACTTCAAAGACTCTAAAATCAGTTTCTAATTGTTCACACAAGCACCTGCTATTTATTTCATATTAGAAGTCTGGTAGGCTGCTAAGATTCTGCTTCCATAGAAAATGAAGTGGGAAAATGTCAATGGTATTAGCAGGTTCAGTTGGTAGTTGGTCACATTCAGTTGGAGTTATTCTGTAATGCTGAAGGCATTTCATAGTTTCTCCAATCCACTTCTTCATCTCTGAGTGTCATGAAAATACCCCAGCATTTATATCCACACAGGTAGTACAGACATTTAATCCAGTCGCCATGGGCTGTGTGGATGTTGATTGTCCAAGAACAGGATGGGAGATGTAAAAGTTGTGGAACTACCTGCTCTAATTGCTTAGTCCCATCCTGGGTGTCAGGGGGTCTGCATATGTTTTAATCCTTCAGCTCACATGACTGAAAGTGTGAAATGTCAAATTGCCAGGTTAGAGATGTTAAAATGGCAGTATAAATGGTAGACAGATGGTGTAGAAGGCCTTCACCCTTTTTCAGGGATGGCTGGTACAGTTTGACATTTCTAGCTTTTGTGAACCAGTTGTCTGCTCTCTCCAAAAGGTGCACCTCACTGTCCTCAATAATCTGGTGTAGGAAAGCTGATTCTTAACCTGCAGAATTTGCCTTCTTTTATTGGGCAATTTGTTTAAGAGATTGTTTTGTCTCCCCAATGTACAGACCTTTACATTCCTCACTGCACTGCATATACCAAATTACTTTGCTTGGGCTAAGCAGTTTGGTCTCAGTATATTGCTGGGAGCATCTGCGTCCCTCACGCCCTGCAAACAATACTTGTTTTGATCTTTTTTTCAATACTTTGTTGTATCTCTCTGCTGCTGATCTAAAGCCTCATTGCAACCGTTTTTCTATCTACATGCACTGCAACAATAGCTGCATGGCATTTCTGAAAATACAAGGCGCATTCAAGTCAAACCGGGACTTTTGCGGTTTTTATATAATAAGAGAACATATTTCAAGGAGTGGAAACTGCTTTATTTTTCAACATACTCCCCTGCTACATTTATACACTTATCTCAGCATTTAACTAATGCCTGGGAAGCGTCGGCATAGAAACATTTGTCAGTACGCCTGAACCATCCTTAGACAGACTGCTTCACTTCATTATCGTGTTCACCGTTCCCACTGAAATATTTGTCTCTTGTGCAATTTCACAACAGGTTATAGGCCGATTATCCAGTATCAGGCGTTCCAAACACTGAATGGTCACAGGAATGACTGCTGTGGGCTGGGAAACAGCATGGCCGGGATTGTCACCGATAGACGTGCGGCTTTCTTTGAAACATTTACACCATTCAATTGGCTTACTGCGGCTGAGCTTCTCATCAACGTACTGTGCTTATAAATTGTCTGTAGATATCCGCGGGTTTTACACCTTCATTCACAAGAATCTCCATCAACACACACTGTTCCATACACGCACGAACACTGTTGTCTGCCATCTTGATTACTTGTCTCTGGACTGACCCATGACATGTGTGCCACCTGTCAGTAATAGGACTTACTTGCCACTTATTACTGCGTGTAGTACCGCTACAATCTCATCCCTTTTTTATACCTATGAAAAAAAAGTCTCGGAATTGACTTGAACAACTCCCGTAGATTTCCAGGTGGTGACAATGGTGGACCATGCCAGTGTAATGTGCATTAAAACAGCCATTTGTAGTCTTCATTGAAAGCCCATGTGACAGGGCTATAGAGTATTCTCACTAAAATAACTGGAAATACTTGAAAAGGCAACCTCATGGCAGAATTACCAAGTGTTATTTTAGGGAAAGCTGCAGATTTATAGAGATTGAAAATTATTATTAAAATTGCATAAGCATGTTAAATCTTAAACAATTTAGTGATTGGATTTACTTATACTTTAATTGTCTCTTCTGTTTCATTTGTTACAGGAGGGAAATGGCTGATCTCTTCCACTGGAGCCCTTAACATTACGAGTGTAACGTTTGCAGATCGAGGGCGTTATACTTGCATGTGTCCAGTTGGTAATGGCACCTCCTTCTACACAGTTACTCTTCGGGTGACTTTCACCTCTGGGGATATGGGGATATACTACATGATAGTCTGCTTGGTGACCTTTACCATCACTCTGATTCTGAACATCACTCGACTCTGCATGATGAGCAGTCATCTCCGGAAGACAGAGAAGGCTATTAATGAGTTCTTCCGCACAGAAGGGGCTGAGAAGCTCCAGAAGGCCTTTGAAATTGCCAAGCGTATTCCAATTATCACCTCTGCTAAGACTCTGGAGCTGGCCAAGGTGACTCAGTTCAAAACCATGGAGTTTGCTCGTTACATAGAAGAACTGGCCAGAAGTATTCCTCTGCCCCCTCTTATATTTAACTGCAGAGCTTTTATGGAAGAGATGTTTGAAGCCGTGAGGTTGGATGATCCAGACCAGGTGGAAAAGGAGCACGGTTTAGGGATTTACACGATCAGTCCTGATATGGCTCGGAGCGGATCTCCAGCTGGTGATTCGGAAGACAGCTCGGTCCAAGGCCAGGAGATAGCAGTTAATGTGTCTGTTCATCCTCAGTTTGAGACACAGAGCATCAACACCAACCATTCTCAGGAGTGTCCTCATGCTATGTTCCCTGAGGAAGTAATCTCTATAGCGGATCAGGACAGGGCACCAGAAGCCAGTGTGTGACCAACCTAGCTTTTTGGGCAACTTTAATCCTTTCACCCCAAGTTGATATTTCAGTTTTGGCTGTAGGTCATGGAGTTAAGAATATCTGACGTCAAAACCTTTTTTTTTTTTTCATTTTGCATAAAGTAGGGAATGGTTAAAGTAATTTTGAAGCTTTTTGTATATTTTGTTTATTAAAACAATTAACATACTTATCTGCTCTGTGCAGTGGTATTGCACAGAGCGGATCTGAACCTCTTTTCAGGTTCCTCCTGTTTTTGCACACCACCATAGGAAACCGCTTGCTATGGTGGCACACCAGGGACTCACTCCCAAGCTGGGCTGTATGCATCTATTGACACACATACACACTGTGTGGCTCAGCCTTGCGCCCCGCACCCTCCCCACAGGATTTGATTGACAGTAGCAGGAGCCATTAGCTCCTACGGCTCTCATGGAGAGGAAGAGAGAGCAGCGCTGGTGCATTCTGCCACAATACTGGCTAGAGATAGGGCTTATGTAAGATTAGGGAGGTGAGGGGATGGGATAACCAATGAGACATTTTACCTTAATGCAAGGAGTGCATTAAGGTGAAAATGTCCTGCCTTTAATATAAAAAATATATATATATATATATATATATATATATATATATATATATATATATATATTAGTATATATATATATATATTAGTATATATATATATATATTAGTATATATCAGTTTTTAGAACCACTTTAAACCTGCTGTATTTTTTTGCCATCTGTGTCCCACTGAGGACATTTCCCCATGCCTTTCTGTCCTCTTAAACAGTTGTCACCAGAAAAAATGTCCCACTGTAGATTTTCCATCTATTACTGTTCTGGTGATAACTCGAAATTCTGGATTTTTCCTCACTTTTAGTCTCTGTGACAGCCTAAGGGCAAATAAAGAGAATGAATCTAAAATGTGAGGACCAAGACAGCAATGAAACCCAAAAGAAGCTCTAACCCCTACCATTCAATGCAAAACTTAAAAAAAAAAAAAAAAAAAAAAAATTTTGGCTTCAGATACTGGCATTTGTAGGACCTGCTGCCATTTTGAAAGGGTCTCTCTCTTTCATGTAATCATTTTATTGCTGGAAAACACAACAAGAATCTGAAGGTTTCTTCAGTATTAGCTGAAGTTGTGAGACTCCACAACTGTGAAGAAAAAAGCTGCTCTAAGATGATCCTGAGAAGTATTAGGTGCCATTGGGCTCTTCTGCCTACCTGTGTCCACAAATAGCTGAAATGTCACTTTGGGTGAACTGACACTTTGAACTTGTTACAGATAGAAGTTTTTCATTCCTTCTTGATTCAGCAGTTTAAAAAATGTGCCATGCCACTTTGTTGCAAGTACATTTTATCACATTGGGACTTTACCAGTAACACTTCTTACAGTGGAAATATACTCAAATATTAAAAGTCTTATTGTGTCATGGGGCATGGATAAATGAAAGCATCTGGTCAGGTGATCTCCGCTGAAACGATCAGCCAGTTAAAACTCCTATCCTCCCATCTTCCAATTCAAAATTAATGCTTTTGTCCCATGAAGTGCCTAAAGCAGTGTTTTTTGTTTTTTTTTGTTTTTTGTTTTTTTAGCAAAATGATATGTGTTTCAACACTTCTGGTACACGTTATTTATCCATCCCAGACAGACTGTTAACATATAGTAGCTTCAAGTTAATATTTATATTTGGGTATAGGTCCACTTAAACCAGAAGGCAGGGTCATAAACTGTATATAGGCAAATGCCTCTTTCTGTTTGTCTGTTTGTAAGCATGGCTTATGGAATTATTGAAAGGTTTATCACATTGAGATGCAGCACATTTATATCAAAGCCTCAGTCTTTGCGGTACATCATTTTAAAATGTATTTCCACTTTTGTAGCCAAATTTGACAAAACCCTGCTGTATGTTTGTTATGTGTTCCTTTTTATACAGCATAAAAACATTTTTAAAATATTCTTGCCTTTTAGAAGTTTGTGGGGAGAAGGTGTCATAGCTGACTGCAAGCATTTCTCGGCTAGGCCTTCATGATCTGTCGAAGTAACTGGGGTGGGGGCTGGCCAAGTCCAGTTCTCATTAACCTGGAGAATCCCGGCTCCTAAACCTAAACCGCTTCCCCGCCGCCCTATAACAGAAACGCTGCTACAGGGCTGCGCAAAATCACGTGTATATATACGTGATTTTGCATTTCCAGGTAAGGGGCGCATGCTCTGCCCTACCCACGCCACCATTGGTGGCTACAGATGTCGATCACCGGGTCCCGGACAGAGAGTCCCCGCCGGCAACTGGTGATCGCCGAATAACACTGACAGGGGAGAGACCTGTGTGTAAACAACACAGGTCTCTCTCCTGCCAGCAATAACATGCTGCTGTGTATTTCTCTGCACTGCATCTTTTCCCTAGTAAAATACATACAGTAAAACAGCACACAGTTAACCCTTTGATCACCCCAGATGTTAACCCCTTCCTGCCTAGTGTCAGTACAGTGTCAGTGCTTTTTATTAGCACTGATCACTGTATTGGTGTCATTGGGATGTCAGTGGCAATTAGTCAGTGTCTCCCCCCCAGTGTCAGAATGGCCGCTGCAGTCTCGTTATAAGTCACTGATCGCCGCCATTACTAGTATTAAAAAAAAATAAAAATTCACATATATATATATATCGCCATTTGTAGACGCTATAACTTTCACATAAACCAATTGATTTACACGTATTGGGATTTTTTTTGCAAAGACGTAAAAGAATACCTTTTGGCCTAAATTAATGCCGAAATTTAATTTTTTTTATTGGGTATGTTTTATAGCAAAAAGTTAAATGTTTTTTTTTTTTCAAAATTTTCTGTATTTTTTAAGTTACAGCACAAAAAATAAAAACTGCAAAGGTGATCAAATACCACCAAGAGAAAGCTTTATTTGTGGGGAAAAAAAGGACATAAATTTAAATTTATGTACAGTGTTGCATGACTGTGCAATTGTCAGGTAAAATAACGCAGCGCCGTATCGCAAAAAAATATTCTGGTCAGAAAGGGGGGGGGGTAAATCCTCTGGAGGGTAAGTGGTTAAAGAGGATCTTCACTGGACCACCCACCCCCCTTCTTTTTTTTTTTTTTTTTTTTTTTTGCTTTTCCTGCTTACTGGGTAGTGTGTTAAGTATATTTGAGATACTCACCCACCCAGATAATCCAGTGTTGTCCCGCTGAGATCCTCCCAGCCTATATCGCCACTCGATCCCATGCCGCCATGTTTTTTATGACATCATTGACAGTCCCTTTGGCTTTTCTGGGTTCAGCATGTCTCCTGATGACGCAGCATTGGGTATGCTATCCTCCACTTTTGTCAATGACTATGTGACATGCTGTCTATCGCAGAAGACA
Organism: Staurois parvus; assembly: GCF_062004578.1. Lineage (NCBI taxonomy): Eukaryota > Metazoa > Chordata > Amphibia > Anura > Ranidae > Staurois > Staurois parvus. The sequence goes on from NW_028318094.1 coordinate 5,318,735, forward strand.
TAGGGAGCGCGATGAATGATGTGCATGGGGGGGGGCTGCACCTATTTATACAAAAAAAGGGATATCGCTAATCACGTAAAGGAGGGGAGGTGAAGTACATAAAAAGGCTGAAGATCCGCTTTTAAGCTTTTGTTACGACAGTGTTCAGATGCTTTGCAACAGGGTTAATTCTGGTAAACACAGCTCCCCTGCACCCACCCCCCCCCCTTCATTAACAAAGAGAACCAGGTAGAATTTTCTTTGATGGACATTCTAGAAAAGAGCATCTAAAAAGATATGCTGCATTTTTTTTCTTTCAAGGTTTGCTATGTGAATGGGGACATGTAACAAATATATAAAGTTTGTATCATCCCAATTTGACTACAAAAGTGGAAATACCCTTTAGAGGGTCTATTTTATAAATTTTTTGGGCAAATGTCATAGGCATTCATCAGAAAATATGCTGCTTTTTTGGCTACTGGAGTTGACGAGCTGGCGCTCATAGGAAACAATCACTTTAGAGAGAATAAAAGGAAAATTCACACAACCTGGATAAATGCTTTGACAGTTGTCCAACTATTTTATAAAATAAACGCCTAGGTCTGGCATTTCCCATACCACCTATGTGCTCAGAGTGCATCTCTTACTTGTCTTTCATTTGATTTTAAAAAGAAAAGCCACAGGACAATTTTGGTTTATTGTTTTTTGGTTTTTTTTTTTATAAAATACCGTTCTAGTTTTTTTTTCATTGATTTTTGTAGTTTTTGTACAAGGACCATGGAAGAAATGGTTAGAGGAGCTGCGAACATAAAGTCTAGGTTCACCTTTTTATAAAAATATTGATGCAGAAAAGGGACTCCAGTAGGTAAAGAAAAGAAACTGAGCAGCTTTTAAAATTCATGAGTAATTCTGAAAATATTAAGTGTCATAGCTTTAGACCATTTGTAGCACTCCTGAAGTCTGGCCAAAATACTTCCATCTAGTTATTCCCCCGCCTTGCCTTGTTGCTGAAACACTCTATAATTGGGCGCTTGCTTCCTTACAAACTGCTAATCCTAGCTGCTGTAAAACGACTATTACATTCTCTGCATGTATATGTTGTTCCAGTCAGTAGTAACCCCCTAGCTTTGGAGAGCTGGCCCTTTAAGAGTTCCTAACGCCAACAGCGGTACATGGGGTTTTTGGTCATGTGATCACTGAATGGTTGTCATTTATCAGGTGATTGGTATGCTGCCCCACCGGATCCTGATTGTAAACAATAACCCGGAGCTATCGGTGAAAGAGAAGTCACTGTGCTGGAGGATCTGAATGAGCATACTTTCCACACAAACAAGGAACGCCGCCTGCATGCATATATTTGACAGCTCAGTGTTAAAGCTCGCTGTCATATATCTAAGTCTGGCCGCGTTAAGGGGTTTAGGACTAGAATCTGCATTAATGAATGGTAAATGCTACTTTATGAGCTGTTTATTCACACTGTATGAATACCATTGATCAAACATCCTCAGAACTTTCCAATCTCTGAAATTGGGAATAGTCTGTATTCAGTTTATTCCAGATGAACTGAATTGGATGTAAACCTGAGCAGAAGCAGGTGTTCTATGGCTCCAGTAATTTGGCTGGTGACAATGCCTGAATTTCACTAGCAGTCTGTTCATGGTATGTTTCTGTGTACAGTGCATTTCAACTCTCAATGCCCAGTAGCTTTCATTTCCTTTCCTGCCAGCCTCCTGTTGGCAGGTTTGTGCTCAGATTGCTGAATTATGCAGGAAGGCAGCAGTTTGCCAGCTGATTAATATAAATATTTGAGTGGTGGTGCTGAATTCATATTTCTGCTGTTTATATGTAGTACTGATTAGTCTGTTTTTTTTTTTTTTTTTTTCTTCAATGTATTCCTCCTTCAGGACTCAAGGGGGGGATTTATCAAAACTGGAGCTGTCAGAATCCGGAGCAGTAGCCAATCAGCTTTTATCTTCAACTTGTTCAGTTAGGCTTTGAAAAGTAAGGATAGAAGCTGGTTGGTTGCCATATACCTCTGCTGCAGATTTTGGCAGTGCCAGTTTTGATAAATTCCCTTCAATGACTAAAATGTTGTTTTCAGAATTTAATAAGATAGTGAATGGGCAAATGACAGTCTCTTCATGTCTTTAAAGCAGAGTTCCACCCAAAAGGGAAAGTTCCTCTTTAAAGATTGGTCCCCCACTCCCCATTAAGGATTGGCACCTTCGGGGAGCGGGATTGAAACAAGGACCCGTATTTGACAGGTACCCGCTCCCACTTCCTCTGCAATCACCTAGGCGATCGGAAGTGGAAGTTGTCCTCCTACCCTCCCCGAAGTCTTGTAGGACACGTGACAGGTCCCAGAAGACGACAGGGCCATTCAGGAAGCGCAGCACTACTTGCACATGTGCAGTGGGTGCCTGGCTGTGAAGATGCCGGCGCCTGGAATACAGGACAGCCGGTCAAACGGGCTGCAGCAGGATCCTGGGACAGGTGAGTGGCTGTTTTTTAAAAGTCAGCAGCTACAGTTTTTGGAACTGCTGACTTTTCTTTTTCTACAGAGTGAGTGGAACTTCGCTTTAATGACCAAAGAGCATAGGTTTATTTCTGAAGTTGATGCAACTTTTGAATTTGATGGCCAATGTGCTTTTTGTACCTCAGTAACCAATACAGTCTTTTAAAACTTCAACTAGCTTTTTAGTGCTCAATAACCAGCTTAGGAATCAATTGAAAATGAGCTTAACCCTTTATCGTCAGCGCTCTCCGGCCTTTAATACTGGCAGATGGCTTCCCGATCATGTGATCACTGAAATCGGCTGTCATAGTGGTCATGTGCTGTGCTAAACAGTGAATGAGAGTTGTTAGTGACAGCTCAGTCACAGTGCTGGGAGCACCAAATGTGCGTGGCACAGAACAGTGGCATCGGGTGTACATGTATATATCAGGTTAGCATTAAAGCTCTCTACCATGGTCCAAGGTCACACAGGGCGAAGGGACCATGGATTGGGTTAACACATCTCCTTTGATTGCTGTTACTAAACACCCTAATTCTCTGTAGTAACCTTTGTGGAAAAAGTTATACACCTTGGTATAAGCTAAACATGCATGCTTCATCTCCCTTCCCACAGTGCATTGCTCCATTTCTGTGTAACTTATTGCTGGCTGGAGTACTGTCACATGGGGTCCAAAGGAAGAGGTGTCCCTACAGGACCACTTTGCTTTTTGGGGCTGTGTTACAGGTATAACTTGAGAGCTTAGTTGTAGCCCCATAGCTCTTAATTACAACTTTGCTCAAGGGTTTTGTAGATTAGTCGTGGTAAGTTCTCCGTACTACAACACAAAATTTGAACAGCCGGTGGGACCGCCGTTAAAGTGAACTGTTTCCTTGCTCTGCATGGGCAAAGCTCAGGTTTGCTTTAAATCTTGAAGTCAACAAGTAAATCATTGGTGCTCAGTGATCATTCCATTGCCATAAACACAACCTCCTCCAATATAAATGTTGATTGTTGCTACATTTGCTGTTGGTGAAAAGAGTTGGCAATTAAACATTTCTTCATCTAAAAGCTGATCTCCAGGCAAACCAATAAATATGCAGATGAAATATATATATATATATATATATATATATATATATATATATATATATATATATATATATATATATATATATATATATATATATATAGGAGTGGTTTTACCTAGCAAAGCATTAGTAGTTCTGTCCATCAGGTTGTAAGGTTTTGCACAGCTCTGCCCTGTCTGGCTCTTCAGAAGACCTCCTTTTCCTGTGCTGGAATTTAGCACCAATTGTGGGGCTCATCATTCCCTCAGCCTCTAAATCAGGGTCTCAAACTCAATTTTGTCTTGGCCTGCATCAGCTTTATGGTTGCCCTCAAAGGGCAAGTTGTAACTGTAAGACTAGATGTCCAGAGCACCCTTCCCATCCTTACATCAGATGTCAAGAGTCCAGGAAGAAGCTGGGGTGGAGCTGGGAAGCAGAAATGGCAGGTCCTGGAGGAGGACCAGTGCAGCGCTGACGTCAGCTGCTGGAGTCTGCTGAATGCTGAGACCAGGGGAGCCAGAGATGAGGGTGTACTGGGGCTGCACAGAGTGGTGCAGGATCTGTAGTAGGAGTTCCCTCCTCCTCTCTGCTGTAGATCGCTGAGACGGAGGGGGGAAAGACCAGCCTCTCTGCAGCTGCAAAGAATCTGGAGGAGGAGGTTGTCCTCTTCTCTGCTGCCAATTGCTGAGACAAGGTGGAGGAAATGAGGGGGGAGGGGGGGAGCTGCAGCTTCAGGAGAGGTGTGAGTCACATGAAATGGCCTGGGGGGCCACATTTGGCCCTCAGGCCTTGTGTTTGACACGTGCTCTAAGTGGACAGTATAAAGAGAAAAAAACAGACTGATCTCATCTCACTGTCACTGTGCTCCCTTGTATCATCATTTTCCCTTTTAGCACATGAGCACTGCAGCTGATTGGCTCCTTGTGCTGCTTGCCCTTCTTCCAATCTGAGCTCTGCTGCTCAGGGATTGATATTTGGGTACTTGCACTGCTTGCGTAAATGAATACAGTGCTGCATTAATCTGTGTCTTTCTGACTGGAGGTCAGCTTTTAAGTACAGTACCTCAATTCACTATTTTAGAATACATAATTGTGTTAAAATATCCTTCAGAAATCGCTTGTCAGACCTTCCTAATTCTGAGGCTTTATAGTAGCTTGTGGACCATCTATCTGGGCCTGCCGTATACATTCCTGTGTACAGTATACTGTTTTGTACATTAAATTATGAAATGAATGTGGCTCATCTGTCGCCACTTGTGATTTAACAGTAAAATATTGTATACTATACAATTTACGTGTAGCATGTATAGTTTCTTCTGTAATTACTATTCAAATACATTGGTGGTCTATTTTTCTAGAGATCATTTTATTCTGTATAATTCTAGCTGGTGATAGCTACACTCTGCAAGAAAATGAAGGATCCATTATCTCAGTATTATAATGTTATATATCTCTTCTCTTTTGTGGTATTTTCTGTTGTCAAAATCTGACAATCGTGTATTGTATTCATAAAGAATCACATTCATTATTCTGAAAAGATTTGTTCTTGTTTGGATTTTCATGAATTGATCTATTAAAACTGGAAATTACATTTTGTTGCGTATGGTCCTCGCTTATTAAGTTATTACACAGGGATTCATCTGATTTTTGAGTGCCTGTAAAATATAGAAAATGTAAATGAACACACCAAGACCAGCCACTATGGGTCAATCACACCACATCCCTATTATTACGAGAAAGTACATAACAAATAGGCTTTGGGAATTTTCAGTGTTAGGTCATTAGATTACACATATTTAACTATTAAAGATTATATAATTTGCACAAAAAGCCATAAAATCAACATGCTAAAAAAAAGTTTGCGGTTGTCATGGGAAGATAGTGGTGCACTAAACATTTCCACAGATATAGTACCCTAATATACCCCACCAGTCAGCCAATTCAAAATACAGTGTAGAAAACCAAACCTATTACATTATCTGATTGCTAATGTAAATTGATGGCAGGGTGAGACTCCACGCGTTTCACAGTTACAGTACACTGCTTCTTCAGGAGATGCAAAGATTTATCTGGAAAAGGTATACAGCACAAAATATTTATACAAAATCAACATTATTACCAAATCTTTAGGACAAATGTTTTCACTCGCATGCCTGTAGGATTAAGACATAGCACACAAGTCTGGCCCAAAAACTACTGGAGAATCAGGACTAGGAGGGAGGGAAACCCTCAGAACTAACCAAACAGGTGTCCAATAGCATGCAACAGCAGGATGTATAGTAGTAGTGTGGGCATTTTATAGAAAATGTCCTTTTTTAATGTTAAATGTTGGCATCACTAGAAGTCAGGCATGATTATACAATATATAACCAAAATAAAAAAGGTGTGCTGTTCACTGGTGATTTGCTAACAATAGATAAAACATGACCATAAATTCACGTGTCATGAACATACGAAAATCAACATAATAAATGCTATAAATCAATGTCCATGGCACAAATGTACAGAATAAGTCCCAAATCCAATGTGAAAAAAGGAACAGTGCTGCGTGCGGAATATAATTTCCAACAAGGTAATATGGTGTTCACAGGTGCTCTCCACAAAAAACAGATCAGCCTCTTACCAGACCAAATAGACCTCAAATCAAGAGATCAAATGAGCAGATAGTGTCCAGATTCCACACTGACACTCCTACTATCAATTTCAAAAGGGATGGATGGACAGCCGCAGGCTCACCCGGAACAGATTCCTCACACCAAACCACTCTCTATACGATGTAAAGAAGGGTTAAAACAAAAGAGACTTCATAGTGCAACCTGATAAAAGTAAAGGTTTTATTTCATAAAACATTTCACTTGCATAGATAGGGTGCATGAAGGCAATACACTAATTCAAAACAGCCGAGGTGTCATTCCGCCAGCTGCTACGTGGTGACGTCACAGAAGACTCCGCCCAATGTGTTTGCCCACAACTGGGATTGGAGATGATTTCCAATGCCAGATGTGGGGAAATGTGTACTTTTCAGCTGTGACATTTAGATGGTCGGGTCAGAATTTGGTGTAAACAACATGAAAGCATGGATCCATCCTGACTTGTATCAAGGGTTCAGGCTGGTGGTGGTGTAATGGTGTGGGGGAGATTTTCTTGGCACTAGCAAGGTGTACCTAATTAAGTAGCTGGTGAGTGTATTTCTGAACTGTTTATAAGCAGCACTTCAGAAAACACACACAGGCAGCCAGCGCATCTGTAAATGGGTGCAATCCAAGCCAATATTGGAGGGCCCAGATCACAGACAGTACAGAGCCAACAAGAGTGGGCTCTGTACCTTGTGATTGCTGTGATGACTAATCGTGCAATCTGCTTCCTGTCACAATGGAGGAAGGGAAGGGAGTTGTTTTCTTATGAATAAATAAGGGAATAATTGAATGAATCAGCAGCAGATTCATGTTGAGGCATTTTAACTAACGGGGATTGTTTTATTAATCCGTTCACTCTCCTCCTCTCCTGTACATTGAATCTCCATGCTGTCTCTACGTGACCTGTATATTAATTAATGTTTCACCTTCTTTATCCTGCACATTACCCACTCATCTCCATCCTCCCGCTGTATGTGACCTGTACATTAACCTCTTCACCTCCTCCCTCTCTGTATGACCTGTACGTTAATGATGAGTTGTATCTAGTGCATTAATATGAAGATCTATGTTTTAATCCCTTCAGTACCAGCATGTTTTTTTCATTTCCAGAAAATTAGATCACTTTGGGATATCTACTTTCCAAAAAAGAAATTTGGGGGGGGGGTTTATACTGTTCTGATATTTGATATGTTTTATAAAAGAAAACAAGGAAAACAGGTCTTTTTTGTATTTGATCTTTTTTCCTTTATACAGTGAAACATAATATACTGCAATGCAAATATATCAAATGCGTATGTGTCACCACAAATTAAAAAAAAAAAAAGGAATCCAAATGCGAGGCCATCTTGGATTGCTATACAAGTGCTGGTTGACCACTGTTTATTGGGGGTCATATTATTATTATACAGGATTTATATAGCGCCAACAGTTTGCTCAGCGCTTTACAATATAAAGGGAGACAATACAGCAACAATACAGTTCAATACAAGAGGGATTTGAGGGCCCTGCTCCTTGGAGCTTACAATCTAGGAGATGATACTGGTAAGCCTCCCTTTGTTGTACACCAAGGTGCTGTGTGGTTCATCATTAAGTCCTCATGCACACTTGACATCTTGATAACGCTGGTAAAGTTAGCTGTGTAAAGTCACATTAAAAATGTGAGTTTTTCAGCTTTTTTTAGCGTTTTTGCTTTAGCGGTCAGTGGTGGTTTTCCATGTTTGCGGTTTGTTTTTTTTGCGGTTTTGTTTACCAAAAAAAACAATTTTTTTTTTGGTCAAAAAAAGTCCAAAAATGCCAGTTTGCAAAGTTTTACCTCGTTTTACCACGTTTTGCTGGATTTTTTCAGCGTTAGAGCATTCTTACAGCTGAAAAACTCCTAGAAACCCACTAGTTTGGGGGTTTATTTTCCAGCCAAAAAACATCCCAGCCAAAAACCGTTGATTACAGTCTATGTGTGTGTGGACACAGTTTATTGACTGTAGAAAAAAACATAAAACGCCAAAAATGGCCCCTGTAAAAACGTCCAGTGTGCATGAGGGCTAAGACGTTTTGGTGGCGTTTAACATCCACAGCTGTCATTTCCCTCATAATCGAAGAACTACTGAATTCACCGTTTTTGGTCTCACATTTGGATTCCTTTATTTTTTCAATTTGTGGTGACATATAAGAGTTTGATATATTTGCACAGCACTATTGTATTGCACATACATTTTATTTATTTTAGCTCTGCACTATTGTTTTGTGATGTTTATTATACTATGTATTATGGGATTGTGCTAGCTGCTATGTTTTTTGACATCCAATGGAGTCCTACCGCGTTTTTTTTTTATTCTCAGTAAAACATAAAAGCCCAGTGATTTTCTTGTCACTGTAATCAAAAATGAATGCCAATTTCACCCTATTAATGAACATATTATAATCTACTAATTTATACTCAGCTTCAGACTGCTACAGTTCAACGTTGAGAAGATATACGCATAGAGCGGATATTTGTTTTATCTCCACATATATAACACTAGAGGGCAGTAAATATTAGTACAAAGCCAGACCGATCACTAGTAAAATGTCTGCAGGAACAGCTTGTTAAACAGCAAAACCTGTTCGTTTACATGCAGGCTGGGGACAGAAAATGAAATACATAACAAGCCAATTAATGTTTGGCTAGACATGTTTTATTAATGAAGAAAACGCAGACATTACGGATGCATGCCTATAGTTAAAGAGAGGAAGGGATATAATACACAAAGTGCCAACATCCCTAACGAATACAAAGGGGGGGGGAGGGAAAATTCCTCTTTTTCGGTGGGACTTTAACGGCACAATTTACTTGTATAATAAATTTCAACAATTCAAAAGAGATTTTTTATAAAAACAGTATGAAATTTTATTTTTACAATCTTCAAAAATATAAAGCTACAATACACATTGCGGCGGTGTCATCAAAGATGGGAATGCAAATCTAATCATGGATCATGCATGGTTCGCACTTGACGTGTTTCGAGATCAACTTCTGAAGAAGAGATCTTTGTTGATCTCCAAACGCATCAAGTGCGAACCATGCATGATCCATGATTAGATTTGCATTACCATCTCTGATGACACCACCGCAATATGTATTGTAGCTTTATATTTATTTTTGAAGATAGTAAAAATAAAATTTCATATTGTTTTTATAAAAAAATCTCTTGAATTGTTGAAATTTATCATACAAGTAAATTGTGCCATTAAAGTCCCACCGAAAAAGAGGACTTTTCCCCTCCTTGCCTACAGTTAAAGGACCAGGAAAACTAACAGAAAATGAATGATGATATTCAGGTATGGAAAGTTACTGTATATAGATCTGGGCAAAAACATGTTAACAAGCTAAATGGCCATGGTCATGTCACTGGTGCCATTTATTAGCAACCGGATCACTAGGTAAAACACTGACTGACTTCAATGGCGTGGCGTCATTGCTGGCCAAAATGCTGCAAACCGTCACATACCAGCGGAGAGCAGCACCAGAGTGATGTCATAGAGGGAAATGAATGGGTTCTGTAGTGTCCTAGCCATTCTATGGTTGGCAAACTTAGTCATCATACACGTTATCATCTGAACGAACAATCTCTGTACAAAAACTGTAAATGAGGATTTAACTAAACTATCCAATTCATTTATATTCAGTCAGGCAGTACTTTGCAATACATAGTTGTTGGTAGAAGTTGTGCAATGAAATTGTAACATGGTGAGCTCAAGACAACCAGACGCTACTGTGAATTTGAATATTCCAAGAAGGCGACGATATGGGCAGCACAAATGGAACCGGGAAGATACGGCCTGCTCTCAACGATGAAGAAATGAAGATGATGGTGCAGCAATGGAGCAGTGGATCACAGAAAAACAATGCTGGATTTGCTGTGCACAAGAGTGTGTTTATTCAGGGGAAGCCAGCAAAAAAAGTAGTAGAGAGAGAGTACTGAGAATTTTTTTTACATGGGTGGCGGTTTCTTTTTAAAGGCCACTTTGTATCTTCCTGCTAGTGAAATATAAGAAAGAGGTTTGAAAGTGGTTAATGACTTCAGGAAATGCCTTAGGTCTCGTGTACACTGAATGTTTTTTTAACTCCCCTGGATGGCTTTGCTCTAGGGTAAGACAATGTTGCTTAAAAAAACGTGCCTAAAGCCACATTGTGCATGCATGTTCACGTATTTGGCATTATTGCATTCTTTTAGCCAAAATGTTAATTTATTCTATTAGAATGCATTAGTGCCCACACGTGTGAAAACACCTAAATGCATCTAGTGTTAGGGTGGATTTAAGTGCCTTTCTGCAAATGATTTTTTTCCTGCCTATAAACACTCCTAAAGCCTGTAAATGCTATGTGTTTATGGACACACAGACTAACTGTCAGAACCTGTGGTAGTGAGCCCTTGTAGATAGTCAACTTGGGGTTCTCCAGGGCACAGAGTCTAAGCCCCAGCCTGCTTCTTCACCAGAGCCCCTGATGGTGGGGATGGACTTGCAGCAATCTGGGACCAGGTCGCAGCCCCCGGGTACGCCCAGCTGAGGATATGGAGACCAATCTCGGGAGTAGAGTACAAAGAGACTAGACAAACAGAAATCCGATAAACTAGCCGAGGTCTGGATGGGCAGAAAACAAGCATAGCCAGAGAACGAAGCCGGGGTTGGTACACAAGTAGTCAATGCAGGATACAGGCGATTGCAACACACAGGAGCTCAAACAATTAAGACGTTGCTCAGGCAAAGTGGCCTAGACTGAGCATGTCTTATATAGGCAGGCAAACAAGGAGGCGGGCCAGGAAGTGATGGAAGGGAAGGAAATAAAACCCAGAGAACAACAGACAACATCCATAGGTGAGCACAGACAAACACACATGTGAAAGGGATCAGGAACAGCACTGCAGCCAGGAGGTAAGAACACAAACAAGAAACTGCAGGCTAACTTGTGATACTAACATAGAGGTGCATTTAGAGGCAGAAAAAAAAGTCAAACACCTGTAAAAAGTTGCAGTGCATGCAATGTGCATGAGGCCTTAATAGAAATACCAGGATTCTGAAATGTAGAAGCAAGGAAACTCCTACTTTACTAACAGTTTAGCAAAAAGATTCAAACCAAGAAAAATTCCCAGCTTAACTTACCAACCAGCCTGCAACCAACCGAACTGTCCTGTCTAAGAGTTCACATTAAAAACAGGGGTTTAGTTTGCACACATTTGCAAAATAAATGCGGAAGCTGCAGAGGCCACATCACAGCACCCCAGTATTCTACAGTCCTAACTCTATACGTTTTGAGAGCCTTCATAGTAGCACATGTATAATAATAGATATAGTGAGGTCAGGTATGACGGGAGGGAGCCCATCCTTTCTTAAAGGCACAGGGGCTTACTGGACACCCAGCACAATGGCAGCTAAGGTATCCAATGCACCCACTTACCAATATACCAACTGTACAAACGGCAACTGCCCCAGTCTTTAAGTGGCCTTTGCAACAAGGAGCACATGGAAGGGTGATTCATTTCAAACCACAAATAAAAACTCCCAGCTCAACTTACCAACCAGCCTGCAACCAACCAAATTGTCCTGTGTAACAGTTCACATTAAAAACAGAGTCTTAGTTTGCAAATATATGTGTAAGCTGCAGAGTCTCTTCATGGCACCCCAATATTCTACAGTCCTAACTCTATAAAATTTGAGAGCCCCCATAGTAGAAGCACATGTATAATAATGGATAGACTGGGGGCAGGTAATCCTTGAAGTATCCCACCCCTCCTTGAAGGCACAGGGGCGCATTGGACACCCAGCATATAGAACAGTGGCAACAAAGGTGTCCAGTGAGCCCCCTCCCCAGTATATCAACAATACAAATAAATGGCAACTGCCCCAATCTATAAATGGCCTTTACAGCAAGGAGCATTTGTTTGTACTGCTAGCAAAAAGAGTTCCTGGGTCATCAGATTACCAACAAAGGGCAGTGGTGGGCCCTAATGGAAAACTAAAGCCCTAACCTAAAAGGAGTAGATTTTAATTCTTCTGATCCTTAACAGTGACAGCTGGCAGTTATTCACTGAATTAAATCCATTGCAACTAGTATAAGCACGTAAAGTCTGTCTTTATTTTGGCTTCCTATAATCCTCTGTATATTGGCATTAGGGAGAGTGTCAACAGTGTAAAACATGGAGTCTAACACTGGCAACATGATTACAGGAAGAGAGAATACAGGGGTTAGATCACCTACATCTGATCTCTTTATATTCCTTTGCCAAGAAGGGCAGCAGAACCTGCATTAACTTATACTTGGAAAGCACATTTCCCTTGAAAGTGTATGTAAACCCTAACAATTAGAAAATGTATATTATACAGGGTGCGCTTGTTGGAGCCCAACCTCTGTAGCTGTAAGATAAAGGTGCCAGATGGATATCAGGGATGGAGCGATGGGAGCAGTAACACTGAGGCAGCTCTTCTTAGAGTGGAAGCAAGGATCTAATGCAGTAACAAGAAAAAGAGAGGAAGGCGCCGATAAGTGCAGTATTGACAATTTATTCAGTAAACAACGGAAAATTTGCACTTAAATACTTTTTTGCAAGATAAAAAGACTCATCGGGTGGTAATTAGATCCAGGTGGGACATCCAGCCGTCCAGCAGCAAACTATGCCTATAGGATCAGGAAGTAGAGACCAGGATGTGCCTGTGCATCAAAAATGAAGCTTGGAGAGTAGAGTCAGATGTAGCAGGTGAAGGGGGCGGTGAAGGAGGCTATTGAGCATGCTCCGAAATGCATTACCGCCCCCTTCACCTGCTACACCTAACAATTAACTTTTTCCTTTTTGGTTTCATTTGGTCAGTTAAAGTGACATGAAATATGAACAAAGCATATCCCTCTATAGTGTGTATTTGTCTCTATTATGAGCACTTAGTATCATTTCTGTCTACTGCTTCATTCTTCTGCTATTAGCATGAATCATTTCTGACAAGTTTTCCTGACACCAAGAGAAAATGGTGACGGGGAGGGACCTGCAGCAGATTGACAGCCTCAGCTTTGTTCCTATGAGCTGTGTGGAGAGGTGTGTCTCTTCCATCCAATCAGCTCTCAGAACTCTCCTCACTGAGCTCTGCAGAATGTAGCTTAAGCTCTCCACCCCCTATTATTCTGAACTCTCAAGCAAGCTTTAAAATTCACCACTTTGAACAGATGTAGTTAGAAAATAATGCAGATAAACAGGTACAACGTATGTAGGACAATTTGTTTCCTCTGTGTGTATCACCTGAGGATAGTCATTTCACTATGTTTATGTAGGGGATTACAACCACTTTAAAAATACTGTACCATTAAAAGAGGTTTTTATATCTGTTCAAAAAGTGCAAAAACACCGTTGATCCTGCCAGACTTTCTGTGAATTGATAACTTCCTGTGCTCTGATTTGCTGCTTTCTTATAGTTAGTTGTTCCCAGCTATCTCTGAGGAATATAAAACATCCCTTTTATATTATGTAGAAGAGGAGGTGTTGTCTAGTCCTGCCCTAAATGTACAAATTTGCTTTACGCGTTGTGTGAGCAATGTCATCCTTGAGGGCAGAAAGGTTGCTAAATGCCACCTCTGGATGCAGCAGCACTCTGACAATTTGTATGCAGCCAGAAACACCGGCAAACTTTCTGCATCCAGGGCTGCTCAGAGTCCCTAATCGCAAGTGACCACTCCACTGAACAGCAGCAGAGCAAGCCATTGATTCTTGAACAAGGTACAAATCTAGCTGCGCCACTACCGTGTGCATGCAGCTACTTCCTCCGCCGGCAAGAATTGCTGATTGTTGCAGATGGCCAACCACGTAAATAAAGCATTAGACAGCAAATGTGTTACTGGCAGAATCACCTGGGGAAAATAAAGGGAAAAAAACTTGAAAAAAAAAATAGAAAATGAATGCAGTCACCACATCTAAGAACTGGCAAGTTGCCATAGAATACATTTTTGTTTTTGGGCTTAGATACGCTTTTAGCATGTTTTATTCAAAGTGGCCCATAGATGGCGCTCTGTGTGCAATTAAATCACACTGTTCCCAGCATGATAAATGTATCTGGGCCACTGTACAGAACTTCAATCTAAGGATTCCTGAACTGTGCCATCTCCCTGTAAAGCTAATACGTGTTTTAGCAGCTTACGCTGGCCCATGGTATTTTAAAAAAGGTTTGTTCTATGTGACCTGTGATTGTAACAAGCTTTTTTATGATGTCACCTGTTCTTCTCCATCTATTAATCATCTGCAGAGACCTTTGTAAGCTGGCAGTCTGCTCAATAAAATGGGACATCACTATTTTTTATGGCTAGCTTCATAACCTACATATTTGTCATCTCACCCGCGGAGGAGCTTACAGACTGCTCTGTTTTCCAATTTGGGCTTATTGAATCAGGCGGTGCAAAGGGCAGTAACCCCTGGGCAGCTAATAAGATTTCTGTTTTCTGACTTCAAATAATCCGGCACTCATAGGAATATGGGGTGACCTCTGCTAGTGAAAATGCTGGTGACTGGATTCAGTCATTCCTGAGTCACTGACCTGACACAAGTGTCTGGAACAGGAGTTTAAAGTGATTTTAAAGGATCGTTTTTTTTTTTAAATGACAAATAAGTTATACTTACCTGCTTTTGCACAAAGTAGCCCTGGTTCTCCTCTTCTGGGGTCCCCTGCCAGTGCTTCCTCCTACCTTCAATCAACCCCCCCCCCTAGCAAGCCGCTTAATAGGGGATGCTACTGGTGCAAGATTGATCCCAAGCCACACTGTGTGCGTCTATTGACACACACAGAGCAACTTGGCTCCGCCCCCTACTCACTCATCACTGGATTTAATTGACAGCAGCAGGAGTCAATGTCTCCCTTTGCTCTCACTGAATCCTGTGAGCAGGGAGAGAGAGAGAAAGCAGCCTGCTGCTCTCAAGCACAGCGCTGGATTGAAATCGGGTTCAGGTAAATATTATGGGGGGGGCGGGGGTAAGCTGCACCAAAAAAAGTTGTTTACGGTAATAAAGAGAATGCTTTTAGGTAAAAACCCTTTTTTTTACAACCACATTAAACGTTGCTTTCTACATACTAAACAGATAGAAGCCAATTTGTCTACCTGCCCCATAGAAGAACTGCACAAGCGTGAACAACAGAATACAGAAGCTAGCGGAGGGATATGAACAATGCCGAGAGCCTCGGACCGAGATCTGGGTACATATAACAATTTGGAGTGCTGCAGAGGGGGCAAACTGATAAGTATACTTTGCAGTGCAGTAATAACTCCAAATATGTGCCCAGTGAAAAGTCACTATGGGGTATACTTATAAAACATTCATTGGACGAATGTCACAAGTATTCCTCCTGGACTAAATATTTCAAAATGGACTGCGCTTAGGTCACAAATCAACTAAATCCAATGTGCAATTTAAAGTGATAACAATGAACACAATTCAAATACAATATTAGTATTCAGTCCCAACATGTGAATAATTAGTGCAATGGTGCTGTATCTTTAACAGTGAACCTCCATACTGGAATGACAAGTACTTCACTGTGTTCACACTGGTGCCCCACATAGATGTAAACTCACCGTCATCTCATGACCACCTATCTCTAGGTAAGTCACACTCGCTTTTGGGACTATCCCAGTTTGTAATCCGGTCCTGATGGCTGATATTCCTTCACCCTCTTAACCGTGGTTGCTGGTAGTAACCGATAACCCTCCACTAGGGCTGCATTATTATTATTAGAAAGCTCCTCTCCTCCACAGGTAGTAATTCATATTTTCAGCATAAATTAAAACAAAACCAAACATCCCATAGTGTAAAACCGTACAGAACTTTAATAATGGGGTCAAACAATAAAAATGCCACTCACAAAAAAGTACCTTTCCTAGCACTGGGCGTATTCAGCTTTGTATATTATGAATGGAAATTAAGATGGCCGCCGCATTCCAGCATGCGTTCCAAATACCGGAAGTGACGTCAGCGAAAGTTGCGTCATAAACCCTCGACACGTTTCGGCCAATAGATCGTCTTCAGGATCTATTGGTCGAAACACGTCGAAGGCTTATGACGCAACTTCCGTTGACGTCACGTCCGGTATTTTTGAGTAGTGTTTCTTTTTGACCGAGTGTGACTTACCTAGAGATAGGTGGTCATGAAATGACGGTGAGTTTACATCAATGTGGGGCACCAGTGTGAACGCAGTGAAGCACTTGTCATTCCAGTATGGCGGTTCACCGTTAAAGACACAGCACCATTGCACTAATTATTCACATGTTGGGACAGAATACTAAAATTGTATTTGAATTGTGTTCATTGTTATCACTTTAAATTGCACATTGGATTTAGTTGATTTGTGACCTTAGCCCGGTCCATTTTGAAATATTTAAGATTTTGTGTATAGGAATTCCCAATTAGGACTGCTGCTATATAGGTATCATATATATAGTATAATGTTCATACATTTAATTTTTTCCTGAGCGCAACAGCACCCCCTTTCTTTCAATTCCTCCTAGACTGCATGAGTTTCCCCTGTATTTTCTCTAATACTATAACTTCTTCTGATTGCCAGCTCCATCTAGTGGACAAAATGCAGTATATTTTTTTTAAATACTTCATTTAGAAAATATTCTGCATTTGGCCACTAGATGGAGCTGATGATCATAGGATGTCAAAGTATTATAGAAAACACAGGGGACATTCATGCAGTTGGATGAATACTTGTGACATTCAGGTAACAACTGTTTTATACTGCTATAATCTCCTTGTAATGACCACCAATAGACAGAGAGCAGGCAAGCTGCTATTCTGCTCCCCAGAAATGGTGCAGTCATTCTGATGAACAGAAACATCCTACTGTAGAAACTGACATTTCTGTTAGTGTCGATCCCCTGGGAGTGTCGATTCCTCCTAGAGTCCTGCTGCGCTCATTGGTTCCTTCTACCCAGGGGGCGTATCTACAAATCATGGGGATGTATAGAACCTTTTTCCCTGGCTAACTCCCTCTGTAGAAGCTAGCCATTTCAACAATGACTACTTGTGTCATCAGTCGTAAAATAAAGTTTGCCTAAAGGTGGCCATACATGAATTGAAATTCGGCTGGTTCAGTAGGGGCCGGACCAATTTTGATCCATGTTTGGGCAGGGTCGTTCTACCGATCAACTTCTGTACAACCAGCCTGTTGGGTTTTTCCCAAATGATTAGTGCCGCCGGTTATAGCCAACAACACTTATTCTGACAGCAGGAAAGGCTTCCCCACAGTCAGAACATGATAGCACTGTGAGAATGATTCCCCCATACGCAGCAAATGTGTAGATGGGGGAATCAGGTAATTTTTCAACCTGCTGGTTGAATGAAAAAAAAACAATATTTGTATGGCCAGCTTAAATTAAGGACTGGCAGAAGAATTGTAGGCTTAGTCAGTCCCCTATAGGGACAAATGCTTTGGCAAAATGTTACAGTTGTAGTAGCAGTAATAGTAACAAAGGCCATAATGGGCAGCACAGTGGCTAAATGGTTAGCACTTCCACCTGGCAGTACTAGGGTTGTCGGTTTGAATTCCAACCACGGCACCACCTGCCTGGATTTTGCATGTTCTCCCTGTGCCTGTGTGGGCTTCCTCTGGGTACTCCGGTTTCCTCCCACACTGCAAAGACATGCTGGTAGGTTAATTAGATCCTGTCTAAATTGGCCCCCGTATGTGTATGTAAGTTAGGGTCCTTAGATTGTACACCCCTTGAGGAATAGGGACTGATGTGAATGTACAATATATATATATACTCTGTATATGTAAAGCGCTGCATAAATTGATGGTACTATATAAGTACCTGAAATACATAAAATAAATGATCTGAGATTTAAGACTGCATTAGAAATATGGGGTTAAAGTGATAGTAAAGATTCAGATTTTGTTTTAACCACTAGCCTACAGGGCACTTATACTCCCTTCCTGCCCATGCCAATTTCCAGCTTTCAGCGCTGTTGCACTTTGAATGACAATTGCACGGTCATGCAACACTGTACCCATATGAAATTTTCTGCATTTTTTTTTGTGCCAGATAGAGCTTTATTTTGGTGGTATTTAATTACCTCTGGGTTTTTTATTTTTCGTAAGCAAACCAAAAACCACTGAAAATTTTGAAAAAACATTTTTCTTAGTTTTTGATATAAAATTTTGTAAATAAGTGATTTTTCTCCTTCACTGATGTGCGCTAATGAGGCTGCACTGATGGGCACTGATAGGCTGCACTGATGGACACTGATAGGTGGCACTGATGGGCACTGATGAGGAGGCATTGGTAGGTGGCACTGATGGGCATTGACAGGCATCACTGATAGGCACTGAAAGTCAGCACTCCTATATGGCACTGATAGGCGGCACTGACTGGCACTGTTTGGTGGCACTGACTGGCGCTGTTTGGTGGCACTGATAGGCAGCACTGACAAGCACTGATAGGCAGCACTGACGGGCACTGATAGGCGGCACTAATTGCCACTGATAGGTGGCACTGACTGGCACTGATAGGTGGTACTGACTGGCATTGATAGGTGACACTGACTGGCACTGATGGGTGACACTGAAAGGTAGCTCAGATGGGCACTGATATGTGGCATTGATGTGACACTGATGGGCACTGAAATGTGGCCCTGATGTGGCACTGGGCACTGGCAGGTGGCATGGATGAGCACTGACAGCTGGCACTGATGGACACTGACAGGTAGCGCTGCTGGGGCTACACAGATCATCAGGGCACACTGATCATCAGTGCTCTGATAATCAGTGTACATGTCCTCTCCGCGGAATGCCGATTACCGGCTCTCCTCTGCTCACGAGCTGTCAGTGTGACAGCTCGTGGCGAGAGAAATGCCGATAACCAGCATTTCCCTGTTTACATGTGATCAGCTGTGATTGGACACAGCTGATCACATGACCGAGCCGACATCTTTGGCTCTTTCCGTTGATTGGTGATCCGCTGTGTCCGAGGGACACAGCATACCGCCGATCGCAGCGCGCTCCCGGAGCCGCGCATGCGCATTTAGAATGGGAGGACATCATATGACATCATCCCAGAACGAGAGAACCGTCTTGCGTCCGTCATATTACTATATGGCAGACAGGAGGCGGTTAAGTCATGAGGGTATGCAGTGTAGTAAATATTTATTCTGTGTTCTTTTTTGGCTATTTTAGCCACTTAAGTGGCTACTTATCACGGCGATCCCTGTGTGAGAAATTCACTTTGGGGGCTGGTCTTCCTCCCCCCCTCCTGAGCCCTCTTCCCATCTAGCCCTGGTGCATCGAGGTGTGGATGGTGAGCACATCAAGAGAAGATCATTTTCTGTTCTTTTTTGCACAATTATGGTGAGTTAAATTACAAAAGAAAACTGAGTGGTATGTAGGACGTATACATGTGTGTTTTTTGACTGTATATCATTAGTGATGCTATTGCCAATTCTTATTCATGCCCACTATATTCTGTAGAATGTTTCTTGGTCATCCTTCCCCTTCAGCATACCCCTGAAGAAAGACTTTTGCTCTGAATGGCGTCGGGTCTTTTCAGCTGAAGTTTACTCGCCCTTCTCTTTCTTCTGATTCACAGGAGAGGGTGGATACCAATTTTCAGCCTATAGCAAGTTTCCAGGCATTTTCACCATTTTCTTCTATGTATGATTTTAACTTTTGTGTTATATGTCAAACTATGATGTTTCACAACAATTTTGTAATAACATTATTTACATGTTTATATCATTTGTTTGGAGTTGCCTTAAAAGTCCCAGTACAAACTGTCATATGACGTCCTCCCAGAACGAGAGAACCACCTTGCGTCCGTCATTTTACTATATGGCGGGCGGGAGGCGGTTAAATGGCAAACATTATTCTTACCTGCTCTGTGCAATGGTCTTGCTCAGAGCAGCCTCGATCCTCCTCTTCACAGGTCCCCTTCCGGCACTCCTGGCTCCTGCCCCCTGCTGACTGCCCCCAGAGCAAGCTGCTCACTCCTGAGCCGCCTCTGTGTGACTATAACACACACAGAATGGGACTTGGCCCCGGACCCCACTCCCTCCTCACTGGCTGTGATTGACAACAGTGGGAGCCAATGGATCTCTCGAGCACATCACTGGATCGAGATCAGGCTCAGGTAAGTCTTGGGGGGGGGGGGGGCTGAGGGGGAACTGCACAATGAAGGGGCGTTTTTTTCCACGTAACAAACATGCCACAGTCGTGCAAACACAATCGCAGGACACACAACACCCAAAAATAGTTCTGGAACCATTTTTGGGCGTTGCGCAATTTTTTTTGCGCTATTGCCACACATTTTTCACACAGAAAAATGTGCCACAATCATGGCAAAAACACCCCACGTTTTCAGGAGCCATTGAAATGAATGGCACCTAAACTTGCAAATGCGCATTTTCACATTTTCACAGCACGTTTTCAAATCGCGGCTAGAATTGTGGCGATTGCTAGTGTGAATGGAGCCTTGGCTTTAATTTCAGCGTGTAGCAGAAGTTCTGACAGCAATAAATGTACACTGCTAAAGCTGGTCACATTCTAGTAGCCTTTCATATGACCATCCATGCGAAAACTCTCAGTACATTCATTGACTTGATGAATGTCGTTTGAAAGTACTTTTGTTTGCTTTTAACATTTGATTTTTGAAGAATGGACTTTCCTGAACGAAAACCACATACAAGCAGTCCCCGATTTATGAACGACTCGTACTTACCAACAAAGGGAGAAACAAGAAGTGAGAGGAAATCTACCCCTAGAAAGGAAAATTCACTCCTGTAAGAGTTGTCATGGGAAATAGGTGTCACCACTGGAGGTTTATCATCAATCCTTGCTTCCACGACAACCCAAAGTTTTCAAAATCTAGTTGTCACAGAGACAGAAAGTGAGGTGAAATCTTCTGAACAAGGGCACGGACAGCAAAACAATCATTGCAGGGGTGTTAACCCTTCCCTATGCCATCCAAAAAACATGGATAGTTGGAGCTACACTTAGAAAATGTATCAGGGCCCGGGGTCAGTAGGAGGCCCCATGAGATGCCCTTGGTACCTTTTTCATAGGCTTTTTTGAGTTTGGGCAAGGACACAGGGTCCCCATGATCCCTTATTGCCTGGGGGCCCCATGAGTTGTCAGTCCGCCCCGGTTCCAATTTACATACAAATTCAACATAAGAACAAACCTACAGACCCTATCTTGTTTGTAACCCGGGAACTGCTGTACACTTCATTCAAGAAAAATGTTCAATCCTACGAATTTGGTCATCACTGCAGTCAAAAATGAAGATTGAGTCACAACCCTAACAATTATAAAAATGGACAAACATTCTCAACACAAAAAAATCTACTATAAGGCCAATTTAAGACAAAAAACAAAATTCTTCTTTTGTACCACCCTGTCCTAAAAAGGAACTACTACTTACATTTAGTTGTGCTGGGTGGTAGTCAGCCCAGACGGATTTGTAGTTGGTTTCATCACATCATCATTCTTTCGCTCTAAACTCAGTGGAGCTGTGATTTGTCACTGTTGTCACTGTTTCTCACTGTTTCACAGTCAATCTAAAGTATGAATATAGCCAACCTAGTAGGGGGTTCATGGTGCCTGGTGCATGCTGGGGGGGATATAAATATATGGGGCAGGCCTTTTGATCTGTTTTTTTCTTACAGATTTCTGGAGCGATCAGATCTATTAGGCGTATAGCCCGTATGGGGTCTGCCATGTGCTCTGGACTTTGGGATAGGTCTGAAGTGGTTTGAGAAGCTGTCCTGCCAGTCGATGGGGAAAGCTGTGGATGAAGGCTGATTTTCTCACAGGGGCCTGGTGACTCTCTTGGACAAGATGCATGGAAGCCTAGGAAATTGTGCAGAGGGCACTGGAACCAGCAAGAGAGAGGTCTGTGAACCAGAAGAAATGCTGCCTACAGTGTTGCCAGGTTGGCTTAAAGTTTCTGATACTGTGAATCTAGGCATTTGTCTGGAGAAGTGCGTAAGTGTACTGCTGGGTATTTGGAATCTCTATCAACCTCCTGCTTTCATGACGATCAATAAAACTTCTAAAAGAATGTGACTGGTGCCCAAGAATGTGACTGGTGCCCAATGTTTTTTCCAGTCCCCTCTTTTTTTAGCCATGAACTCAACTCTAGGGTGAAATTCTGGCTCACCCGTGTCTCTGGAGGTCCCACCCTGCGTCTGGAGTTCGGGAGGGTGCTACACTTCTTCAGGGAAGCCTACCCCACCTCTACCTAAGAACTGTACTTGAATCACCTCCGCCAGATCATCCCCCACAGCTATCACCTTTTGTATCACCTCCCCCTTCCACGAGCAGGGCCCTCCTATTCCTTCTGTACTGAAATGTATTGTAATTGTACTGTCTCCCTTACATTGTAAAGCGTTGCTCAAACTGTTGGCGCTATATAAATCCTGTATAATAATAATACACTTACTATGCAGAGGGTGGATCTTTAACTAATGCTGAACCTGAGATCTGACTAAAATTCTTTTATACTAGAAACTTTATAGTTGTTTTCCTGATGAGGCCCCTCTCTCTACCCCAGGCCCCATAGCAGCTATCTGGACTTCTATGGCTATTGTGACACCACCTTCTGACCTTCACATTACTGCAAGACACAGTAGTGGCGTAGGAGCCAGCAGTTCAAACCACAGAGTTCGGTGGAGAACCAGGAGATGGACAATCCTGGATATGTGGGTTTCTGAAGAGTCTTCAGCTGTCGAGGTCTCTTCATTACAGTGGTGTTTAGTGGCGTAAGACAGCGGGAGAGGTGCTCAAATGGATTTTAGTACCAGAGATGCTTTAAGAAGCAGCAAAAACAGCTTTATATATAAGTGGCTAACAGCACTCTAAATGTTGATTCACCTGTTGATATTCCTGTACTTACCATAAGGACTCATCTAGAAACAAATGTGTTTTCTTTATTTTGTATTAGAGCTGTGTTTACTCAATGCTCTTGTTGAGTTAAGTGGCTCTGTCACTGCTATAGGATCGGGAAATTGGCAAACAGCGTAACAAAGTGGAAATGTAGAAGTAATGGTGATAACAAAGTCTGCTGAAGAGGATCATTCACAGACTGACGGATATTTGATAGTCTCTTAATGTTATAGCCTTTCTATCTAACAAATGGGAAAATAATTCCACATCTGATCTTTCTGAAAGGAACAATCTGATATTCACTTAAATGGAACAAGTAACAATTTGTCTCTCCTTAAAGTGTTAATACCATACAAAGGGACACAGAATGGGAGCATTCAATATGGAGCTCTTGTTCTGGTGTCTGATTTCCCATATGTCCATCCTGTAGCTACTTAGAGAATGCTATTCAAGTTTAAAGCCCAAGTCCAGGTCCCCCCAGAGGCTCCCCATCACTGTGAGCGTAGGGACACCGTGATGACACCTCTTCAGATTAGGGATCTATGACACCTTGCACTCACAGTATGTAGTCAGTCTTTGGGATTAACAATGCTGGGACCCCTTCAACCTGATAGACTGAGATCATTTTGTGACAAAAAGGAAATACTGTGGGGGACAGAGCTGAAGAGGTGGTGAGCATTGTAGTGAGACCTGCTTTTTCTATAATGTAGCATGATGCTTCCAGCCTCCTAGGTTTTTGGTAAGGCAAATTTAGTTTTTTTGGGCTCACCTGTAATCAACAGAGCAGAAATGTTTGCTTCAGGTTGCTCTGGGTTCTACAGGTTTAAGGTTTGACTGCCTCCCCTGTTTTCTGGAGTTTTCTTAAGAATGTGAGTGGGAAAGTCATATAGGCAGCCTGAATATTTATGCAGCCCCAGCCAATCCCTGGAGAGGTGTGTCCAGATGGTGGATGGGGAATGTATAAATAGTCTAGAACCCCAAAGGCTAGTGTTCTTGTCCAAGAGGGTTCCTAGCCAGAGAGGGCTGCCTTCCTTCTTGGCTCTCCTGCTGAAGGTCCAGCCTGCTTATCAGGATCTCAGCCATGCTGAGAGGACCTGCTCAACCACAAAACCTTTCAGGAATAAAGAGGGGATCTGCCTTGGGAATTCACTGGGGGAAGCCTGTCTACTGGAATTTTAGCAGTTTCATGTTTTGTTGATTTAATATTTTCTGTTTTAATTTTTTTTTTTGGGGGGGGCGC
This sequence comes from Staurois parvus, assembly GCF_062004578.1. Taxonomy (NCBI): domain Eukaryota; kingdom Metazoa; phylum Chordata; class Amphibia; order Anura; family Ranidae; genus Staurois; species Staurois parvus. The sequence goes on from NW_028318094.1 coordinate 5,343,035, forward strand.
AAGTAGCTGGTGTTGCCTAGGGCACAAAATTGTCTAGCACTAGCCCTGCCTGAGCTGAAGTGGTTAAAAAGGCAATCCTTATGGATTATGAGTTCTGAAGTCAAAGTGTGCAGTTGCTGTTTGCCTGGATGCTGCACTAGTGGGAACAGAACCTGGGACTTTAAATCAGCAGCTCTAGCAGAGGGTAGCGCTACATAAAGATGAACTCCAGGAATGAACTCACTATTTAAAATGTGCTGGCTTACAGTGGGTTCAATAATATCTATGGTCAAAATGTGTCCACACCAGGTCCTATACAGTTCTTTTTGGCGGAACTGCCCCTGCTGCTGAAAGCCTCCCACTGGGCGCTGCCGTGTCTGGGAAGGGGAGAATGTGAGACACTAATGAAGGAGAATTTAGCTAAATCAGAATAGGTAAAAAAATAATTTTTTAGCTCTGAAAATAGTAAAGAAAATGAACACAAAAACATTGCACATTCCCTTCAGAAACACACTCAGAGGCTACAGCCTGCTGAATGTCTTTCATTTTTCTTGGCTTTCTTCCTTTTTGAAGCTGTATTCTTTTTATGTTTGGCTGCAAAGGTGATTTTGAAAAATGTAAGCAAGTTTTCGTCAATTCTGATATCCATTTACTGAGATACAGCATTAAACCTTCAGCATTTTTGTGTGAAGAGTCCTCCTCCTCTGCATATCACTGCTGGAAAGTCATACAAAGTAGTCATACAAAAATATAAGAAACCCTGTATCCCGCTCCTCTCTTGTTTCCATAGAGACAATTGATGGCTTTCAATCAGCTGTTGTTATTAAAATGGATTGTATCAATGCAATGCAAGCAATTCTACTGTGATCCTCCTTAGTATCTCATGATCAGACATAGCCATTGATAGTTGGATGCAGCCAGCCTCCTGTACTGGGTCTTCATCCCATTAGCTCATTAAGGGGACCCTGGGGCCATAGGCACCCAAGGCATGTGATCTGCATCTACTGAGAGGTGCCCGTGTCCCCAACACTGCAACCATCTCTGCAAACAAACCTCAAATACTGCAGCAATAAGCAGTGCAGAGCCAATGGAACTCATAGGCTCCTCCTTGTCCTCCTATATGTCAGACAAGGGAGACCAGGGAGGGAAGACTTCCCCTGCCTTTCTGCCATGCTGTATTTGAGATCTGTTACATTGACAGGTTTGCAGCTTCTGATTGATGGAGGGGTCAAGAATCCCCCCCCTTCCTGGGGGAGTTTCTTGTGGGTGGGGAGCTCTTTGCTGGGGAGGGTTTTTGTGATTTGTTCTTAAGGACACAGGGAGGGTTTAATTGGGGACATTTAATGGGAGGGAGGGGAGGTTAGTGAAGGGATTTAGTTAAGGGTTTGTTTGAAGAAGAAGAGAGGGGGTCTCTTTAAGTTGGAATTTTTGCTGGGAGTAAGGGGAATCTTGAGGGAGGAGGAGATTTTTGCTTTTGGGGGAGGGGTTGTACTGGGGCCAGGGGCTTAATGGTGGTGGTGTTTGCTTGCTGTAGAAAGGGATTTTACAGGGGTGTTGCTTAGCAGTGAGAGGGGGGAATTTTTGCTGTGGTTAGATTTTTGCTTTGAATGTGGCTTGCTTTGTTGGAGATGTTTTGGTTGGTGGGAGGGTATTTTTGCTTGGAAGGAGAGATTTTTTATTTTGGGGGGGTTACTTGAGGGAGTTTTGGAAGGGATTTTTGCTTGGTGTATGAGGGGTTTTTAATTGCAGATGTTTTTGCCCTTAAGGGGAACAATATTCTTAGGGAAGATTTTGCTTGTGGTTTGGGGATGGGGAGTCCGGTGAAGGCATAGGGGAGATGTTTACCTGGATTCCAGAACTCTGTGTTTTGTAATAAAGTGCAAATGTAGTTCAATTTTTAAACATTGCTAGATGTGTTTACTTCTGCTAATGAAAACGTCCTAATTAGTGTATACTGCCTTCTGTGCCATCCAGTGTCGAACAGGTCAGGGGCGGACTGACAACTCATGGGGCCCCGGGCAATAGGGGATCATGGGGCCCCTGTGTCCTTGCCCAAACTCAAAAAAGCCTATGAAAAAGGTACCAGGGGCATCTCATGGGGCCCCCTCCTGACCCAGGGCCCTCGGGCAGTGCCCGAGTTTTCAAATGGTCAGCCCGCCCCTGGAAGAGGTGTGCCATGGAACCTGGAAGAAGTGGAAGAAAAGATGAAGGCACTGGAGGATGAAGCGACAGAGAACAAGACAAAGCTCAGGCCTGTCAGTGCTGGAGGAGAGCAAACAGGCAGGTTTGATTGCCATAAAGTGCCAGTATACAAAGCATACTTACACATTATGACGTGCCATAGAACTACAGTTTTTCTGGGCAATTCTGCAGAGATTTAGTCAGACAGTGCAGGGAAAGAAGTGTGTGCAGACCTGCTGCTGTGTGTACTTGCACTGGGAGAGGGCCTGGTGGGGAGCGTAGCTGTGTGCTGCCTCCAGAGAGACTGAGGACTGAGCCATGAGAGCTTCTGATGATGTGGACTGTGGAGCACATATCTGCTGCTCCTGCCTGTTTGTACCTGCCTTTACAGAGCCTGACCCTGAGAGAGCCAGTGAGAGTCTGAACTCTTAGATTGAGCCTTTTGAGAACTTGATCCAGAAGACCTGATTGTGAGGATATGACCGTGAGAACTGAGCCTTCAGAGACAACCAAACACCAAGCGTATGGGACTGGAGTGGAGAGCCGAACAACCCAGCCTAATCCATTACTGCCCACAGTTAACAGTCAATAGAGACAACCCCTTACATAACAGCCTATAAACCATTCCTTGTGTACAGTCTTAAAGGGACAGTATTAGGTGCACTGCCTTAAAGACGGGCCCCAACAGTAGCCAGCTTAGTACTGCTAAATAGATGCCAGGTACTTTACAGCCATTTCCAAGGGTACCTCTTGTCAGGAACATATACATTCACACACTATTAGGGCTGTATGCATAGAGTGCATTTTGAAACATTTTTTACTTTGAATAGTTATTGCCCAGAGTTATTGAGTTACAGTGAGGCTTTTCTTTGTGCCATTCATGCTTTCACGATTTATGCTTTTATTACCAATACTGTCTATACTAGTTTAATGGCATTCAGCCTTATTCCTTTGTGTGACTGACTGCCTGACACCCCGCCTGGGTGCCTCCATCAGAAAGCTGCTTCCTCACTGCACACCTCTTCAACACTGGATGGCAGTATACATTAATTAGGACGTTTTCATTAGCAGAAGCAAACACATCTAGCAATGTTTAAAAATGGAACTACATTTGCATTACAAAACACAGGAACAAGGTATTATAGCTTGCAATTGCACCCAAAAACTAGACAACATTAGCTTAGGTGAAAACAGGAACTGCTTTATTGAACAGAAATACAGGTTTTAATACACTTCAAAAATAGGGGCAGTCATCACATGAACAATAAAAACAAATATTACACATTGAAGTAACAAGACTGATTGTGTCAGGAAGATTAGCAAACAGAAAGAAACAATAGGTTACTTAAAGCGGAGTTCCACTCGACCTATACAAAAAGTCAGCAGCTACAAAAACTGTAGCTGCTGACTTTTAAAAAACAGCCACCCACCTGTCCCTCGGTCGCGTGGTGTGTCCCCTGCAGCTCATTTCACTGGCCGTCCTGTATTCCAGGAGGCTGGCATCTTCAGTGTGAGCACCCAGCTGTGACAGCTTGCAGCTTCACAGCAGGGTGCCCACTGCGCATGCGCGAGTAGCGCTGTGCTTCCTGAATGGCCTCGTAGTCTTCTGGGACCTGTCACGTGTCCCACAAGACTATGGGGAGGGAGGTTAGGAGGACAACTTCTGCTTCCGATCGCCTAGGTGATCGCAGCGGAAGTGGGATCAGGTACCTGTCAAATTTGAGTACCCGCCCCCCCCACACTCCTCAAAGGTGTCAATCCTTAATGGGGAGTGGTGGAGCAGTCCTTAAAGCGGAACTTCTCTTTTTAATTAGCTCAATTAACAATGGGAGAAAGAGACTTAACAGTAAACACATAACATCTTAATAAACAGATTACATGTAGCAAGAAGTAGACCTCAGCATCAGGTTGTTTTGAGCTGATTATATTATTATCTGCTCAGAGTCTGAGTCTAGGAGGGGGTTAAAGCAGTCAATGCTGGTTTGGGCACAGAGGCCCCAAATCTGTATCCAGGTCCTCCAGTTCCCAGAGTCTATGTGTTTCGGGGAGACATCAACTTAAATCCAAAGTAAAACCACCCCAAAAGGTCCCCCAGGCACAAACCACCCTCAAATTGGGCCCTTAGTCAGTAGCCAAGGGGCAAGCCTGCAGTCTCCTCCAAAAGACCCTGTCCTGGTTAGGTCTTTCACACTGTGAGTCAATGGCCTTAGAGAGGGCTTTTTTTCTCAGAGAATAGGTGCAGGAACTCCATCCTTCTGAGTCACCCTTGTCTCTGCCCCCTACCCACCTCCCAGTACTGTCCCTTTTAGAGAATACAAAATAAAGTATAATTTTATAGTGCCAAGTAATTTGTATGGAATTTGTTAATGATAACAAGAAAACCAGTGAAATAGATCCAAGCAAACAGCAAGAGACCCTTCCAGCAACAACAGATCTTCCCAGCAAAATAGCTCTGTCAGATTGGCCAAAACCAACTCCTGGAATAGACTCCCTCAAGAGTTGGTTCTGGCCAGTTTAGTGGATTGCTTTAAAAAAAGGCCTGAATTCTTTCTTAGAAACCCATAATATAACTGGATACTAACCGTTATAGGTAAAGTTGATCCAGGGAATACACGATTGCCTCTCGGGGGATCAGAAGGGAATTCTTTCTTCTGCAGGAGCAAATTGGATCATGCTTTGCTGGGTTTTTATGCCTCTCTATGGATCAACTGTGGGTATAGGATTATAACTTGTTTTTTTTATGGTTGAACTGGATAGACTTTTGTGTTTTTTCAGCCAGACTAATTATCTATGTATATTGGATGGAGAGCCACAGATTTTCAATTGTATTTGGGTCTAGATTTTGACTGGGCCATTTTAACACATGAATATGCTTTGATTGTAGCTTTGGCTGTATGATTAGGGTCATTGTCCTGCTGGAAGGTGAACCTCTGCCCCAGTCTCAAGTCTTTTGCAGACTCTAACAGGTTTTCTTCTAAGATTGCCCTGTATTTGGCTCCATCCATCTTCCCATCAACTCTGATCAGCTGCCCTGTCTCTGCTGAAGAAAAGCATCCCCACAACAAGATGCTGCCACCACCATGTTTCACGGTGGGGATGGTGTGTTCAGGGTGATGTGTAGTGTTAGTTTGCCGCTACACATAGTGTTGAGGTGAGTTCCTGCCTACTGGAAGCAGGGAAGCACTCAAGCAATGGATTTTGGAAGATTTATAAGCACAGCACAGTTGTTTTGGAAGCACAGTTCATGCTTTATGTGAAATTATATAGGACTCTTTACTTCAAGGGTATCTTCATACAAAAATCAGTGCGACTGCACAATTTCAAGCATAACCCTGCTCTTCAAGCTACAATTGTAATGTTAGACATCACTCTATATATCTAAACACAGGTTGTGGTTCTACAGATTCATCTCATCTGCAAACACTATAGCAGCACTATAGCATTACTCTCATAGTAGGAAATACATTTGTATAACGAAATAAAAATGAACATAAATAATTCTCCTACGTTACAGCATATTATAATCAACATACTGTGATACCAAACTATACAAAAACAAACTGAAAAATTAACCATCAATATACTTCCAAACAAAATTAGACATCATTTCACACCAGCCTTTGCATAGTTCTGAAAGAAATCATAGACAATCAATGTAAATATAATTATACTACATTACAAAAATAAATACAAAATCATAATCCCTATTCAAACCAAAAGGGTGCAAAGAATTGAGCTGATTAAACCATACCTCCCTTTCTTTTAATTTATAGATTCTGTCTCCACCCCTCCTATCTTTTTTTTATCTCTTCCAATATCATACAATTTAAATCAGTGTCTTTATGATCATATTGCATAAAATATTTGGGAATCCGCAAACCTGGCTTTAGCACAAATAGAGGAATGATGTTGCCATATGTGATGCTTGATTTTTTTGTGTTGTTTCCCCAACATAAACTAAATTACATGGGCAATAAGAGATGTATTGGTACATTCAAATTTCAGAAACAATAAGTGAGATAATAAGAACTTTTTGGGGCAGTAAGAGAAATGGGTGTTACCCTTGTCTCAACTGCATACAGTGTAATTTGATGAGAAAGGGGGAATTGTTTGTCCATCCTGGTAATGGTCATAAATATACACTGATTAAAAAGTGTTCCTTTAATTTTTTTGAGCAGAGTATAGCATCAAGTCAATTAAACTCCTGGGATATGGATCTGGTCAGTTAAGTAGCAAGAGGGGGTTGTTAATCAGTTTCAACTGCTTTGATGTTAATGAAATTAACTTCTGCTAGCATGAAGCGATACCTGGACCCTACAGAGGTTGCACAGGCAGTCCAACTCCTCCAGGATGGCACATCAACATGTGCCATTGCCAGAAGATTTTCTGTGTCTCCCAGCACAGTCTCGAGCATGGAGGAGATTCCAGGAGACAGCCAGTTACTCTAGGAGAGCTGGACAGGGCCATAGAAGGTCCTTAACTCATCAGCAGGACCGGTATCTGCTCCTTTGTGCAAGGAGGAAAAGGATCAGCACTACCAGTGCCTTACAAAATGACCTCCAGCAGTCCACTGGTTTGAATGTCTCTGACCAAACAATCAGAAACAGACTTCATGAGGGTGGCCTGAGGACCCGACACCCTCTAGTGGGCCCTGTGCTCACTGCTCGGCAACATAGAGCTCGATTGGCATTTGCCATTGAACACCAGAATTAGCAGGTCCACTACTGGCACCCTGTGCTTTTCACAGATGAGAGAAGGTTCACTCTGAGCACATGTGAGAGACGTGAAAGGGTCTGGAGAAGCCATGTAACATCATTCAGCATGACCGTTTTGGTGGTGGGTGAATGATGGTCTGGGGAGGCATATCCATGGATGAATTTGAAAACCTCTACAGGCTAGACAGTGGCACCCTGACTACCATTAGGTATCAGGATTAAATCCTTGGACCCACTGTCAGACCCTACGCTGGTACAGTGGGTCCTGGGTTCCTCCTGGTGCACGACAATGCCCGGGCTCATGGCGAGAATATGCAGGCAGTTCCTGGAGGATGATTCCACTGAATGGTACCCATGCTTGCCTGACCTAAATCCAATAAACCACCTCTGGAATATCATGTTTTGGTCCAACCGATGCCGCAAGGTTGCACCTCAGACTGTCTAGGAGCTCAAAGATGCCATGGTACAGATCTGGGAAAAAATACCCCAGGACACTATCCGTTGTCTCATTAGGAGTATCCCTCAACGTTGTTAGGCATGCATACAATCACAAGGGGGCCATACAAACTGAGTACCATTTTGAGTTGCTGCAATGAAATTTCAGCAAAATGGACTAGCCTGCTGAATAATTTTTTCACTTTGAATTTCGGGATGTCTTTGAATTCAGTCCTCTGTAGGTTGATAATTTTCATTTCCATCAAACGATGGGGCTTCCTTATGTTCCTAACACATTACCCAGTCCAGAAAGATTGCCCCTTATACTATAAAATATTGGCACCCCTGCATTTCTGTCAGATAATACATCATTTCGCCCAGAAAATTGTTGCAATTACAAATGTTTAGGCATTCTCGGGTTTATTTCTTTTGTTTGTATTGGTATGACACAAAAAAGTGGAAGAACAAAAAGCCAAATTCCACACAAGACCCCAAAATGGACTGGACAAAATTACTGGCACCTTCTCAAAATTGTAAGAAATAATTGCATTCCAAGTTTGTGATGCTTCTGTAATTTGTAATTAATCTCGGCTGTATCCATTAACAGGTGCTGACAACCAGTTAAAATGGTGAAAAACTAACAGAACCTTTCTGTTGTGTGTCTCTGTGTGCCACATGGACCATGGAGAAGGGAAAGAGCAACAGAGAATTGTCCAAGGATTTAAGAACAAACATTCTAGAAAAGCATGGACAATCCCAAGGTTACAGTACATGTCCATCTCCAGAGATCTTAATGTTCCATAAGTTTACAGCAAATGGCACTAGCTAATCTCCCTGGAAGTGGACAAAAGGGAAACAGATCAAAGATTGCAACAAAGGATTGTTTGAATGGTGGATAAAGAACCTCGGTCAACTTCCAGACAAATTCAAGCTGACTTTCAGGCACAGGGTTCAACTGTGTCAGCTTGCACTATACCTCGCCATCTGAATGAAAAGGGACACTATAGTAGGAGACCCAGAAGAACCCCACTACTGACACAGAAACATAAAAAATTCAGATTGGAGTTTGCTAAAACTTACTTGAGGAAGCCAAAATCCTTTTGGGACAATGTGTTGAAGACAGATGAAACAAAATTACAGCTTTTTTGGTAAAGCCCATCATTCTACTGTTTTCAGAAAAAGAAATGAGGCCTTTAAAGAAAAGAGTACAGTCTCTACAGTCAAACATGGTGGAGTTTCACTGATGTTTTGGGATTGATTTGCTGCTTTAGGCACTGGATGCCTTGACCGTGTGCATGACATTATGAAATCTGAAGACTACCAAAGAATTCTAGGGTGCAATAAAAAGCCCAGGATCAGAAAGTTGGGTCTCCGTCAGAGGTCATGGGTCTTACAGCAGGGCAATGACCCAAAGCAGATGTCAAAAAGCACCCAAAAATGGTTTTAGACAAAGCGCTGGAAAGTACGGAACTGGCCAGCAATAAGTCCACATCTCAACCTCATAGAGCACCTTTGGAGAGATCTCAAAACAGCAGTTAGGAAAAGGAACCCATCCAATCTGAGAGACCTGGAGCAGTTGGCAAAAGAAGAGTGGTCCAAAATTCCAGTAGAGAGGTGTAAAAAACTCATTGAAGCGGTTGATTTCAGTTATTTTTTCCAAGGGGTGTGCTACCAAATATTGAATTGAGAGTGCCAATAATTTTGTCCAGTCCTTTTTTGGGGTTTTGCATGGAATGTGTCAGATTTGGGTTTTTTTTCTACACTTTTTGGTGTCATAAACAAAATAAATAAACATGAGAATGCCTAAACATTTGTAATTTAAAAAATTTTCTAGAAGTGCAGAAATGTAGGGGTGCCAATATTTTTGGCCATGACTGCAAATGGGCAGTGGGAAGAAGCATCCTCCTTACAATGGCTATTAGTGGGAAGAAGAATGTCCCTTATACTCCAAAGACATGCTGGTAGGTTAATTAGATCCTGTCTAAATTGGCCCGAGTATGTGTACGTATTTATGAATGTAAGTTAGGAACCTTCAACTGTACACCCCTTGAGGGTTAGGGACTAATGTGAATGTACAATATATATGTAAAGCGCTGCATAAATTGACGGTGCTATATATGTACCTGTAATAAATAAAATTAAAATATTATATTGATGGTCAATTGGAGGAAGAATGCCCCTTATATTATATTGATAGTCAATAGCAGGAAGAATACCCCTTATATTATTGTGGAGTGACTTTGGGTGGGGGGCCCATGGAAAACAGCTCACTTTGGAGGGACGGGGAGACCCCTGTCTCAGCTCCTCATATCCCTCCTTATGTGTAAGTCACCCTGTGCCTGTTAGGGGAGCAGGGTGAAATGTCCTGATATTGTGTAGACATGTACAGAAGATAGGTGGGGGTTGTGGATTGTTTGGTGTTGTGTGATTGCATCCCATTGTTCTATTGTGTGTCTTGCTTGGGAGCAAACTATTATGGGATGTATGTGTTTGTGTATTGGCTTGGTGGGGGGGTGTCTGCTGATGTGTTTCTTGTTGCTAGATTTGGTTTGCCCCGCCCTGTGTCCTTATGCAGGGATGGGAGAATTGTTCCCTTGAATGTATATATCTTGTGTCTGTGTTAAAATAAAGGAGTCTATTTCCTGAGCTATTTCAAGACTAATCTTGTCTAGTCTTGTATGGTCAGCGGTGGGGTCCGTGGACGGTGTTCGGACAGGGAAGCTGGAGTCTAACGGAAACACCCTAGTGCAGTCAGGGTCCGGTTCCGTTACTATTATATTTATGGTCAATGGGAGGAAGAATGCAATTACAATGGGGCTCATTAGAAATGCCTTTTATTTTACATTAGTGGTCAGTGAGAGGAAGAATACCCCTTAGGACCTGTGTGGGCAGGTTTTTGTTGTCATCATTACTGTTTCTCTCCCCATGCAGGTCTATAGGAATACAAAAGCAGCTTGGAGCAGGTCAAATGTAACTCAGGAGTTCAGCTTCAGGTTTAATGTACATGTCCGTGAATTTTGAGTGATCTCAGAATTGTCTCAAGCTGATGTCAAAAGCAAATTGCATTTGTCCATTCAAACAAGAGCTAGAGAGTGAGAAGATCTCTGTACCAATGTAAGGGCAAAGCATTCTTTCACTGACCACCATTGTGAGGGACATTCAGAATTCCCCTTATAGTGGTCAGAGGGGAAAATGGCTCTTACATTGACTGCCTAAAGGGGCAAGCAACAATAAATGCGCACAAGATTATTGCGCTAGTTATTTCTTAAAATATCATTCGCTTCAGGGTGGCCATAATTATGAGTTTCAGTAAGATACTGATGAAAGCAGGAAAATGATTCATTCACGGTGAAAATAATGAATGATTCATGAGATTAAAAAAAAAAGATTCATTAGAAATAAAGAATTCTGTGGTTAAAGCAGAGCTTGCACCTCTGCCACCTATTGTAAAAATCCAACTCCAGTAAAAATCTTAGATTCTTGATTTGAATATAGCAGGGAAGGGTTGGAGCCTTTGTCAGATTTTTATTGGAATTTGTGTCCTACTGGAGAGATTTTACATTACTCCCTGAAAGGACAGGAAGTGATGGGAAGTCTCCCCAACAGTGTCACAGAAATAACACACTTTTATAGAGTGGAGAAGGGTTAGAACTTCTTGAATTCACTGTGGGCTGTGCCTTCCTGTCCTAGTGACAACCACACTCCCATGTCTTCTACAGGTGTCATAGGGATAGTAAGTGAGGGAAAATTTAAAATGGGATGCAGAAACCTGGAAGAGGCTCTAACCCTTCTTTGCTCTTATCTAAAACATAAAAATATGACTTTTGCTGAAGATGGGCCATGCATAGCAGTAATCATTACACACTGAAGTTATATTTAGGTTTGTGAACTGAGTATTTTTTAAAGTAACCCTGTCACTAGATTAAATAACTTCAAAGAGCATACCTCCTTAAAGTTGATCTTCATTCACTCATTCAACTTGACTATTTTTAATCCTTATGCTGCTAGCATTGGTAAATAGGTAGAAATGTATATCATATTTACTTGTTTTAAACTATTTTTCACATTTCTTCAGTCATGTCCTAGTTTCCATGCCTAGGCAAATTATGCCATACATCCAGGAGGGGCTTTCTCCGCTAAGGACACCCTCTTGTATGTATGCCTGAACTAAGGGCAGATGGATTGCAGGAAGTAAATGCTAGATAAATTATCTGCCCTTACTCAAGATGGCCATGGCCAGAAATGCTAGGCAGTGTTTTTGATTTCTCAGCAAAATAAAGCATGGAGACATGGATGGATTGGGGGAGTCTGCTTTTACTATTTAAAATGAATTAAATTACGCTTTTGGTTTGTGGTGCTCAGATGCAGCGTAGTTCCGCTCTAAAAGTTAATGGCTTAAACTTGCTCTTCTTTTGTTGAAAATTTGATCTGTTAAAGAGTGCCAGTTGTCACTGCAATCCGACACTTCCTGGAGTGTCAGATAGCTTGTGCCCTACTGGGCACTGTGCTTTTTCCCAACAACCCCACTGACACTACAGAACATAGCAGTGACATAGGAGGAACCATGGCACCCAGAGGGGACACACAATCCGACACACCCATAAGTGTCAGAAAGCAGCAGCTCCCAGAGGGTGAGGTTTCAGTACTCTACCTACAAGACAGGTAAGTACCAATCACCATCCTTTACTGTAAGCTGCACTTTGAAGTTCAACTAACTGGTTACAGGGTCACTTTAAGAGAACACAATTGAAATAAAACTCCAAACCAAAATAAAATATCTCCAGAATGAGGATTGTACACATAAAGCAACCAAACAGATGTCAGTGCACTGAAGCACATCACAGAAAGATGAAAATATTTTTAACTCCCTACCCCTACCCCCATGCCCATTGTTTTTACGCCATTACTGTGTTTAGGCGTCATGCTTTGTGAGCCCAATGCGCTCCATCAATACGTTTTAGTGCCGTGGTGTTTGAAATGTTTGTGTTTGAGTCTCTGCAGGCCTCTTATAGTGTTTGAACATATTTCATTAATCAAGACACCAAATGCCAATGTACGATGTTATCCTCGCCATCCAAGGGTATCCCCATCTGTCACTTGCTGGGCCCTGGCATCTGGGATCTACAAACCTGTCACTTTTCTGGAACGAAGTGCAACATCAAACCTTAATATGTCGACTTAATCTATGTATCCTGTTGAAATGTGATCCAGACTCCCTACGCTTCGAGCTTCTGTGTACAGAGCGATATAATAGGTGGCGGTTTCCGTCTGTTGATGCGTGCTGCCTTATGTCTCGGACACTCAGTGTTTTGATGGATTTACTTAGAAGAACAGCCACATAGACATCCTCGTTTTCTACCTTCCCAAGCAATAAAACCTACCATAAAATTAAAGTACTCCAGCAGAGATGTAAGCAATAGAGGATAGCAGATGGAACAAGGGCCACAATGTCACATCGTAGAAAGGCAAAAATAGAACTGCTTATTTATAAAGTGACAAAGGGTTGATTTGGAGATCATTACCACTTTTTATTCCTCAAAAGCACATTGCAGCATTTATAAAATGCTTTCTTGGGTCAGATTCATCTGTTGCTCACCCAACCAAGCCACTCTCATGCCCAACATCTTGATTTCTAATCCTTCAGCGGAATGCATGGATCACAACATTTGCTATATTTGTAACAGTTTCAATCTGTTGCATTTACAACCCTAGTGGTTTACACCATTCATGTTTACACATTTCAACCAACTGGTTTTTTTGACAGATAAATGGTTAATTTTTGGACCCCCCCCAAACTCATTCCTGCTCTATTGTCTACTTTTGTTTTATGTCTGATGTACTGAAAATTAGGGTTTTAGTCTGAAATCCTAATTTACAAAAAAAGGTCATTCACTGTAGAATTCAAGATACAGTAAGGAAAAATGGTGGGGCTTGTAAAGGATAAGTCCACCTTTGGGAACATGTTACATGTTCCACCTGTTTTTACAAGGGCCCTTATGGGATTATAACCACATACAGTATTATTGTAATAAAACCCGCAGCTATAAAAAGATTGAAAACAACATCTGAAATAACATTATTGTCATGTTAAAGCTGAACTCTATGTGAATATTAAAGACACATGTTAATAAAGCTCTGTCATTATTGATATATCATTCATTACATTTAATTTTTAATGCAAGTTGTGTTAATGTATGAATTTAATCTGGTATCAACCTCTAGCAATACACTGTACAACATAGCTCAGACTCGGGGAGAAGCAGCACGAGGTCCAAGTCAGTTGTGCAGTTGGAGATAAAAGGAGATAGATATAGAGAGCAGAGTGACAGAAGGATGAGCTTATCAGTAAGCTGCTTCTCCTTTCACTGTCCAGTCTCATGCTGGGGGAAGGACAAGACCTGTAAATGTTGCTTAACTGCTGCAGAAATACTTCTGGTCTCATGCCCTGCTAGACAGGGCTTTGCTGTATGGCAGAGCTGTGCAAATCTCAGGACCAGATGGATAGAAATACAAATCCTATAGCAGGTAGCAGAGGTCCTATTTACGTATATATATTCTATTTGATTCAGCTTTACATTTTATATGAGATTTTAGTGATTGGTTTTTACATATATACTTCAAAAATAAAAATCCTACCTACATTTTGAACACAGATTTCTTCCATTCAGCACGGCTTGTGAATGAAAACAATCCACGCATTTCACGTCCGGAGGCTTTTACCAGAGACACTCTGCAATGCCAGTTATTCATGCTGATTTATATACTAGAGTATGAAAACCGACAAGCACAGCCTGAGTGCGAAGAAGGTATCTGTGCCAGAGCTTGGTTTTGATCACAAGGTACAAAGCCTACGGGAGTTTCTCAAAATAATTTGTAAAAACAAGTGCACTAGCGAGGTAATAACGTGTGTCTCAACTTCATCAAAGGCCTTGTTGGGATTACAAACGCATGCTTTTCTAATTGTATGGTGTAAGGGGAATTTGTAGTGAATTTGCATTTTTATTTTTTTTCTACTGTAATAGTACATTTAATATTATTTTATATTTGTCAGTAGTCCTCAGCAGGCAGTAAGCCCCATCAGAAATAAATTAAAGCAACTAAAATAATAAAATAAATGCTGTTAGATATAAAGTGCAGGTACCTAGCCCTGCCTACTGCACTTCCCTACTGACCAGAGTAGCAGCCAGCAGGAATGTGAGAGAGGTAGAAGGGAACTGGCAACACTGGGCACTACTACAAAGTTCTGGAAGGCTGCTACTTTATACCTAAGAGCAATTGTTTAACAAGGTTGCTTTAGAGTGGTTCCAAAGACTGAAGGTTTTTTTTTTACCTTAATGCATTTTGTGCATTAAGGTAAAAACCTTTTGAGTGCAGCTTAACCACACCCCCCCCCAACCCCTACCCCCCCTTATAAGTACCTGAGCCCAATCTTGATCCAGTGATGTGCAAAAGAGCACAGGCTCTCACGGCTCTCTTCCTCCCCATAGGGCTAGAGACATTGGCTCCCGCTGCTGTCAATCACAGCAAGTGAGGAAGGAATGGGGGGGACCAAACTGGCTTTGTGTGCCTATATAGAGCACTACCCCATAAGGAGCTGCTGAATTTTGGGTCCTCCTCTGTCTGTACAGCAAGGCAGCACACGTTTTCAGCAGGCACACGTAGTTAGAAAACCGGTCCTTGGGCTTCTTTTTATGTTTTATTGGGGTGATATAAACTTGGATGGGGATAAGGGATTATGGGATGCCCAAGTGATTTCAACAACATTCTAGAGGAGAACTCTTCTATGTACAACTTGCAGCAAAAATGGATCCTAGACTGTACTCCCTCCAGAATAATGTCAGTCCTTAATGGATCAGTAGCAAATATCCCATCTGTTTTTAGGAGTTCTGTGTCCCCTTAGTAGAAATGTCAATGTCCCACATTATGCAGGAGCTCTATGTCCCCTTTAGTATAAAATGCCAGTACACCTGGCTTCCACTGTGAATTCCCCAAGCAAAGGTGAAGGATAACAGTATGCTGTCCCCTTGAAAGCTAGAAGAATATTGCAATTGGCTGCAATCTCCCTTTTAGGCCTTACTTTCAACAGACTGGCAAAGCACTTCCTGGCATATTAGCACAAGATTATTCCAAGCAGGGGTGAAGGTTGGCAGAAGCTGTCCCTTATGGATGGTTAGCTGGGTATTGTACCTGGCTGCCTCTCCCCCAAATGCTTTGGGTAGTGAAGGTAAAAGGTACTCACACTGTTCCTTTGAAATCCTGCTGCTCAGTAAAGACTGCCTTGCAATACTGTAAAGTCCTTTCCTTGCAATACAGGGTGTCTCCTGGATGGGACTGAAGGGCGGCAAAGATCTCCCTAATCAAACTGCTCCTTTCCTTGCTTCCTCAGTTCCTGCTTGGAGGCAGAGCCCCCAGCACCAGGGTCCCTTCCAGGCCTCACAAACCTTGACTGAGCACACCATACTCCAACCAGCACCAAACATACATTGGCAAGGCTCTTCAATATTTATGGGCAGATCTTACCACCATGCCAGGCCTCCTGCCCAGGGATTGGTCAAACTCCCATGAATATTCAGATCCCTGCCTCTGTACCCCCACCCACTAGCTTCTAGAAGTTTCTGGAAACTTCTAGAACCAGGGGGAGGTGACAGAGGCCTGACCTGCAGAGTCCTCCAGCCTGACCTGAGCTTGAACCCCAAAGTGTCAGCTAGTGATGCCTCTTACTTTATGTGAATAAAGGACAAGATTATCACTATACCAAGGTGTGCTGGTGAAGACTGTAAAATACCAAACATGCCTATATTACAGGGTGCAGAAGGCTGATGGGATACATTACATGTTCTAAAAGAGATACATAGGATCCATATCATAGTGTCTATCAAATCATAATTTCTGTTCAATATTATGTTGGTTATCTTGCCTTTTCATTTGGAAATATAGATACTGTTGTGGAAGAATCAGCATTAAATGAAGTGTCCGCTAGAAGAAAAAAAATATTTCAATACCCCTTAGGCACACCTTTTCAGAATCTCTTAGTTGTGTTAATTCTGTAAACGCCCACTACAGGGAACACAAAGGATGGCTGCATTTGTAGCTCTAGATTACTTTTAGAACTATGAAGGAATGCTAAGAATAATTTATGAGAGCTGGTGATTCTGATATATCGGACTGGACTACTCAGCAAGTGACTTGGTATCTACACAGAACCAGGTGAATTTTGCTAAGAATTTTTCACTTTTAATCCAATTTAATTTATTGTTCATTTTCTGTTTTGTAATATTATTTCTCTGTAAATATTTTCAACACAATTTTTTTCTTTTCTGTCAAAAAATGTTTAAAATAATTTAAAGTATATGTGTACCCTCACCTTGTAAAACAACCCATTCCATTTAAAATAGAAATGAAAGGCAAAATATGTGTGTTTATGTGATCACATAACCTCTGTTCTCAGCTGCATGAAGGTGGGGTGGACTCTACAGGTTGGAGTGTCAGCAGGAGGGAGAGACAGCAGAACACTTATCTTCCCAGTGAAGAGCTGTGCAGGGAGGCATGTCAGCCAAGTCTTGGCTTAGGCGAATGATGTACGGGGGTGGGGGACGACCATTTATTTTAAACAAAAAACAAACAAAAAGACAGCCATATTCTGGCAGAAGAAGAGAGAAGCAGAGGGGTGGAGAGGAGGAAAGTAATTCCTGAGAATGAAGATCTACTTTAATGCCTCCTTGAAGAAAGCTATTACATGGTATACTCTGTTACATTCCTGTCTGGCAGTCAATGATGCAGACATTTATTTTAAAGGTTGGAATTGCAACAGCAGATGCTATGAGCCATTCATACTTCCATTAAAATACATTGTGGTGGCTACTGTATGTGTATGTGTAAAGTGTTTACTGTAAAGTTAACCTGTCTCAGTGATGTTCACGTTCAGTCTGCTGGTGCTTAGATTATTGCCCGGCAAGCTGGAAAAATCTCTGCACAGGGTGAAGCTGAGAGTGTAAGCATCACACCATTTACTTGAAGGCTCTGACACATTGGATATAATTTTTGAAGCAGCTCTGTAATATCAAAAGCCCTAAAGAAGGGGGATTTTGTGAAACTTCAAAACAAGATGGCTATGAGTCCTTTAATAAACACAGGTGCTTGAACTCAAAATGCTCACTGATTTTCCTTTTTGGCACTCCACTTCCTTCTAAACCTAAAGGTTTTTTTTTTCTTTTTTCCCTACTGGGCACATTTAATCTCTTTATTCAGTAGACTAATGTCACTGGGGCAGAAAGTAATGTGAAATCCAATATACTGTATTACAGCTGTTACAGAAGGTTAACCTCCTCGGCTGTGTGAATATTTCCGATTTTTTTGTGCTGAAAGCGGTACCATTTTTTTGCATGGAAATATGTAGTTTTTTATTTTAGGCTGTAATTTTTAGGAATAACTCACTGAAATCTGTACGAACAAGAGTCTACTAAACATCCCGGGTAGGATAACATTTGAAACACGAAATCATAAATTATAATTTAATAAATAATCATAAAAAATAATAATATAATAATAAATTTAATTCAATAATATAATCAAACCAAAAACACTGAAATTTGAAATACAGAGGCAAATTCGCACATCGCTGAGCAAAGTCGCAGAATCGTTTTCAGTGTCTGATGATGAATTTCCCTACAAATCATTATCACTCAATTCTGCAAGTGGTTCTGATTTACTATCGCTGTTCTCTAGCCGGTCTAAAACCGCTTTTGACGTAAAGGGACGCTTTTTGGACGCCATGGACTTTTCTAAGTTTCCAGGCAGAAAGAACAGTCAAAATGCAGGCAGGGCACAGGACAAAGCATTAGGGACAAAATGTATGTGAAATGCATTGAAACAGCAATGTTTTACTATGTAATAATCATTTTTAAAAAAAATTACATTTTTTAAAAATTTAAAATTTGCCGCCGGTTCCGGCACCCGTACGTCCCGACGTCACAGGGACCGGAACACGGAAACCGGATGCCGGCATCGGCCGGAGGAGATGGCCGGGGACGCTGCAGGGGACACATCGTGGGAGCGAAGGACAAGGTAAGCGCTGCAGGGACTCCCTGAGCAACGCCGCATGGTAAGCCCGAGTGTAGCTCGGGGTTACCGCTCTTGGTACTCAAATTTTACCCCGAGCTACACTCGGGAATACCGCCAAGGAGGTTAAGGGATATTTTCTAATACACCTGTGACACCTAAGAAGGAATATCCCCTCACTTTGGACAGAGTTCCTCTCACTTCCTGTTTGAATAGGAAGTGAAGGGAAAACTCCTTAACAGGACACAGATGCACCATTTCTGACTTCCTTATAAAGGACATACTGTCTTATGTCTTTAAAGTGGTTGTAAAGGCTTAAGGGTTTTTACCTTCAAGCAATATTTGCATGAAGGTAAAAAAATCTTCAGTGTGCGGCTTCCCCCTCATTCTCCCAAAGCGTACCTGGGCCAGATCGCAATCCAGCGATGGGTCTCTTCCTCCTCATTGGCTGAGAATCAGCAGTGGGAGCCACTGGTGACCACTGCTGTCAATCACAGCCAGTGGAAAGGGGAAAGGGCCGAGCCGCACTCTGTGTGTCTCAAAGACTACAGAGATGGCTCAGGAGCAAGCAGGCATGTGTGCCCCCCAGAGCAAGCACCTGGTGGAATGAGCCAAGAGCACCAGTGGGGGACCCAAGAAGAGGAGGATCAGAGCTGTTCAGTGCAAAACCATTGCACCGTGCAGGTACGTATGACATGTTTAGGGTTTTTTTTAAAGCCAAACCTTTAGTAACACTGCAAGCCTAGGTTCACACATCTTCAAAATTTCTCCTTTTTGAACTGTGATACTGGTGCAAATCTCATGTGGTTCTCCTTCACATGTGGGTCCCGCTTAACTTTATGCAATGGATGACACTGCTAAAGCTCACACATGGCCTTTTCCAAAACTTTACTGCGAATGTACTGCATATATGTGAACATCCTCCATAGGAACACATGCTATTCTAAATGTCATCTAAATTGTGCTGCTGAAAACTCATTCCAAAACACATATATGTGAACCAGGGCTTCATCCTTGTGCAAAAAGAAGCAACCAGGAAGTCATAGTAAAGTCACAAATCCTGATTTGCATGTGTGTTCTTGGTCTGTGCCTCAGAAAGTATTGAGGATGACGGGTTAGCATGATAGCCAGGCATCTAGCATTTTCAAAAGGATAGGTTATTAATGGCAGCCCTTTATGATCCTTCAGTACAGATTTAAACTTTATTAGGTTTCAGGTAAAATAGCATTCTCTAATCTACACTTTAGAGCTTTCTTTGTTAGCAGTAGTATGCTTATAAATACCTTATGACAAATGTCATAAAACGTATCTGCTGTACATACTGATAATAATAACTTTAATACCAAAGATAAAAGAGATCTCTATTTTATGAAAATTAACTAAACTTTACCACCCTAGTTGACCTTGCTGCTAACTTCTTGCCAGACCCACACAACCTACTTTTCAGCTTATTTGCTCATAATTTCTTCTGACAATTTTCTGCTTTGTTTTTTGCCTAATAATCTACAGGTCTCCCCTAGGGCTCATTCAAATTGCAGTTTTTCTTGATGGTTTTTGGTCATCTGGAAGTCAGGTTTTATTCCTTCCAAGTGTCCTGGAAACACCAAATCTAAAAGTGCACACTGACCAGATAAGCAACAACAACTAAGGCAGCTGTCACCTGAACTGTGCAGAGAGTGTTTGGACTGGCACACCTCAATACCGTACCCCCCTGTAATTCCTATGAAATGTTTTGGCCTTTGACCCTTTGTTTCTTGGGGAATTTTTACAATAAAGCATCGTTGCCCATATGCCAGAAGCACGAGAAATTACACTGATGTCATTTCACTAGGCTAAAGGAACAGAGTCACAAGACATTTAGACTGCTTAAAGCAGATAAGAAGTGTGTGAGATTGAATGTGTTTGTGACATCTAGAAATGTTACATTAGACTGCTTAAATTAGATAAGAACGTGTTTGCGCATTTAAAAATGTTCACTTGTTTGAGAAGTTAGAAATCTTTAGGTTAAGCGCAGATAAGAAGCTGATTTGTGGCAAAAGTGTGATATTACGAGATAAAATGTTTGCTAGTAAAGTGGCTGGCTGTGACTAAAGGAACCTTTCTGCTAACTCCTCCTGGAGTGGGCGTGGTGCCCGCCCAGTTCAGGAAGGTTGCCAGAAACAGGGAATATAATGAGGGGCCTGAACGCGGTCAACTTGGGAGCCTTTCTATGCGAAAGGGGACACTCTGACACTGGGATTTTTGCCAAGGCCATATGGGCTCATCAAATTGGTCCTGTTTAAGGCTTCTTTGTGACCCACTGTGCATTATGGTTCTGATGGGGTCTGTTCCTTTGCATAGCTTTGGTAATGTATTGATTCTATGCTGTGACGCTGTCAAAAGATGTGTCTATTTCATGCTGTAATGCTCACATTCTTATTGGTGTGTGTTATTATGCAGATTGTGATGACTATAAGATATATCCTCCTGTGTGTTGTGTGATAATAAAAGTGGAGGTTTTGACAGTGCAAGAATACTGCAGTTGGATTCTATTATTTCTTGGGGTGTCAAGTGAATGCTATGATGTGCCAGGGCAGGTGTTCATTTGGTAGTGGGTCTTTCACATGCTTAGAATAATTAATGGTGTAAGTGCTGGCTAAACGTACCTGTATATTGTGTGTGTGACTTGTTTTTGGTTTTTGTGTCCAGCATTGAATTACACCCCCAGAACAGTAACATTGTAGTAGGATGATGCTTTGCCCACTTTGTTCAGAAACAGAAGTTGACCCCTTTAGCTCCTCACAATCCCCCAGGCTCATGCAATCCTCTGAGCCTCCCCATCACGTGGGCTCCTGCACCCACCCAAGGGATATACGTTCTCACCGTACATTTTATTATGTACACCTTGGTACCTGGTGTGGTCTTCTGCCAATGTAGTCCATCTTCTTCAAGATTTGATATGTTTTTAGAGATGGTATTCTGCGTACCTTGGTTGTAACAAGTGGTTATTTGACTTACTGTTGCCTTTCTATCATCTTGAACCAGTCTGCCCATTCTCCTCTGACATCAACAAGGCGTTTTCATTCACACAACTTTTTATACTAACAAGCTGATAATTGGTTGCTAGGGCTGACCTATCAACCAATAACCTTCGGGTTAATATGAAAAGTTCATTTGGCCAGCTCCTCCTCCCGCCCTCCATCCTGAGCCCTGCTGTCTTCCACTCTCTGCTTTGCATTAATAATGTCATCAGCAGTGGAGGAGGCTGGGGGAAGGGGAGAGAGGGACCTGTTCACGTTCTACCTATCACCTGCCCCCAGTCGACAGGTAGGCCGCGATCCACGGGTTGCTGACCCACGTTCTAGACTGTACTATGCTGCCACCTAATGCCCTTAACGAGAAACTACTCCTAGGCAACTCCTGTTATTGCAATTGTTTTGTTTTCTGTGATACATTGTTCTGTGCTTAATGCATATCTCTTTACTAGAGTTCTCCAAAGTCTCCATACAAAGGGCCAGGTTACTGTCCTTCAGTTTTTAGGGGGGGCCGAACTGTGGCCAAATGGAGTAGAAAATGCCCCGATGTCAGTGGTACTAAACAATGCCTCAGACTTGGCTGCCAATAGGAGTAAGAAAATTACATAGCACCTTTACTCAGTAGGAGAAGGAACAGTGCCCCATCATTGGTATTGGTGGGAGTAATAGTGCCAATTTTTGGTGTCAATGGGAAGAATATTGCCTCATCATTGGTGTCAGTGGAAGGAATAGTGCTACATCGTTGGTATCAGTGGGAAGCATAGTGTCCCATTGTTGGTAGCAGTGGGAGGAATAATGCTTCATTGTTGATGTCAGTGGAAGGAATAGCGCCCTATCACTGGTGCAAGTGGAAGGCATAGCGCCCCATTGTTGGTGTCAGTGGGAGGAATAGCACCTAGCATTCGTGGAAAAAACAGTGCCGCAAGAACTGGTTAAAGGCCCACATCTGGCCCACGGGCCGCAGTTTGGAGGCCACTTCTCTTTTCCATTCTATTCTGTTGATATTGTCCATTTATTCTGTACCTATTTAGTAAGCTTTAAGTTACAGTTATCCTTTGATTATTTGAGTGATTCCACACCATTATAATGTGAACTAAGAAATTGGGTTCAGTAAACTCTTTTAGATCTAACATTATGCCGATTTTTTATTCTTCTTTTTTCATTCTATGTACAGCTAGGCAAACTAGAAAAAAAGCAAATGGTGTAAATTCCTACAGTACATCCACATTTAGCCATTTACAAATGTTGCAAGTACGGAAAATACCAGTTGATACTTTCAGAAATCCAGCGTGCTCTCCTCTTCCTAATGGCTGATAACACTGCCTGTGCTGCAGAGAAATCCCAAGCAGTGTTGTCAGTGCTTACTAGGTTCATCTGTACAGAAGTCCACCTACTCCCCGCCCCTCTCCATTTGATTTTTTTCCCAGCTGCTGCTTGGACTCCCTACATAGTCAGGGGAACTTACTAGACTTCAGGAGACAGAAAATGGAGCAGCTATACATATCTTCTGTCAACAGCTTATTCAGTTAAGACTTGAAAATGAAAGCTAGAAGCTGATTGGTTGTCATGCACAGCTCCTTCAGTCTCAACAAATTCTCCAAATTGCATGTAAGAAAAGGGCTCTTGGGAGATGTAGTTCTGAGGGGCGTGCCTATGTCAGTTGGAACTGTTGTTGATCACTCTGTCCAGCAACTGTCCCTGAAGAAATTTACAAGCCTGGTAATGATGTCATCAATAGTAATCACAGCTTTTTCTCACAACAGAAACAAGGTTAAAGAAAATATAAATGCTGGGACATTTTCTAAAAAGGAGAGGGAGGTTTGGGGAAAAATTAGGGTCATGCTTGTGCAAATCCTTTAACCCGTCTGAGATATAGCCTACATTTCGGATTTATTCTTCTCTTTTCAAAGTTTGTTTACAGAATATTTGGAAATTATATTTTTATCTCCAGTGCTCTGTAGCTTTCTGTAAAAAGTTTTTTAGCAAAACGAAAAAAAGAACAGAGCGCAACTCATATAGATCAAACCACCTCATATTTGTTTGTTTGCCTAAACATATATTTTCAATTGTAAATTATCCTATTTTCTCCAGCAGCTAGGAAACTTCTACATCAAACTGGGCTCTGTATATCTAGAACTGTCAATACTTCCTGAAAGCAACCTATCACATGGGAAAAAAAACACTGGGAAAATTAACGTTTGAATCTGCTTGGTTGTTATTGTGGAATAGGGGCTATCCAGTTCAGAGCTGCATGGCAGGTCTGACTCACTGCCATTACTTACCTCCCATCCCTCCCCAACATTTTATTTGCTACTAGAGCCCTAAATAATGTAGCACCACCACCTTAGGAGTTGCTAAGGGTCCCCCTAAAGCTCTGCACAGCCAGGTAACATGCATTTTCTTCCACTTTTTGCACACTGGAGACAGTAAACAGTCCCTGAGCTTGGTGATTTTATTAAGGGGTTTAGAACTTGGATGGGGTTGGGGGGTGTATTGGATGCCCAAACCAACTGTAAACTTGAGGACAAACTCCTTAGCAACTATGTACAGATGTGAACAAAATAGTATCTCCTTTAAGAGCATTCCAGTTCTCTGGTGTACCTCCTCAGACCCCAGATAAATCCTCCTCTTCACCCAGCTGCACTGAGGGTATTCCCTGGGCAAGGGGGCCCAGAAACTGCCAATTTAGCACAGCATCCCCAGATGAGATGCTAGTTGGGTTTTCCACCTGAATGCCCTCTTCCCTTATTGGGCCCAAGGGGTGTAAGAGTATTCACACTGTCCTCTCCTGATAGCTTAATGGGTTGGTGGCTGCCTTCAGGCCTTTTGCAGGACTGGCTCTTTCCTTGCTGCTCAGCATGTCCTCCCTTGGAGATGGCGGTACAGTGGAAATCCTCTCCTCCATCACCTGGCTGTAGGTAGGCCCCATCCCTGGACCTCCTCCCAAGCTCCACATTCCAGCCTCTCACTCCATCTTGCACCTGACACTCACCCCTGCTGCGCAGGCTCTGCCACTTTTGAGGGTTGCCCTGGACACCATCCCCTGCCTCCTGCCAGGGGATTGGCCAGGGTCCCTCAAACATGCAGATCTGGGCTTCGTCCCTTGCTCCACCCCTCTTCTAGAGTTCTTTAAGTTTTTGGAAGAGTTGCAGGACTCCAGAAGCCTCCTATTAGAGCCTACCAGCATGTCTTGAGGCAGTTTCTCTACCTCAGTCCCAGGCTGACTCATGCTAGGCTGCTACTCATCCTCTGCCTAGAAAAATAGGACAACAAACTCTCTCTGACTAAGCTAGAGGGTGTTACATTAATTTCATGCATACATCACAGATTGGGTCTAGCTTACACTGGTTAAGAATATCCCCCTTACATGACATCAGTTAGGCCTGGCTGCTCAGACTTAGACTTCTACTGCATTGTGAGAGGGAGGGAGGAGAATCACATTTTCCTCTTACCTACCAGTAACATTTTTTTAAGGCTCCAGGAGTGGCAGGAGAGCATGTGGAAGGTATGTACCAGCAGTGCAGGCGGCCTACTGTGCAGTGAATCTGTTACTATGTCCTAAGTAAGCAAAGTGTGGGTTCATATTAATGAATTAGGCTTGGGGTGCACAACCTCTAGAGGGGGTTCAAGATAATTCAGGATTACCATGTACGACACATACCCATGATACATTAATCCTTTTGCTACCAGGCCCTGCTCTCCGCTTTTAAAGTTAAGTGGCCAAGGCATTGCAATGTTTACATTGTTTTTTATTTTTCCCCTACTGCCTTCAGAGTTTGTGAAAGACCCCCCCCCAAATCATACAATGTGTGAAAGCTTATAGCAGAAAGAGGAATGTCAGGTCGAACATACAAACTTGGCCAGCTGGAAGCAGTTCTGTAGATCCGTATGCTGTGCGGACCTGGCAGTGAAAGGGTTAATGATATGAACAAGGAGAGTCTTTCCCACCACCATGTATTACTATTAGATGGGCGCAGGAGAAAATAGAGAGCAGGGTGCAGATATGGTTGGGTCCAGTTAGGGTTTTGTCGGGCTAGAGAATAAAGCAAGGCGACTGATGTCTATGGCTTACTGTCATTCACTACATACTTTATCTGAAGCAATTTTTTTCATTGTCTTTAGAAAAAAAGGTTATTCCTTTTTGTTTGTGATGAAGACTGTAACATTGATTATAATTCTGATTGTAATTTGGATCAAACTGAACAAAACAACAAACGTGCATGGCATTTCTTTCAGAAAATCTGCACAGCCACTCTTATGTCATGTATATGTTTACTTTGAGCTGAGAAAGATTGCACAAATTCTGTACACAGAGACATGCGTGCTGATTCTATTCTGCTTCATGACCCACTTAAACAACTCCAGAGCACGGCGGGGGAGCTCTTAGAAAGGATTTCTCAGGACTTGTCTGGAATTTCAATTTTACTGAATAATAACGCACTTCAGTTGGCAGGATTACAGGTAGATAAAGGGCACATTTCATCCAGGTCCCACTGGTCTAAACAAACAAATTTCTTTACCAATGGTAGTAAAATGTTGGTCTCTGAATATATTCACCCATAAGTGATGACTTTTTATATGTCTTGGACACTCCAACAGCAGAATCACAGCACACAGACAAAATGCAAAGGACAACCACGCATTGTGCAAATTCCAGGAAATGAAATGTAACTAAGGTGATGGTATTGACATTTATTATTTAAATGTAATTACTCCCATATTTGAGCTTACAACGCAGAGTGCATAGATCTATTCACATTATCCCTTTCCACTGAGTAGCTTACAATGTCCCTACTTAGGGCTATATTCCAACATCAACAAAGACAGGGCACACCAACTTAGCGCATTACCAAAACACAATTTTATTAAAAGTATTACAAGTAATATACTTCAACGCATGGCATGCACTAGTGTATTAAGTATGCAAATGAGACCAACCCCAGGTCCACAGTGATCAACTGATGGGAAAATCTCATAGTGTCCAAATGACTACTGCGTTTAGGGTTGAACCCCCTTTCTCAGAACCCAAAAACGTTTGGCTCATTTGCATATTTAAATTTGCTAGTGAATGTGTTATGGTAATGCACTGGGTCAATGCAGACTCTCTTTGCTGTTGTTGTGTTCTAGTACATGAAAGGATACCCCCAGTCCTGAGGGGGCAGCAAAACAATATGAGCTATACCTGCAAGCTAGTCAAATAGAGAGTTCATCAAATCCGCAAGCACCACACCTAAGCACAGGAGGTTATTTTTTGGTCTATATTCCAACATAATGCTATCTTCAAATGGACATTAGATGGTGTTGGTCTGCCATTCAGGGTCACTCACATGGACAGGACAGCCCTCTGGAGCTTGTATGCTATATAGTTGGATTCAGCTGGTGAGCAGGGCAGTCAGGGACTACATTTCCTAAGAGAAATAGCTTGTGAGCAGAGTGTGTGGAGAGACTGAAAGAGAAGGAGGTGTGCTGATGGCTGAAGTGTTGAACTAGGCCACAGAGCCGGAGTTGGAGAGAGAGGAAGAGAGGAAGAGCGGAAAGAGCCTACTGACCACGCTGCCCAGCAGGCCAATCTGGCAGCAGCAGACCAGATGGGACACTGAGTCTGAGCTGGAGAGTCTGTGGACTGACCACCTTGGCAGAGAGAGACAGACCGCTACAATCTGCTGGACTACCTAATTGGGTGAGAGAAACTAATGAATCCACTAACCAAGTGAATACTGACAGTTTGCCACCTCAGCTATCTAACGACACATACTGTAGTTGTGAACATTACATATAGTTGCTTCAGTTTTCAGCCTAGTTCTCCCAGCGGCCATCGTTGAGATACATCTACATTGCAGTTTCTTGTACAAGCTGACCGCAGGACATCGTTCCAGGCCAGGATACAGCAGTGCCAAATGAAACAAGTTTCCCTTCCTCAACAAAGCAGGATTCCCATTACTGTTAACTTTTGCCTTTGATGTACAAAGGGAACTGTCTTTGCCTATAGACATTTATGTCAATTGTTGCTATTCCTTACTTCAAGCCTGCCCCATGTTTAGTGCTTTAAAGGGGACCCTACCATCCAGAGGAAAAGTGTTAATTTTCCTCTTGTTCCTTCACTGTTTCTGTGTCACCATCCCAAGGAACTATGTTACACACCTCAACTCAACTTCATACCAACTGGCCCCCAAAGAGCGTGCAGAAGACAAAGTAGTGTACTTAAAGGGACAGTGCTCAATTTCCAATGAGAATTCTCTTTCTATCACAATAAATCCTTGTCATCTAGTTCTGAGGACCCACAGTGAGCTTATTTGTTTTTTGATAGTTGTTTTCTGCTTACTGGGGATTCAGTGATCCTCTCAGATTGGAGGCAGTAGATTATTTCTGAAAGCAGGCCTGCTAACAGTTGTTCTTGCTTTATGATGAATGTCTTTGTTTGCTTACAATTACCAAGAGTTATTATGTTTGCTGCATATATTAATGTAATTTTGTTCTTTCTTACCAAGTTACCTTTAATCCCAACATAAACTTCGCATTGGTTTTATACTAACTTGTATGTGAGACCATTTTGCAGTCATGATTTATTTGGTCACAGGAGCACAGTGGTGTCAGCAGAGGTTGGGTTTGCCACAAGAGGTTCATATTGACAGGGAACCCAAAACAAATTACTAAGGAACCCTTAAGGGGGTAGTGCTACATTAGGATAACATAACTGATGATGCATGTTGATACAGACTCAAATCCATTTTTAAATGCATCAAATAAGAAGGGAGATGGCCCTGGAGTGCATGGCTACAGAGAATCTTGTAACATTCCAGGGCCCTGACTCAAATAGGCACTGCCTCTGCTCTGCATTTGTAAGGCTGATGTCACAAAAGTCATCTTGTTGCTGGTGAGGTTTTCTAATGTAGCACCCTTTAGTTCAGGTTGGATTTTTGTGTTTAGTTAGAGGCTTGCTAGAAGCCTGGGTATGAGTCATCCTGAGAGTAAGTCAGTGAGGTCACTTCAGGTTCGGCTAGGAGGCTACACAGGTCAGGGCTTCTGGAGTCCTCCCACCCCTCTAGAAACTGCTGGTACATTCTAGAAATGGGTGGAGGAGGGGAGGAGGCCTGGATTTGCATGTTTAAGAGAACCTGACCAATCCCCAGACAGCAGGTCTGGCATAGTGGCTAGGGCAACCCTTAAAGTGTTACTAAACCCAGAACCCTGTATTCACTATATCTGGTATCCCACAGTACACACTACACAGAAATACAATTGTTTTAGTAAATATAAATTGCTAAATACTTTTTCTCATCAGGAGTAGACTAGTCTTGTGACTTCTATCAGTGTACAGCAGAGCACATGTTAAAGCTTGTTGGAGGAGTTTTCTTTTTGGTCTAGAAGGATACAAAACCCTTGACCTCTGTCTGGGCACTGCTGATTGGCCCTGTGCTGATCACATGCCCTCTGCCAAGAAAACACCTCTATAGCAATAAACACCAAACTGAGCATGTGCAGAGTGACTCCACACAATATCTCTTATCATGAGATAAGAGGGGGACACTGGAAGAAGGGGAGGGGCAGAGAAGACAGGATCAAACAGCAATTTTACACAATGCAGAGGATTAGCCCCTTAGGTTCCACAGTGGGTATAACAAGCATGCTTTACTGCATATACTAATTTTACAATTGTGGGTTTAGTAACGCTTTAAATATGGGAGAGCCTGATCAGCTGGAGGAGTTGTAGTCTGGTGGAAGATGGAGTGAGAAAGGTCCTATTGGTGTGTAGGTTTGGGAGGGGGCCCCAGAGGAGGAGGTGGCCTGCCTACAGGTTGAAGTTGGACAGAAGGACCAACAGTGTCCCACAGGCTACGTAGGAAAGACAGCCCGTCAGCAGGGAAGGAGCCAGCCAAATGCAAGGCCTGAATGCAGCTGCACCCCATTAAGCTACAGGAACAGGACAATGTGAGTACTTCTACACCCCCCCAAGTGCTCCTCGCAAAGACTGTGTGCTGCTGATTTTTGTCCATTTTGGTAAGAAGTTTGTCCTCCAAAGTTGTACAGTTCCATTGGACATCCCACATACCCCTAGAACCCATCCAAGTTAAATCTCTTAATAAAACAATAAAAACCAAGCTCAAGGACTGTTTTACTGACTTTGTATGAAAGTGTGGAAAATGCGTGTTGCCTGGCTGTGCAGAGCTTAGGGGGACCCAAAAACTCTGTAGCCCTCGAGAGGGTAGCACTACACTAACAAACCATTGTTCTTATCCTAGTGAGCTCCTTCCTCGTTAGCTGAACCTGCAACATGTCACTCTATGGCTGGTCCCCCACTACCAAGTACAATTTTGCAAGATATCACAGCAGTGTGGGACTGATTTTACTAGGAATGATAGTTCCCTCACCTAGGTCATGACCAGGGTAGATCAGAGGTCACCCACGTACCAACTCACATCTGACCCTCCTTCCCAACTTCACCTTCCTATATCCCCCAAAATAATACACACAGCTCTAAAGTAGAGTTATATGATCACAGCAGCCTTTTAATATAAATAACACACAACATTTAAAACAACAAAACAAATCAAATCTGGTTGCAAGCCCTTGAAGGATCAATCTAACTAAACCTTGTGTCTGTGGCACCGGTTAGCTAAGTTACGCCCCTAGCCTCAGAGCATTGCCTCAGAGACTATCCCAGCTGACTTCGGCTATGTATCAGTCTACAACTACCTAGTCACTAGTTGACCAGACCAACTACAGGACACCATGCTGATGATGGGTCCACACCATTTTCCCAAAAACACCAGATCTAAACCACCTTCAAGGATCCCAAACCACCAACTTCTGCTACGACCTGAATCCAGACCATCAAGAACCAACAAATAGGGCGGAAGGGAAGGATGTTCACCTGATGACATCAGATCCCCGACTTGATCTTCCTCACTCGTCCTTACAGATTATCCTCTCATGTTCCTCCCCATCAGCCTGCTTCTTCTGACCAACCTGGTAAGTGCCACTACTTTCTTCATTTTTTTTGCCTGGTTCCAGTTTCACCCAGTCATGAATGCCCTTTGCTTAATTCACTTCCCTAATTCACTAACTTTCTGCCACTGTTGGTGCGTTACCAGGAGCAGAATGGCTCATCTGACATGGTCCTAATACTACAACTCTCTAAATCAGACCTACTTGTCAGCACAGTTTCCACTGTTCATTGCGGGAGGTGCCACCTAGCTGTGCAGTGCAACATGTGAACCCATCATCAAATGCTTTAGAGCAGCTGCTGTTTCCCTGGAGGAAACTGTGTGCTATTCATCCTTCACTGTCCCTTCACAAGCTAGGGCAAGTCCTGGACCAGGCATATTGCTCAGCAGTAGTATCATCTGCAGGGAGGCCTAAGACATGTCTATTCTGTTTGCAAGGTGAGCCTGAGTTACAAAACTTGCTGAACAGAACTGAACATCCTTGGGTAAGTATAACAGCTCACTTATGCATATTTCAAGAGTATTTACAGTACGCTTTGCGCTTGCAGTTCAGCTTTAAAATTTTAGGCACAGCAAAAATACAGCTATGAGAAAAATGCAGAGGTGGATTTAAACAAGTGAAATTTCTGGAATGGAATCCAAGTATACATTTTGAAACTAAATTGGCGATCTCCCCGGCTCTGTCATGGTAGTTCAAACTTTTCTCAAAGGCTTCGTTTGTTAGCGCATTGTGACATTTCACCATCTGTCTTCAGCACTCTCACTTAATTACGTCTGTCCCCATTTCTCTTCTCCTGCTATTTATTTGCAACATCTACAATGCAAATAACCCATTACTGTTATTTAATGATGCAGAGAATGGGACAAGCCACTAACCTCTAAGTATATACAAAGGATATGACTTGAAATTCTGACATCTAGTGTTATGGAAAGATGGTGGAGCTCATTCTTTAAAAAAAATAGTAAGATCCAGTAATCATCAAAACTCATTAACCTAAAGGAAATTAAAAAAAAAAAAAAAAAAAGAATTGAATTTCTGGTTCTATGCTTGCCTTGGCCCTGTAATAAAAACATTCTTGTATCCTCTTTCTAGTTAACAGCAGGACCCCCCATTCTGCTGCTATTTGCAGTGCCTGTAAAACTGAAATCTGACCGCAAAGAGCAACTCATCAGCACTAATTGCATTTAAAGTGCGCACATAACATCATTCTAGTGCAGTGCTAGAGATACAAGACATAAAACAAGCCATTCTGTAAATATCCCTTAGGCAGGTCATAGTATTCTGAGTACTTCCAATGCTGCCATGGAGTGAAAGAAAAATTAGTGCAATGCCCATCAAAGGATTTGTGCTTCTGTCCAGCCAGACCCGAGAGTCATAGTGTTCAGCCCCCCCTGCTGTACTAAAACAAGCTTGCATGCCTTTCAGCATTGAGGTTGGTTTTAGAGGGGCTACCCCAAAAAAAGCATGGATCCCTGTGCTCAAAACACCTGTGTTCAAGGCTGATGAGCATTGGGTGCTTCAACACTGGGGGCCTAAGAGGGCATGCTGGAAAGAGGACTTAGTATGTGTCATCCACCTAAGTAGATGGTCACCCCCTACCTTTTGATCTGGTTTGAGGGGTTAATCAGACCTCTAAACTGTTTAACATGCACACAGGTTAGATAAGTAAAGAAATAAATTCACTAATAAAGAAAAATACTTTACCAATATTTGCATGCTTGGTTCCAGGGATATCCAAAGATATCCTATGGAGTCTGATTCGGTGTCTCAGTGGAGGGAACTGCTTATTTCTGGGAGTTGGGGTTAAGGGGATGGGGCACATGTTGGGGGTTGTTTTGGTTTGCTTTTATTAAAGTAATAGTAAACTAATTTTTTATACTTTTACCTACAGGTAAGCTTGTAATTATAATAATTAACGTACACCATTTATGAGATATTCTAGTGAGCAGCAGTCAGCGATATCACCAGTACATGCGCTGTGAAGGAACGGCATACCTGTACTGTAGCTGTAGCTCCCACGCATACGGGACGTCATCGCGGCTTCAGCCATCCAAGTGGCCACAGCCCAGGAACCTGGAAGAAGGACCGGGTAAAGATGGAAACCTCTGTAGGGGTGACAGAGCACTGCTGGAGGCCTTCATTCTCAGGTATGTCTTTCATAATGTGCTAGTATGCATTGCATTCTAGCACATTATGACATACCTTGCAGAGGAAAAGCTTTTTTTTTTTTTTTTAGGTTTACTACTGATTTAAAAGAATGACTTTCACTCTCCTGGTGCTGAAGCTGTGCATTAACTCTGTTTCAGCACCATGGACAGTTTCTGGGAGGCGTTTCACCTGAAGGTTAAAAGCCTGTGTTACAGAGGTATTAAATCCAAAAGTAAACATTTATTATATTGCAGCTTACCTATTTTTAAAAGTGATGGCTGCATGCATTTTATTTTTAGGCTTTCTTCTATTACATCTAGTGATCCAGCCTGTAAGAACAAGCTTTTAAGCAGGATTTATCAGTTACAGAGATGAGACAAACCATTTAACACTAAAATGGGTACTTGCCATGATCAGCTTTTATTTATTTATGGAAAACCTTTATCCCAAAAAGTTAAAAAAAAAACAGTTTTCTATAACTGATTATAAAGTATTAGCTGGAGTTTGGCTTCAATATGTTAGTGTATTTAAATCTGCTAGTACATCTAACATTCCCCTACTCCAGACTGACAATGCTGGTGTCCAAAAGTGTCCCCTGTGCTCATTCATCCAGAGTGAGTGCACTCTAATACAAGGGGGGTGTTACTG
This sequence comes from Staurois parvus, assembly GCF_062004578.1. NCBI lineage: Eukaryota > Metazoa > Chordata > Amphibia > Anura > Ranidae > Staurois > Staurois parvus. The sequence goes on from NW_028318094.1 coordinate 5,376,159, forward strand.
ACCAAATGAGCAGGTGAAAACAGAGGAAAAAAGCCTAAAAAGAAAAGAAATGCAGCCACCACATTTAATGATTGGTAAGCTGCAATATATAAAATTTTTGGTTTTGGGTTTAAAGCACCTTTTGTAAATTGACTGATACTTTTGAGGCTCTGCCTTTGCTATTTCCACCTAATCAGTTCTTGTGTCGTAACAAGAAAAGCTGCATCGCTTTATACATGCAAGAACACCAAAGATGAAACTCATGTTGTAAGGGATGTCTTTAAATAGGTTTCAGACTCTTGGGAAAGGCAGCCAATCAGATGGAAATCTCCTTTTTACAGTTGTCAGTGGAATATTTCCAATTAGAAAATTTTCCCTTACACCCCCACTCGCCGTTTTGAAAATCCCATCGCCATATGTCGCCTTATGTCCCAGGGACAGCAGCCACCAGGACATGCGGAGAGTGTGAATCTTCACAGGGGACTCACAGACAGCAAAACCCTTCCACACATTGTTCAAAATCTATTTTTGTGTGCCTTCAGCCATTTAAAGAAGAACTCCAGGAATTTATCTTTCCCTTGCAGTGGGGCTGTGCCTGACCTGCATGGATTAGCTGCTCATTTATGTCTAGAGGTGAGGAGAGCAGAGATATACTTACCCAATATGCCAGTCCTCCAAGCACAGGACTGGTCCCTATCCATCTTGTCACTAACGTCTTGTGCATGGACTGTTCCTGAGGTCATCACACCCACAGACCGGCTCTGGACATGAGGAGGCCAGGAACAGTCCACAGCTGGACGTGGGAGTGCTCTGTTTTCTAGAGGATCAAAGGATCGGGTAAGTTTAGCCTTTCTGTGCACTCCTAGACAAAATGAGCCGTTTCCCCAATGCAGTGTGGGTACTGCATTAAAGTAGAACAAAAGGCAAAACTTTTTTTTAATTTTGGATAGAGCAAAGAAGGTTTATAACCCCTGTCAGATTTTTTTCGCCATGTGTGTCCCATTGAGATTTCCCTTCACTTCATGTCCCATATCCAAACAGGAAGTGATAGTTAATCCTTGCAAATTAAGGGAATTCCTTGGGGACCCCCAGTTTAACAGTACTAATGTCCCCATTGGAAGATGTCTCCTATATTACTTTTTGGCAGACAACCCAAAACCTGGGATTTTCTTTTACTTTCACTTTCAATGATAGTGGTAAACAGGACACATAGTGAGGGGGAATCTGGACCAGTCTCCACCAATCCAGCAATGTCACCTCTCTCCCAGTGACTAATCCAGTCTTGTTACTGAATGCAGGAAACGCTCTCTCTCCATTCTCTATCTTTGCTCTCTTCTCCCAGGGACCCCTCTACATCTCTGTCTCCCATGACTCCAGCCTGGATCACTAGGCACTCTCTGCCATGGTTCCGGTCCCAGAAAGTGGGGTACAAGCCACTAGTGAAGGTGCCAAGTACTTAACCCCCTTCACCACTATCACCTTTGCCATGTCACTCATCTCCTGGCTGACTGGTTGCTTTTGCATGTGATGCAGAAACTGAAGTCATTGACAATGACACATTAGCTTCCTCTGGACCTGTACTTCGCTGGTCTTTTGTTAACACAGGGGGGCGCTGCTTGGGAGTGCAACCCTACCCCCTTATGTCTGCTGTGCCCACCGGACACAGCAAAATGAAAATCCCGGTAATCGGGATCTGTTTTTTTTAACTACTTGGCGCCTTCCTGCCAACAATGTGTGGGTGAGCAGCGGCTCTGGGCAAAGTGGCATAATCTTACTTTGCTTTCTATTTCCGGGTGTGTGTGTGCATGTGTGGGCCCCCTGCTGCCCCTTATGCCATCCTGGGAGAGAAGAACAAACACCGAGGCAAAGCACTACATTCTACACGCACATGTTAGATTAGCACAACTCTTTGATCGCCCCCATTAACCCTTTGATCAACCTGTTACCCCACCAGTGCCACACTGATCAGTGTAATACTGCCACTATCAACATCAGATAGCGTCAGGGTCAATTAGTACCCCTCCCAGCAAGGGTCAGCTGGTGTTAGATTACCCGCACACTATCGCACTCACACTATAGGTCGCGGTTACCGTCATTACTAGTATAGTGTACAGATCAATATATTGATCACAAACAGAACTATACTGGTGCCTGCTTAGTATAGTGTCCCAAAAAACGCAGTGTTAGCAGGATCGGCCCCGTTCGCTGTCAGCACTAGCGTTTAGCCCCTCTGCTATTTGTATGAATTGATTGTGGGCCAAAGCAATTTACACACACAACAATACATTTCTGCTCACCCAAATTCAGCTCTTGCCAAACAATTCACATGGAAACCTATCACAGTTTCTGAATTTAAAGCTTTTATGGGCCTAAGCCTCAACATGGGCATTACAAAATAGAACGAATTGTAGACATATTGGTCCATAGACCTGATTCATCATATGCCCATATTCTCTGCTGTTACATATATGCCTAACATGGACCAGCAACATACTGGTACATCGCTGGACTTGAGTGATGATGCAGGCATCAGCCTGATATCATTTTTTGAGCTGGTGGTCGTCTTTCATGTAAAAACAATCATAGCCTCTAATTAGCTACTGGATCGCTTTTATAAACAGCAGGAAGAGACTCCCCCACCACTCCTACCACCTTCCAAGGTTTTCTTGTGCTCTCCCGTCCCACCAGGGAACCCAAAAATGCAGCCAGTAGTTCCACTGGCTGATGATAGAGCTGATCAGAGACTGGAATGCCTCCAATCATCTCTATGGTCTAAGAGACCGGAAGCTATGAGCATTTCATCATTTCCAATTCGCCGGATATAAACAGCACCATTTTAAACTTGGGAAAGCTTCTGATCACACCGATCTTGGTGTGATCAGATGATTTAAGGGCAGAGAATAGATCTAGCATCTAATAGACCTCAGATTTCTCAGAAAATGCTATCACAGGTAAAAATAATTTTAAAAAGCAAAATAAATAATTAAAAAAATCTCCCCCACCCCCATGCTCATGCACAAAGGCAAATGCAAGCAGCGGTCCCATGGCCATATGTAAACAGAGATTGCATCAGATTGAGGGATCAATAATTCTAGCGCTAGACCTCCTGTGTAAATCGAAACTGGTGATCTGTAAAGGCTTTAAAGCGTCGTCTATGGATATTACAAATTTATGTATTTTGTCGCCGTTGCACAGGCGTTCGCAATTTTAAAGCATGTCATGTTTAGCATCCATTTACTAGGTGTAACATCATCTTTTAAGTGGTTAGAAAAGTTGTTGATGTCTGGTATAAGTTTCTAATGTTGGCCCTGAAATGCCAGGATAGTATAAGCACCCCCCAAATAACCCCTTTATGGAAAGTAGACACTCCGAGGTATTTGCTAAGAGGCATGGTGAGTATTTTGCAGATCTCACTTGTTGGCATTTTAGGGCCTCCAAAACTATGCTCTTTGAAAGCCTGGAGGTGGTCAATAGATTTTGGGGGTGTGTATGTGGCTAGGCTTCCAAAAAGTCTCTCACATGTGGTATCCCCATACTCTGGAGAAGTAGTAGAATGTGTTTTGGGGTGTTATTCCACATATACCCATGGCATGCGTGAGCAATGTATCATTTAACTGACAACTTTAAAAAAAAAAAGAAAATTGTAATTTTCCAAAACATTGTGGTAAAAAATAAAATGTTCCAAGGACTCAACATACCTCTCAGCAAATTCCTTGGTGTGTCTACTTTCCAAAAAAGGGTAATTTTGGGGGGTTTGTACTGCGTAAATTCCAATATATACCATAGTTTGTAGATTATGACTTTTACACAAACCAATTAACATAGATTTATTTTTTTTACCAATGATGTAGCAGAATACATTTTGGCCTAAATTTATGACTAATTTTGAGTTTACTATATATTTTTTATAACCAAAAGTAAAAAATTTTTTTATTCAAAATTTTCGGACTTTTTTCATTTATATCACACAAAAAAAAAAACCTATTGATGATCAAATACCACCAAAAGAAAGCTCTATTTGTGTGAAATAAGGACATACATTTTGTTTGGGTACAGCACTGCATGACTGCGCAATTACCAGTTAAAATAGTGCAGTGCTGAATAGCCAGGTCATTCAGGGGGGTAAATCTTCAGGAGGGCAAGTGATTAAGAGACTAACATCGGATAGTTAGTACTTCAAGCTCTTCCTGAGCTTTTCATTTTTTTTCCATTCAGCCCACTGGGTTAAACAAAAAAAACTAATAGTGTGTACCCAACATAAGATGTGATTAGACCTTCTGTCAGTGCTGGGACAAGGTCATCCAGCGCCCAGGACAAAGATGCCAAGCTGCACTCTCCCCTCCTCTAGTTCATGATGTGCAATCTTAGGGGATCCTGCTCCCAGCAATCACTGCCACTGTCACTACTCCTGTCCCTTGTAGGAGAAGGAAGGTGCCCCCATCCCTACAGCAAACCATTGAGCCCAGAGCAATGGCCCCCTTCCACCCACCCCTTGTGCCGGCCCTGCCTTCTAATCATAGAGGTCTACATTTCTGGTGAGTCTTTATTCTGTTAGGTAAAGGTGTGGAACATTTGCTTACTATCAGACACTGATATCTTCACCACTTGCATTTTGGACAGGTGGAAGATCATGTTTTTTTCCTATTGGACATTATTAGTAGTTGTACTTGGGAACTCCCTGAGTTTTGCTTGGAGATTCTGGCTAATTAGTTTGCTTACCAGGCTTCCAGGTCACTAGGAGTTACCTCCTGCTCCAACGCTATTAAGCTGACAGGAGTAGCGGGAGCAAAGTTTTGCCTCCTGTCGGCTAAGGCCTCATGCACACTAGGCTCTTCTGAACACCTTTCTCCTAAGAGGAGAAAAGCAGCATTAAAAACGCGCCTAAAGCTTTAGGTGAGTTTATACACATTCAGGCGCATCAAGAGTTTTGGAGTTCATTCATTTCTTTAGCCAGAATATTAATTTATTATGGTTATTAAAAGGAATGAATGCTCAAGTGCTACACGCACCTAGTATTCAGCTGCATTTAGATGCGTTACGGTGTGCTAGGCATTTTCTCTGCCCAAACGATCCTCTTCTGAATGCAATTTTAGTATTTCTGCCCCTAAATGCCCTTCTTCTAAACACCTATGTGTGCATGAACACATAGGATAACATAGAGGGGATTTAGGGGCAGAGAAAAAAAAGTTAAACTGTAAAACAAGGGTTTGACAGCCACAGTGTGCATGAGGCCTAATAATAGTGAGCCAACCCTGAAGAAAAGGAGAGAGCCTGAAAGAAGCAAGGGTTTTGCTATGTCTTCCTCCGGCTTCTCCTTCTGGCCACATGTGGTCTGTATGTCAATCTCAGACTCCAGGTACTATATCAGCATGCGGCCGTTTACACTTTCCTGACAAGAACACACAATCTTCACCTCCCTGCTGCACTCCAGAGTGAGATGGAGATTCTTGTATGCTGTAATTGAGGTGTTGGGGGGCTGAGCTATTATTCTCAAAGCTACTAATCCCATATTGTCACTATTATTGGCATTGTTGCAGGTTGCAACAATTGCCCATTTGTTGCCAACTTATTACCAGGATTGTCTGTTTGCTGCCATGTATTCTACCAATTGCTCATTTGTAGTCATTGTCAGGAATGCCCTTTTTTGCCTCTGTATTGTCAAATCAATGCTGTTTGTATTTACTATAATCAAATCCCCTGCCCCTGTCACTATTAAACCACCGTACTGTCAGTCCCATATCTGGTGCACAATGAGCACCGGCATTAAACAATTGCTTCTATTTTGGCATGGCACACTTTGCACGTTGCATAAATCATTGCTTGATCGCTAAGTTATCCCTTTAAGGATAAAATAGTAAATGCGCATTTTTATGCAGGAAAAAAATGTGTATTTATTATTTTCCCCCAGAGCAGCCTGCAAAGCATTGCATTCACAATCAGTGAATCACTGGTGCAATGCCAGGCTTCTGCAGACATGTCCTTCAGAATGTGTGAATGGACTACGACCATGCTGATCAGTATTGTAGTCAGGGCTTTTTTCTCAGAGAATAGGTGCAGGAATTCCCTCCTCCTGAATCACTTCTCTGCCCCCCTACCCACCTCTGAGCAAAGTTCCTCAGATCCACCCCCTACCCACCTCCCAGTACCGCTCCTTATAGAGAATACAGAACTAAGTATAACTTTGTGGTGCTAAGTAATTTGTATGGAATTTGTTAATGATAACAAGAAAATATGGCAGCTGTGTGGATGTATTTAAATGTGATAGAGGTGGGGTGCATGCGTGGCGCTTTCCAAGATGACCCATAGAGGGCCCTCTACTTCACGCTGTTGTATCGAGGCAAATGCCCCAAACTGAGCGGTTTCGATTTCTCCAAATCTCGCACTTTTTGCGGTCCCTCAAGCTCAATCAGTCAGAACAGTATAGGGTCTCTCCTTATGAAAAATGGTGCACTCAGGACATTGGCCAGAGAGGTGGTATCTCTCTTATATATGGACTGCTATATGCCCCTCCTTCCAAATTTTCTTATCTGGTTTCCTGGGAACAGGATCTTGGGAACGAGGTTGAGATTGAGGTTTGGCACAAACGATTTGTAAGATCATTCTCTGGTATTATGAATGTCTCTTTGATAGAAGCTAATTACCGGTGGTAATTAGCTTAACATTAGGTGCCACCCATCTGTGCCCAGCAGTGCCACCCAGTAGTGCTGCCCAGCAGTGCCACCCAGTAGTGCTGCCCAGCAGTGCCGCCAGTCAGTGCTCAGCAGTGCCGCCAGTCAGTGCAGCCTCATCAATGCACATCAATGAAGGAGAAAAATTACCTGTTTCCAAAATTTTATAATAGAAACAGAAAAACTTATTTTTTTCAAATTTTTTGCTCTTTTTTTGTTTATAGCACAAAAAATAAAACACCCAGCGGCGATTAAATACCACCAAAAGCTCTATTTGTTTGAAAAAAATGATAAAAATTTCATATGGCTTCAGTGTTGCATGACCGTGCAATTGTCATTCAAAGCGCTGAAAGCTGAAAATTGACCTGGGCAGGAAAGCAGTATAAGTGCCCAGTAGGCAAATGGTTAATGCAGGAGTAAAGTGTTGCATCTGCAGCACTTGGTCTTTTTTGTCCTACTGGGAGTAAAAATGACTATTGCTCGGGTCTGGAAGCAATCCACTGTCTCGGTACCCCAAGTGAAGAAGATCACTTGGATTATGGTTCAGGAGAACACTGTTAGTATGCTTCATGATACCATTGCTAGACTTGAAAGTATATGGGAACCCTGGGCTGATTTTTTGCATGTTGCTTTATAACTGGTTAGTGCAGTCGGGGATTATCTGTTATTTTATTGTCTCATTCCGGACACTCCTCTCTGTCTATCTGACTTTTTCTTCCTCTTCTCTTCCCCCCCCCCCCTTTTTTTTGTTCGTTTTTTTTCTCTCTCTTTTCTGATGGTCTGGTTCTGGGTGCGTGGAGTGCATGTTGTAGACATGCATGGTGTCTGGTATTGTAGATTTCCTTTGAGGAGATTGCTGCAGGCTACCTTGGGGATGTTTCCCATGTTTTTTTTCCTGCTTTTTCTTCTGTACATGGCTCTAACTAAACATTTGTGGAATATATGCACTCCTCTGCATCCATCCTTGCTCCTTGTTCTATGTTACCTTATGTTTCTCAATACTGAGATTGTTGATGGCTATTCATTGTACTCTGTTAAAATCTTAATAATAAAAATCTATTGAAAGTAAATGTGAAAGTGGCTGCGGGGGAGAGGAACCCCTGTCCACTGTTACAGAAAGTAGGACATTCAAGGGGTGAGGTGGGGTCAAAACATGTTATACCCTAAATACAGTGTAACCTATTCCAAAGGCAAAATTAGCCTTTAAATTTAGGCTATTTGCTCCTCCCCTTGCCCCATCCCAACCTCAGATTCACATGCTTTGGAAAGTTTTCAGTTATGTACATGAGGGATTTTCTTTTTATGAGCATTGTATCTCTTTACTATACAGTGGCAAGAAAAAGTATGTGAACCCCTTGGGATTACGTGGAGTTTTGCATGAATTGGGTATAAAATGTGCTCTGAACGTCATCTAAGTCACAACAATAGAAGAACACAGTCTGCTGAACATAATACTACACAAACATTAGATGTTGCCATGGTTTAATTGCACATAACATGTAAACATTCACAGTGCAGGGAGGAAAAAGTATGTGAGGCCCTAGCTTAATGACTTCTCCCAGAGCTAATTGGAGCCAGGAGTGAGCCAACCTTGACTCCAATCAGTGTGATGATATTGGATGTGTTGCTGACAGCTGTCCTGCCCTTAAAAAACACACACCTGTTTTGGGTTTACTGGTTTCAAGAAGCACTGTCTGATGTGAACCATGCCTCGCAGAAAAGAGCTCTCAGAAGACCTACGATCAAGAATTGTTGACTTGCATGAAGCTGGAAAGGGTTACAAAAGTATCTCCAAAAGCCTTGATGTTCATGTGTCCACAGTAAGACAGACTGTCTACAAATGGAGAAAGTTTAGCACTGTTGCTACTCTCCTTAGGCATGGTCGTCCTGTAAAAATGACTGCAAGAGCACAGCGCAGAATGCTGCATGAGGTAAAGAAGAATCCCAGAGTGTCAGCTAAAGATCTACAGAAATCTCTGGCACATGCTAACATTTTTGTTGACACATCTACAATAAGGAAAACATTAAACAAGAATGGAGTGCATGGGAGGACACCACGGAGGAAGCCATTGCTGTCCAAAAAGAATATTGCAGCACGTTTGAAGTTTGCAAAAGAGCACCTGGATGTTCCACAGCACTACTGGCAAAATATACTGTGGACAGATGAAACCAAGATTGAGTTGTTTGGGAAGAACACACAACACTATGTGTGGAGAAAAAAAGGCACAGCACACCAACATCAAAACCTCATCCCCACTGTAAAACATGGCGAAGGGAGCATCATGGTTTGGGGCTGCTTTGCTGCCTCAGGGCCTGGAGGGATTGTTGTCATTGATGGAAAAATGAATTCCAGAGTTTATCAAGACATTTTGCAGGAAAACGTATGACCATCTGTCCACCAACTGAAGCTCCGCAGAGGATGGGTGATGCAACAGGACAATGACCCAAAGCATACAAGTAATTCAACAAAACAATGGCTGCAACAGCACAGAATACGCCTTCTGGAGTGGCCCAGTCAGAGTCCTGACCTCAACCCGATTGAAATGCTGTGGCATGACCTTAAGAGAGCGATTCACACCAGACATCCCAAGAATATTGCTACACTGAAACAGTTTTGTGAAGAGGAGTGGTCCAAAATTACTCCAGATTGTTGTGCAGGTCTGATCTGCAACTACAGGAAACGTTTGGTTGAGGTTATTGCTGCCAAAGGAGGGTCAACCAGTTATTAAGTCCAAAGGTTCACATACTTTTTCCTCCCTGTACTGTGAATGTTTACATGTTATGTGCAATTAAACCATGGCAACATCTAATGTTTGTGTAGTATTATGTTCATCAGACTGTGTTCTTCTGTTGTTGTGACTTAGATGACGTTCAGAGCACATTTTATGCCCAATTCATGCAAAACTCCACGTAATCCCAAGGGGTTCACATACTTTTTCTTGCAACTGTAAATCTTGCTTCATATATATTGATATTGGTATAGTGCCTTAAAGCTGAACTCTGGATGAAATCTCTTTCATTCAAATACAGTCAGGTCCATAAATATTGGGACATCGACACAATTCTAACATTTTTGGCTCTATACACCACCACAATGGATTTGAAATGAAACGAACAAGATGTGCTTTAACTGCAGACTGTCAGCTTTAATTTGAGGGTATTTACATCCAAATCAGATGAACGGTGTAGGAATTACAACAGTTTGCATATGTGCCTCCCACTTGTTAAGGGGCCAAAAGTAATGGGACAGAATAATAATCATAAATCAAACTTTCACTTTTTAATACTTGGTTGCAAATCCTTTGCAGTCAATTACAGCCTGAAGTCTGGAACGCATAGACATCACCAGACGCTGGGTTTCATCCCTGGTGATGCTCTGCCAGGCTCTACTGCAACTGTCTTCAGTTCCTGCTTGTTCTTGGGGCATTTTCCCTTCAGTTTTGTCTTCAGCAAGTGAAATGCATGCTCAATCGGATTCAGGTCAGGTGATTGACTTGGCCATTGCACAACATTCCACTTCTTTCCCTTAAAAAACTCTGGTTGCTTTTGCAGTATGCTTTGGGTCATTGTCCATCTGCACTGTGAAACGTCCAATGAGTTGTGAAGCATTTGGCTGAATATGAGCAGATAATATTCCCGAAACACTTCAGAATTCATCCGGTTGCTTTTGTCAGCAGTCATATCATCAATAAATACAAGAGAACCAGTTCCATTGGCAGCCATACATGCCCACGCCATGACACTACCACCACCATGCTTCACTGATGAGGTGGTATGCTTAGGATCATGAGCAGTTCCTTTCCTTCTCCATCTGTCCATAGGATGTTGTTCCAGAACTGTGAAGGCTTTTTAGATGTCGTTTGGCAAACTCTAATCTGGCCTTCCTGTTTTTGAGGCTCACCAATGGTTTACATCTTGTGGTAAACCCTCTGTATTCACTCTGGTGAAGTCTTCTCTTGACTGTTGACTTTGACACACATACACCTACCTCCTGGAGAGTGTTCTTGATCTGGCCAACTGTTGTGAAGGGTTTTTTCTTCACCAGGTAAAGAATTCTTCGGTCATCCACCACAGTTGTTTTCCGTGGTCTTCCTGGTCATTTGGTGTTGCTGAGCTCGCCGGTGCATTCCTTCTTTTTAAGAATGTTACAAACAGTTGTTTTGGCCACGCCTAATGTTTTTGCTGTCTTTCTGATGGGTTTGTTTTGTTTTTTCAGCCTAATGGTGGCTTGCTTCACTGACAGTGGCAGCTCTTTGGATCTCATCTTGAGAGTTGACAGCAACAGATTCCAAATGCAAATAGCAGACTTGACATTAACTCTGGACCTTTTATCTGTTCATTGTAATTGGGATAATGAGGAAATAACACACACCTGGCCATGGAACAGCTGAGAAGCCAATTGTCCCATTACTTTTGGTCTCTTAACAAGTGTGAGGCACATATGCAAACCGTTGTAATTCCTACACCATTCATCTGATTTGGATGTAAATACCCTCAAATTAAAGCTGACAGTCTGCAGTTAAAGCACATCTTGTTCGTTTTGTTTCAAATCCATTGTGGTGGTGTATAGAGCCAAAAATGTTAGAATTGTGTCGATGTCCCAATATTTCTGGACCTGACTGTATGTTCTTCAACAGCCTCAAAGGATATAAATATACTTTGAGTGAAACAAAATGTCTTTGCAAACCCAGTTATTACCTTGTAATAGTAGCAGTGACATCATCACTGTGCTGTACATAGCCTGTGCAAAGAGCAGAGCTGTGGGAGGGGCCCAGTAGCTCCACCCAGTACAGACCGCCTGCAGAAAACTACAGGAGGAGGCGGATACAAGACCAGTCACCTGCACAAGGAGGAAGAGCAGCAGTGACCGGTCTTTATCACAGGGAATTCCTGCACAGAGGTACAGTTTCATGAAGGATTACCACACAGATCTGGAAGAAATACAAACAGCACCCCAAGTAAGAATAAACATGAAATATGAAGAAAAAATCCCTGCTCTACTCTACAAATAATCTTATCACAGTTGAACCACCAGGAGCTGTTGGCACTAATTAGCGCCAACACCAAAATTACATATAAAACCAAATAATAGTAAACTGCTCCTTATTTCAAATATATTATTTTCCAAAGTGCAAAAATCTGCAGAATAAAATATGTGAATGCCTAACGCATCTCATAAAATAAAATGGATGTTAAAAAGAAAACCCACACTGCAAGTGTAAGCCGTGTACCGGGGTGGACTCCCCAGGATACAGTGAAGTCACGAAGAAGAAAAGCAACCCCAACACCAGCTTTTCCACAACAGAATTTTACTTAGATGTGGCAAATAAACACAACCACAAATGCTGGAAACATACAATAAATTTACATACACCTAGCCCAAAGGCTGAGACCCTTGTGCTGCCCAGCACAGCGCCTTCTGATGGATGAAGGTAGAAAGTCAAGTAATTTACCTACTGGCGGGCACAACTAAGCTGCCACACCTTACCTGTTATTACCCTAAAAGAGCAGGAATCAGTGTATGGGTGTATGGTATGGGCTAGCCTGCGGTGCAGCACAACAGCTTACAATCTTACACAAATCTATAGTATTCCCTCTCCCATAACTGGTCCTGTAGCATGTGCCTGAGTATTCCTTCTGAGCAAACCGCTAGTCTGGCTTGAGTTCGTAGAATTTTATCAGCTCTCCAATGTGAAATGTCACTTTAAGTTGTGGAGTCCTTCCAATGATCAGTAACAACACTTGTGGCCTGGCACAAACAGAGACCCTAACTAACTATAGGTCTGGACTCAGTCTCAAGGCGCCAACACTGAAATGAGGTGCATGCACGATCTTACCGACCCGGGTCTGCTTTGTATCCGCTGGTGACTCTGAACAGAACAAATGTCTCTCCAACAAGCATGCGGTCTCGCTGTATATGTTGCTTAGTTCCTCTGCTCTCATCAGCATTCCTGGCAGCAATCTCATCAGCTTAATTTAGCTGCAGCTCTGGTTACTGAGGGATGCTTTCACACCTGGATGTCATCAGATTCTCAGCTCACAGGGCCCCTTATTCACCATGCTCCAAAAACATGGCTGCTCTCTCTCTCTCTCACTGTATGAAAAACTCCACCTCTTCATGAATATAGAAATATCTATGCAGTCTGAGGCTGTATTAGAAAAACAGTGACATCTTGTGGCTAAACTACAGAATGTCAGTCAAAACATTTAATTTACTCCACACAAGCAGTATTCAAACAATGAGAGCTGTTTTCCCATCTCACACAAGTGCCAAAGCAATAAATAATAAAAATCCGCCACAAAAAATGGTTTTATAAGAATAAACATACCTCTTAAACTTAGATAACATTTACTCATCTTGTTGCTCAACTTAAAATAAAAATATTGTTGGCTTATATTACAAAGAAAAACAGAAGTTTGTTTTAAGATTCATCCAGACGTATTTCTTAATAATTTTCTACATATTTGGGACACCTTTTTCTAAAATTAATTCAGAGTCTGTCAATAGCCTATCATGTTGCCGCCACTAATTAGTGCTTATCACCAACACCAAATTTACATATAAAACCAAATAATAGTAAAATGCTCCTTATTTCAAATATATTATTTGCCAAAGTGCAAAAATCTGCAGAATAAAATATGTGAATGCCTAACGCATGTCATAAAATAAAATGGATGTTAAAAAGAAAACCCACACTGCAAGTGCCAAGGCAATAAATAATAAAAATCTGGCACAAAAATGGTTTTATAAGAATAAACATGCCTCTTAAATTTAGACAACATTTACTCATCTTGTTACTCAACTTAAAATAAAAATATTGTTGGCTTATATTACAAAGAAAAATAGATGTTTGTTTTAAGATTCATCCAGACGTATTTCTTAATAATTTTCTACATATTTGGGACACCTTTTTCTAAAATTAATTCAGAGTCTGTCAATAGCCTATCATGTTGCCGCCACTAATTAGTGCTTATCACCAACACCAAATTTACATATAAAACCAAATAATAGTAAAATGCTCCTTATTTCAAATATATTATTTGCCAAAGTGCAAAAATCTGCAGAATAAAATATGTGAATGCCTAACGCATGTCATAAAATAAAATGGATGTTAAAAAGAAAACCCACACTGCAAGTGCCAAGGCAATAAATAATAAAAATCTGGCACAAAAATGGTTTTATAAGAATAAACATGCCTCTTAAATTTAGACAACATTTACTCATCTTGTTACTCAACTTAAAATAAAAATATTGTTGGCTTATATTACAAAGAAAAATAGATGTTTGTTTTAAGATTCATCCAGACGTATTTGTTAATAATTTTTTGACATATTTGGGACACCTTATTCTAAAATTAATTCAGAGTCTGTCAATAGCTATCATGTTGTTGTAATGCATAAAGTTTTTACCATTTTTGAATACCATAATTGCCCATTGAGCATAGACACAAATGCAACAATCAGACTGTATTGTGCGCTTAGCGAAAGGATGTGCGGCTTGTCAGCAAATAGCTGTTACATCTATTTTTTTACAGTGAGATTGCCTTGTGATGCTTTTCCTAAAGATTGCAGGTGCTGCTCATTCCTCAAGAGAAGCATAGATGACAGCGGTGGATGAATAAGTATTTAGACCTGGTCTAGTCTCCAGGAAAATGGTGGATAAAACCCCATGCATACATTGATCTTTACAAGCTGGCGCAGGGCAGAGATCCAGCTACGCCAGGAAGATCAGTTCAATTCTGCTTGAACGGCTGTCGAAGCATTCCTGCCAAAAACCATCTAATTGTTGTGCAGCCTTTCTTATCATAAAAGTTCCACTTTGAAATATGTTATGCTTCCAGATGATATTGCCTGAAATAGGATTGAAAATCCTGGCTCAGCCACATGGGAACAAATGGATCCAAAGTTAAGCCCCTGACCTTTTCAGCACCGTCTCATCCATTTTGCAAATATTTAAATCAGCAAAAAAATAAATAATAATAATAACATTCTCAAAGACCGTATTTGAACATTTCATTTTCCACCTTTAATTAACAGTAAAAGGCTTCCCAGGAAAAAAAAATAGATAATTTGGGACAATGTAGCTTTGCAGCATTATAATCATGGTAACACTGCTCACCAGGGACATTAACTGCATAAAGTATTAATATCTTCCCCATGTTCCTTTAGGTCTCCTCCAAAAACATACTGGGGGGTAGAATCATGAGAAAGGTATACCAAGGCATCAAATCCAGGACAGGACACTAGCTGCATTGAGTTTGCATGTTCTCACTGTGCTTGTGTGGGTTTCCTCCCATACTCCAGTGAAGTGCTGGTAAGCTAACTGCCGGCTGTTTAAATTGCCCCAAGTGTATGTATGCATGTGATATAGAGACCTTAAAGTGGTACTAAAGCGGAACCAAACTCCTAAAAGGGAGTTAGTTCTGCTTTAACACTCCTCCCTCTGTAGAACTGTGGGATTTTTTCTCTTTTATATCTATTTTTTAAATTGTTAAAAAAAATATAGCCCTGCCAGAACTACCCTTCCAGACTAGGCATTTGCATTACATCTCCCAGAAGGCTGCAGGATCACCACGCAGAGCATCCAGGGGCAGTCTGGAGGGCAAGCTGGAGCAGGTCCAGCACATCATTGGAACTGGCTACCTGAAGGCGGGTTGCAATTTAGCTAGCTAGGTGGTGCCCCAGATGGAAGGAATAAGGTTAACCTTAATCCTCAGATTTTCCTCTTGGCGAGTTTTTTTGGGTCCAGCCTGCTAATCCTGGTAGCATATGAGGGTTTGGGAGAGAGGGGGATCTTTTGTTCTGCTTCTGCCTGATACCTTGTTGCCGTGGTGTATGAACCAAAAGACACCAGCTGCTGGACATTGCCGATAACCATAGACTTTATCATTGATGGACTACACTATTGCAAGTATGCCAGGGCAGCATACAAGTTAGGGTCTACAGACGTAGGGAAGAAATGTTTTCATGCATGTGGACTTTGTCATGTTTTGCACTTTCTCACCAAGGCTAACGGAAGCTAACAGTCAGTCAAGCAGCCTGTTGTTGGCATGTACTTGTTGCAGGTGGGATGGCCTCTAGCAGCGAGAGAGATGTTGTCGGCACACCTTCTTCTTGTGGGCCCCGTTCTGCTACTGGGAGAGGTAGTGGAAAATGCTGGACAGGTGGAGTTCAACAAGCTACGCATGTCCCTTCTAATTGCAATTGTGAACATTGTCACGGGGACTCGAGAGTTAATTGGTGGACAGTTATTGTACAAGTGTACATGGTGTATATTCATCTCTAAGGGTAGAGGCCAGCCTTAAGGTTGAGCATTCCCCCACAATGGTCTCAGCCTTGTCTCTGGGCATTGATGAAAATGGCACCCCATGTGTAAAGTGGCGTGACACTGTTTAAGGTGCCTAGTGTAGCCCAGAAGAACCCTCCCCAGGGTAGGCCTCTAGAGCAGTGTTTCTCAACCTTTTTTCAGTTAAGGCACGCTTAAAATTATGGACAATCTCAAGGCACCCTTTAAAATTCTGCACAGTCTTGAGGCACCCCATTAGAACATGTAAAAAACTATACTACTTGTTTTACATATTGTAGCAACATCCACACATGTAGTATACCCAATGTTAGAGGTGATTTATTCTTCCAAAGCAAATCAAATATACCTTTGCACACTAGTACTGACTAGCATTCCAATATTTCTCCCTCAATTTTTCTCCCTAACTCAGCTTATGTGATCCCAGTGCTGACGGAAAGGGCCAAGGGAGGGGCAAACAAGGATGCTGTGCAGGCACCCAAAATCCTCCTTATCAACTGATGACATCTATGGGTGTTAGGATGCTCGCAGCTAGAAGGTCATAAGAGTGCACATCGAAAGCCTGTAGCTTTGTATACTAAAAGGCAGGCTTGATCCACCTGCTGGCTTTTATACAATTTTTGGGCAATTATTAGCCATATTGTCATGGCACCCCTGAAGAAGCCTGAAGGCACCCCAGTTGAAAAAGGCTGTTCTAGAGTTACCCAGACTTGGCACCCAACAAGTTATTTGGCAACATGGAGGAAGTACCACCCACCTACCTACTCCCCTTACATGCCTACACCCAGAAGAGGCAGCCAGCTGAAGAGGACCAAGACAATGACACTGGACCCATTGTGCTGCACCTGAACAACAGATCACAGTAGGACAACACTGGGGTCACTGTGTGGGTGAGTCTGTGCTTTGAAGAGCACTATAGGTAAGTGGGGAAAACAAGGAAGGGGGGTGGGGGGAGTTAAGTACTGCTATAAGCTTGCCATAGACTGCTCCATGATTTTACCAGGAATGCAGTGTCTTCCCCATTTCCTGTGACCTGGACAGATAGTAAAACTTTTTTTATTTTTCTTCTGTAAGAAATAATTTAAGTCCAGTATAGGTGACAACCAAGGCTGCCTTCATAGAGAAAATATAGGGGAAAATGCCTGTAAAAAAAAAGCAGGCATCCTTTTCAAGGACTCCTACAGAGCTATTTTATTTTCTGCAATGACAGTGTTAGCTAGCATGAGATAGTATAAGATGTTTAATATGAATATATCAGGGGGAATTTACTAAAACTGGAGCATGCAAAATCTAGTGCAGCTCTGCATAGAAACCAGTCAGCTTCCAGGTTTTATTGTCAAAGCTTAACTGAACAAGCTGAAGTTAGAAGCTGATTTTCCCTGATTTTGTGGACTAGCAATGGAAGCCAAGATGGCATTTCCTTTTAAATAAATTTATGCATTCTAGGTGAATTTATTCAAACTGTATAGAACTTCTCTTTTTCTTTTGTTTTTCCAAACTGGTTAAAAAATGTCTAAAAATTACAATTGACATATAAACAACTCATCTATTTTCTCTTCTTATTTGCTGCTCACAGCAGGTTTGGAGCCAGCAAGTGTTTTATGGTTTGGAAGAATAATTTCGGATCGCAGTATGTCCCTCCTTTCTTCAGGGAATCCAACAGATTTTCCTTGTGTGAAACATACAGAGTAATAATTGGATGTCAGATCCATTTTGCTGTAGTTGGTAGTGAAAAAAGTAGAGTTGCCTGAAGGTTTAAATGAAGAGATATCAGCTGACAGATACATGAAAACACTCCACAATATCCGTATACACAGCTTAGAATTAATCTTCAGCTTCAGCAGTCACTGAGCCCCCACCCTTTTATCCCTGTCTTTACAGCTTATTTCCTACCTGCAAAATATAAAAACATATTGTATTTAAAGCCCATCTTTGGGCAAAACTTGGTGCCTGCTCTTACATCTCACGCCTCCCAATCTACTGTCAGAATATAAACCTGGTATATTACCATTTTATTCAATAGTGTTGCATGGTCATAAGTAGAAATGGAGGGATGGACTATGGGGGGGATCCAAAAGATTGCCACTCCGCTAAAATGTTGGCTTTCTAGCAGACTCCAGTGAACCATTTCTATTGATCATGGCAGCATTCGGCATCATAGGCAGCAGGAAAGGTAAGTATTTATTGCCTCTTTTTTTTTATATAGTCTTTATAGACATATTTTCCATACAATACCATATATAAAAAAAGCACCAAAAGGTACAAAAATAAAGTGCTTCAAATCTTGCCCAGCTGTCATTGGTCAAAGGCATACAAAATACAGCAAGAGATTAGAAGAGGCATGGGGCCAACACTGAGCCGAACCCCAACAGTGATAAGCTTGGATAGCAAAAGCCCATCTGGTGAATATAAGAAAGGATATTTGTACGTCATGTAAAAGCAAGCTAGGTGCCACAAATATGAGCTATTCTGCAAAACAGATCAGAGTGTCCCATACGGCCAACACTCATCGGGACATACTGGGGGAACCCCCACCACACTGTAGGACTACAATAGGCAATACAATGGGGCTGTCATCTGCTTGTTGAGTTCAGTAATAAGGTAATTAGGATATACAAACAGAAACAAAAACTAAGACAAATAGGAGGCAGGTCGAATACTGTAAACAGCGAGCTATGTTGCAGAGGTCATCTCTTCCCAAAGTGAAGGTCTCTCACAGTAAGGCCTACATAAAGCTATTGGGCAGATACTGCATGGTGAGCTCCTGGTAAAGGGAATGGAGGTGACATGCAAAGGGGGTTCTTAGACCCTAACGAGCCTGAGCTATAATGGATCCACGTAGCCCAGATAGTGTAGAACCTGTTATATCTGTCCTTGCATGTAGCCATCCATTCCTCCACTTTCATTATATCCGTCACTAGCTGAAGCCAATTCATGCTACTAGGAACCTGTGCTTTCTTCCAATAAATCAAAATCAAATGATTTACTCTCTCTTTTGCATGGAAATTATGACTGATTGGAATTATGCAGGGAAATTATGATTGATTGGAAATTTTGTTTTACATTTTTTTATTATTTAAAATTTTGTAACTATTTAATTTTTTTTTACTATACAAAGAAAACATTTATTTTACAAAGAAACATTTAATGCAAGATGCATACAAGTCACAGAGCATTATGGCATAGAACAAAGAAAATGTTTTTCAATGTGACTGTATAGAGCCATGGAGGGAAAACATGTCACATTTTTATACTCATTCAACTAAGTGTATAATCTGAGCTTGAGCTAGTGAGCATGGTAAATAGTCAGTTTTTTTGTTCCAACAAAGTGGTTACAATTAGAACAGTAAAAGGGATGAGGTCCCAGAATAGAACCAACATGTTGTCAGCAGAGATGCCTGTTAAATAAAAAGGTGCTTCCAAATGAATTCATCAGAAATGTAGGTATTCATTGGTCATAAGAACAGATGAAAACACATTGTCAATGCATTTTTTTGGCTCTTTAGTAGGCACTTCGTCAGACCCTCTAATTATAATGATTATAAATAAAGTTCATAAAGTTTAAAAACTGTAGAATTGTATGTACTGTATATTGTCTGTTGCAGTAAACTATGTTTTGTTTCTTCTAATTTTAATCTTAGTTTTAATGTTATATATTACATGTTTATAGTATAAGAAGTGGTAGAGTCTGTGTATTTTGTGATTGAATTTAAACATAATTGTGTTCTGTAAGCAGAGTGCACTCACCGGCCATTCTATTAGGTACACCTGTTCGGTTGTTTGGTAACACGAATTGCTAATCAGCTTATTACATGGCAGCAACTCAATGCATTTAGGCATTTAGATGTGGTGAAGACAACTTGCCGAAGTTCAAACTGAGCATCAGAATGGGGAAGAAAGGGGATTTAAGTGACTTTGAACATGGCATGGTTGTTGGTGCCAGACTGGCTGGTCTGAGTATTTCAAAAACTGCTGATCTACTGGGATTTTCACAGACAACCATCTCTAGGGTTTACCGAGAATGGTTTGAAAAAGAGAAAATATCCAATGAACAGCAGTTGTATGGGCAAAAATGCCTTGTTGATGTCAGAGGAGAATGGGCAGACTGGTTGCTGCGACACTCAGATGGTCGGGTCAGAACTTGGTGTAAACAACATGAAAGCATGGATCCATCCTGCCTTGTATTAATGATTCAGGCTGGTGGTGGTGTAATGTTGTGGGGGACATTTTCTTGGCATTAGCAAGGTGTACCTAATAAAGTGGCCCGTGAGTGTATATAGTATGTGATCCAATTAAAACATAATTGTGTTTTGTAAGCAGAGTACATACTGTGTGTGTATATGTGTGTATGTGTATATATACAGTCAGGTCCATAAATATTGGGACATCGACATAATTCTAACATTTTTGGCTCTATACACCACCACAATGAATTTGAAATGAAATGAACAAGATGTGCTTTAACTGCAGACTGTCAGCTTTAATTTGAGGGTATTTACATCCAAATCAGGTGAACATTGTAGGAATTACAACAGTTTGCATATGTGCCTCCCACTTGTTAAGGGACCAAAAGTAATGGGACAATTGGCTTCTCAGCTGTTCCATGGCCAGGTGTGTGTTATGCCCTCATTATCCTAATTACAATGAGCAGATAAAAGGTCCAGAGTTCATTTCAAGTGTGCTATTTGCATTTGGAATCTGTTGCTGTCAACTCTCAAGATAAGATCCAAAGAGCTGTCACTATCAGTGAAGCAAGCCATCATTAGGCTGAAAAAACAAAACAAACCCATCAGAGAGATAGCAAAAACATTAGGCGTGGCCAAAACAACTGTTTGGAACATTCTTAAAAAGAAGGAACGCACCGGTGAGCTCAGCAACACCAAAAGACCCGGAAGACCGCGGAAAACAACTGTGGTGGATGACCGAAGAATTCTTTCCCTGGTGAAGAAAACACCCTTCACAACAGTTGGCCCGATCAAGAACACTCTCCAGGAGGTAGGTGTATGTGTGTCAAAGTCACCAATCAAGAGAAGACTTCACCAGAGTGAATACAGAGGGTTCACCACAAGATGTAAACCATTGGTGAGCCTCAAAAACAGAAAGGCCAGATTAGAGTTTGCCAAACGACATCTAAAAAAGCCTTCACAGTTCTGGAACAACATCCTATGGACAGATGAGACCAATATCAACTTGTACCAGAGTGATGGGAAGAGAAGAGTATGGAGAAGGAAAGGAACTGCTCATGATCCTAAGCATACCACCTCATCAGTGAAGCATGGTGGTGGTAGTGTCATGGCGTGGGCATGGATGGCTGCCAATGGAACTGGTTCTCTTGTATTTATTGATGATGTGACTGCTGACAAAAGCAGCCGGATGAATTCTGAAGTGTTTCGGGAATATTATCTGCTCATATTCAGCCAAATGCTTCACAACTCATTGGACGCTTCACAGTGCAGATGGACAATGACCCAAAGCATACTGCAAAAGCAACCAAAGAGTTTTTTAAGGGAAAGAAGTGGAATGTTATGCAATGGCCAAGTCAATCACATGACCTGAATCCGATTGAGCATTTCACTTGCTGAAGACAAAACTGAAGGGAAAATGCCCCAAGAACAAGCAGGAACTGAAGACAGTTGCAGTAGAGGCCTGGCAGAGCATCACCAGGGATGAAACCCAGCGTCTGGTGATGTCTATGCGTTCCAGACTTCAGGCTGTAATTGACTGCAAAGGATTTGCAACCAAGTATTAAAAAGTGAAAGTTTGATTTATGATTATTATTCTGTCCCATTACTTTTGGTCCTTTAACAAGTGGGAGGCACATATGCAAACTGTTGTAATTCCTACACTGTTCACCTGATTTGGATGTAAATACCCTCAAATTAAAGCTGACAGTCTGCAGTTAAAGCACATCTTGTTTGTTTCATTTCAAATCCATCGTGGTGGTGTATAGAGCCAAAAATGTTAGAATTGTGTCGATGTCCCAATATTTATGGACCTGACTGTATATATATATATATATATATTTACAGTATGTATTCTGATTACTTACAGAACGCAAATATGTTTTAATTGGATGACAACATACACAGACACTACCTATACTATAAAAATTATTATTATTATACAGGATATATATAGCGCCAACAGTTTGCTCAGCGCTTTACAATATAACGGGAGACAATACAGCAACAATACAGTTCAATACAAGAGGGTTAGGAGGGCCTGATCCTGGAAGCTTACAATCTAAGAAAAATAATTTAAAACACAAAGAAACACACATAGTGTACCTCAACACACAAATATACGTACAGTACGTCCTTTACACTTTTTTAAATGTTGCGAATTTTATTTCTAATCGCTAAAATTAAATGACCTTTTTACTGCAGTTTTAATTATATTTTCCTATATCTTTCCACTATGGGATCCACCCTGAAAATGATTTTATTCATATTTTTATTTTAATCATCTAGCATAATCTACACCATTTCTTAACGGTGTAGACACTAAAGAGTCCCCAAACACATTGATGGTGTGTTTTAACTTAACACTATGACCTATAAATATATCATTTCTGAGGAATCTATTTGGAAGCACATTTTTTTTTAACAGGCACCTCTACTGACTACACATGGGTTCCATTTTCAGCCTCTTCCCTTTCTACCATTGTACATTGGAATTTGATGGCTGCCAATATTCTGCATGAAGACAATGATATCCCCCCATGTGCTGAATTAGGTTGCTTATACCAGCAGCCTTATGTATATGAATATGAGAATCTGCTTACCACACTTTTTTTTCTATACTTTCAATACATGTAACACTGAACACTACTTTTAGAAGGATTGCTTTTGTGGCTTTTTATCCCTCTTTTTCTGTTTTTTTATTTCTGAGAATAATGAAGGTAATATATACAAAAAAGCCACACGTTTCATAAACCATATTATGGTAAGATCATACATGCAGATTGCACTTCTTCATTGTCTACAGTCAACTTAGGAAAAAAATGAGCTCCTTATGTCCTTGGGAATGCTTCAGTAAATCCTATAACACACCAAAAATAATTAGTTTATAAGTCATCCATCAAAAATGGCAAGGACAACATTTTGATTCCAGTCCATCTGTCTTTCTGTAAACATCATTTATAGGAAAACCATCAAAGTTCTGATATTAGCAGGTGTGTTCAGGAATCCTGCCAAAGGACATTAATGTAATTAGGATTCATAGGAGTATGTTCCTTGTTCACTTTTTATCTGGCTGAAACGTACAAATTGTGCCAACTCTAAAGTTACACTCTATTGTATTGTGTTTATGAAACGTGTAATGAGGAAACTGTATTTTGTAAAATCAGATAAGTTATCTGCCTTGCTGATCAGATGCTGCAACTGTAATTGTAGAAGTTTGTTATCTCATTCTCTTTTATTCCTATTTCTTGCTCACCTTTTATCATTTTTATCATGTTTAACCTCCCTTTTTCCTTTGCGGCCAGCCTTGAAATTGAAAAGGGCCAACTTTAGAAAGGAATCAATTGGCTGTGCTACATTACTGCCTTGGAACATATTCAAAGAAATAGACAGCACTCCTTTTGTATTAAGAGCAGAGGTTTTAGTTGCATAAATGTGCAAATCTATGTGGAAGCCATACTTTTCCTCCAATGTCCCTTGGTATAGTGTGGCTAATAGGGGCTCATTTACACTGTATGGAAAATACTGTGTGAGGTGCGGCAAGAAGCAGCGTGATGCATGTTCAGCAAAGGTTAAATGCTCATTTGTTCTGGGGTAGAGGAAGAGGCTGTAATACTCAGAAAATTCCTTTCTGCAGGCTTTCTCTGAGCTGTACCCCAGATCACCCATCACAGGCATCCGCCAAGGGTCTGCCCACATCCTGAAGCATCGGAGATATTGTTCGGGGAGTAATGAGTAAGGTAAGTATTTAACCCCTGCAGTGCAAGCAAGCAAGCATTTAACCCTGGTAGTGTAGGGTGGGGGATGGACAAACTTTTTTTTTACTATTCCAGAGATCAGCTTTAATATTTTTTTTATCTTTTGTTGTTGTATTTACTGGGGCAGATATACTAAAACGGATGCACTCAGATTTGGGTGCAGCTGTGCATGTTAGCCAATCAGCTTCTAACTTAAGTTTTTTTTTTATTTTGAAAGTAAACTAGTAGAACAGGGTTTAGAAAGGAGTCACAGTGAGCACCAGGATGGACAGTGGTTGGTTAAAAATTGATAGGTGGAAATAGAAAGTGGGGAGGTCTAAACTACCAGATTTTAATGGATATTTCCAATGAAGTGGAGGATACAGAATCAATTGGAGGGTCATTAATTAATCTAGTTTGATACCACTGGGTATATTGGAAACACTTCATTATAGACTGTTGTGTACCAACAGGTAGGGTTTGGACAAAGAATTCCCAAACATCAAAAAAAAATTTGAGCCGTGCTTAACCGCTTCCCGTCTACCCTATAGAAGAAGTACTGCTACAGGGCGGCATGGGTGCGCAAAATCACGTATATATATATATATACACGTGATTTTGCATTTCCGGGTAGGGGGCGCACCCTACCCAAGCCGCCATTCACGGCCGGGTCCCAGTGATTGCCGAGCATCTCCAACGGGGGGAGAACTATTTGTAAACAAAAGAGTTTTCTCCCCTGTCAGCTCCGACACACTGCTTTGCATGGCTGTTCACAGCACAGCCATGCAAAGCAACGTGCTTGCAGTGAAGCACACACACAGGACACAATGTAAAACAGCACACAGTTAACCCTTTGAGTGCCCCACATGTTAACCCCTTCGTGCCCAGTGACATTAGTACAGTGTCAATGCTTTTTATTAGCACTGATCACTGTATTGGTGTCACTGGGGATGTCAGTGACACCAAGTCAGTTCCCCCCAGTGTCAGAATGCCCACCGCAGTCCTGCTATAAGTCACTGATCGCCACCATTACGAGTAAAAATAAATAAATAATCCCATTATATTTACTGTCATTTGTAAATGCTATAACTTTAACGTAAATCAGTTAATTTACACGTTCTGGGATTTTTTTTTAGCAAAGACATGTAGCAAAATGCATTTTGGTGTAAATTTATGATGAAATTTGATTTTTTTAATTTTTTTACTGGACATGTTTAATTGCAAAAAGTCAAAAATATTGTTTTTTTCTCAAAAGTGTCGGTCTTTTTTTTTGGATAGTGCATAAAATAAAAAACACAGAGCCGATCAAATACCACAGAAAGAAATCTCTTTTCGTGGAAAAAAAAGACATAAATCTCATTTGGGTGCAGCATTGCATGACCGCGCAATTGTCAGTTAAAGTAACGCAGTGCCATAACGCAATAAATGGCCTGGTCAGGAAGGGGGGTAAATCCTCTGGAGGGCAAGTGGTTAGGGAGGCCTCCACACAGTCCATGCAAAAAACATAAGATAGTTTAGCTATAAGCAACAAAATAGTGGGGGATTCTGAATAGATCCACTTATGGAGGATGGTTTTCCAAGCTGGAAGGGATATAATAGTGTGGAGTTGTTTGCAGCTTCGTGATAACTTCAGCTTGTTTAATTAAGCTTTGACAATAAAACCTGGAAGCTGATTGGTTTTTATGCAGAGCTGCAGCAGATATTGCACCATGCAGTTTTAATTAAATAAACCCCAACTGTCTTTGTGTGTGTTGGGGGGGCTATAGGGCATGTATGACCTTACGTTGTTGCCAAACACTGTCTTTTACATTCCAACACATCGCTGCTCATATGCATGCATTCGACTGCAAATTGCAGAAAAAGGCTCCATTTGACCTGCTTTGCCTACATATTTTGATAGAACCTGCATCATTGAGGAAAATGCAAACAAAGTCAAATGTGGTCTTTAGAAATATCATCCGCACTGCACAGTGGGACTAAATGGGAATTTGTTTCCCTCGCCTTAAACAACACTCATGAAAACTTCTCCAAGGTATGGTCTCTGTGGGTCACTTGCTGTCAAGGTCCTACCTTTTCCCAGAGGTTATGCTGCTCCATGTGCTGGCATCCATCTTGGGTTTCTGCAAAGCATGATGGGAGCCTTTTATGCTTTCAGGCCTCTGCGGTCCATCCCCCAGAGGGGTGTGGTTGAGCACATTTAAGCCTGTTGTCTGCACTTGTTCTTTGCATTCATGTCCTGTTTGTTAGTGTTGTTGCAAGCTCTTATTCTACTCTCATGGCTCTCCTGGAAACTGACTCGGCATTGTCTAAGACTATTCTCAGCATTTATCTGACCTCCCGTTGCTGAACCCGGCTCGTGACCCGTGTATTCTTGTCTACCGTCCTGTACTGTCTGTCCCGCTGTTATCGACCCGGCCTGTCCGACTACGCTATCGTTCTTATCTGGTTCCTACCCGCTATACGCCATTGGCGGCGGCCATTACCGCAGCTGGGGTTTCTCGGGGGCCGCGTCCTCGTTCCTGGCTGCGTCAAGTCCATCCCCACCATCAGGGGCCCTGGTGAAGGGCAGCCTGGGGCTTAGACTCTGCGCCCTGAGGGACTCCGGTCTGTGGGAGGTGGCTGTCGTCAGTCGGTGCATGACCCTACCATTAGGCCTGCCTGTCCATTCCACAGCTCCTGCCCTGACACTTGCAAGCTCACCTCCATTGAATGCACTTTGCTCATTGCACTGCAGCCATCATCTCTAGTACAATGTAGATAAACCTATGGTCCACCACAGGGGCGGACTGACCATTTGAGTACTCGGGCACTGCCCCAGGGCCCGGGATCAGTTGGGGGCCCCATGAGATGCCCCTAGTACCTTTCATAGGCTTTTTTGGGAGTGGTTTGAGTGTGGGTGAGGACACAGGAGCTCCATGATCTCCTATTGCCCGGCGGCCCCATGAGTTGTCAGTCCGTCCCTGATCCACCACCCTCCTTTCTCCACCCCCCTTCTAAATGTTCTTTCCATTTCTTCCCCAGTTTGTGACCACTCTTTCCCTTAGGCTGGCCATACATTATACAACTTTCCTTTAGATTTACCAAAATCATATAATCTCATGTCAAACCTTAACACTTTCAATTTGTATGCAATCAGGTAGGTCCTTGCACTATATAGTTGAAGATAAATCTAAAGGAAACTGAGGAAGAAAATTGTATAATGTATGGGCACCTTTACCTTTTTCTCACTTCCCATTCTTGCTTTTACTATCTGTCACTTCAGGTTACACTAGTTTACAGTCAGCCTTAACTGCTCCATTTTGGTTCTGGAGCGAATGGCTGTTAATGTTTATCTATATTTCTCAGCATGAGACATGATTTATCCAACAGGCCCAGGAGCCCTCAAAACAAACAACCAGACCTGAGGAGAGATTTATTCTTTTGTTACCTTGAGATTCATCTTTCTTTTTCATTATCATCATCATATCTCTGCACTGTGACTTTTATTTATTGATAAAACCTTGTGCCTATTGTGCATGTTCATGTATCTTTAGACAATGCCATGCTACCTCCTTTGACTGTATTTACTTTAATAACCAATAAAGCTTTTCAAATAGAAATAAACAGGAATTTGCTCACCTGTGTTTGATATGTGCTTCAGAAAAACAATGACAGTCTCTCAGATCAATCAAAAGAGAAATATGGGATTCTTTTTTTTAAATCATACTTGCCTAGGTGGATGCAGCATCGATCTGATGCTGCATCTGTCCCCCACTGGCTCTAAGGGTGAGAATTAAGTGATCAGACACCGCTGATCACTCAGTTCTCTCCTCCGCTCTGAGCAGAGAGCCGTGACTGTCAGTTACCATTGTCTGCTCTGCCCCCTCCAGCTCTGAACTGTGGAGGAGACAGGAGTTGCTGGCTCAGGCTCTCAGTGACTCTAAAATGAAGTGTTTCCAATATACCCAGTGGTATCAATATAATCACAATTTTTCCTCAGCCTGGACTGGCCCTGTGAAGTCAGCCAACAGCAGGCTTTAGAATATGGTCGGCTGATGACGGGTCACAGGAGTACAGAACGATCTGCATGCCTGTGATCCACAGGAGAAGTACAGCCAAACCAGTTTTGCCTGTATTTCTCCTTTAAAAACTTGCAAAACGGGAAAGGGACACATGGGTAAGGCAACATACAGAACAATACAAAAATTCTCCAGCACCCTTTCTATCTAGTCAGCACAAAAAAAGACAAACAAAACAATTTCAACATTTCAACTCAGTCTTTAGTTGCATATATTTGCAAATACACATGAAGCCCATGCCCACGTGTCCCCTTTCTGCTAGGTTTAATTCAATCTAAAAGGCCACCATTAATGCTTTGCTAGATTTGCAGCAACACACTAGGGATCTTCACCTGCCTTGAGATGTTGGGGCTTCTGATGTTTTGTTGTATTTTTTAGGCAAATGGTACACCTGCTCCTAATGTATGCATTACTATACTGTATATGTCTACAGTGGAACATTTATATTGTTCTGAATTATTGAACCCACTTTATAGAGGTGCCTTGAATTTACATGGATTTACAAATGCATGCAGCCTAATTTCTGTGTCTGCCACATTAGAAATATAAAAAATACAGAACAATACTACCATTCAGTAAAGTACAGCAACATTTGTATTAAAGCTTTATGCTAAAACATTTTTTAACGTTGAAGAATTAACTCAACTACAAGTAGGGCCACTTTAGCCTTAGGGCTCATGTACACGGGGCGTTTGGAAAACTCTTCTGAACAATGGAAACTGACTGCTGGAAAACGTAGGTTATAAAACGTCAGTTTAGCCACGTTTGCATACCGGATTTATGCGTGTTTAGCCAATTTTATGCACATTTGCGTTCAGAAGCGTTTTTAAAAGATAACCTCAGGAGACCCTCCCAAATGCCCAGAATGCACTGAAAAATAGTAAATAATAAACTATTTCAGACATTTTGAGAGAAATAGAGAGAGCAGAAGCAGAGAGAGCAGTATGTGTTGAGATGACCTGTCTTTTCTGGTTGTATTCACTATGGATCCCATCATGAGCATATTGTGGCACGCTCTACCATTTTTTCCTTCACTCGAAACCTGGAACTGACTGCGCTGGTGTACTGGGTCCATTTGAATACATGGTAAACGCATTGCATGCTTTTCTGATGTTGAACAGCATCTGGATATGGAACAATTAAAAACGCGTTTACAACCGTTTACACGTGTTTGGCGTTTGAAACTCCAGTTTCTATTCCTAAACGCAAGTTTGGTGTATTCAAAAAAACGACTGTAAACTCAAATGCCTGTAAACAACTGTAAACAACGATGTGTACATGGACACATAGGAAAACATTAGGGAGAGTTCAGGGGCAGCTGAAAAAAACGCAGAAAAGCTCCTGAACGTCAGTTTAGCAGCTGCAGTGTACATGAGCCCTTAAAAATATCATTGCCTAAGAAAGCAGGTTAGAAGGGATAGCTACTACATTTTAAATTTGTGTTGTCTCTCCAATCCAGGCTGTTGGATTAATCTGTATCGCCATGACACGGGGGACATCACAGAGGTTACATCTGTTGACATCGGGGCTATTTAAATGTGGCATTTGCCTTGGGATCCTAAATTTCTAGAAGGCCTCTATGCTGCAGGAATTTGAGGCCCAACCTACCTTTCACAGATCATCTTTAATGTTTCTTCAAGTAAGAACACCATAAAGCCCACAGCTTCTGGTTGATAGTTTGCAAAGGCCAATCAAATGCCGGAGATTGGTATAAACCTAAATGGCCTTTACTTGTTGACTGTTCCAACATAAAATGTCATCTGCATGTTTAGAGAAGATATACTAAATGTTCTTTAAAAAGTTTCAAAAGACAACTGATTAATTCGTTTTTTTGTCCTCAAATAAACCGTACCTGTGGAACCCCGCAATCAAACATCATCCTTTTTTTGTGTTTGCTTTTGTTCTGACTTTAATCAAAGGGACTAATGTTTTCTAATGTGCCAAAACTTGAAAAGTCACATTTTTCCCTTTTTGACCTTGAGGACAATCTCTAAGCAAAAACAATCTAATAAAGCTTCCTCCGCCTGCCCCAGAAGGGAGGGCTGTAAATCCTGTAACGTTTGGTGTAGGTGCCTGGTCACAGGTTACAGGATGCATTTAATTTAATTTAAAATGCTACAGATAGTCTTGGACTGTCTAATTGCTGTACATAATTCCCCTGCAATTTGAACAATGTAAATAGAATAATGACAGCCCTTGACAAAGTGGTCTTCAAATGTTGGATCTGTCCCTGTGGTACCTTTCATGTGTTTTCTACCCTCTGCATTTTGGAACGTTGTTGCAATGTAGCATTAATTGTAAGTCACAGCAGGCAGTCTCAGCTCCAGCTGTTATTGTGCTTTTAGCTTTGTGAAAATTACTCACTAAACTGTATTATGTAAAGTGTCAGCGAGAAATTAATGTCAGGTAGGTCTAATTTAGCAAAACATTAAGGAAACAACAGTGCATTTTCTATAACCTTTAGAAAGTATGGTTCTGGTATGCTACATATTGTTAAATCCATGGAACACTTAATTATGAAATTTACATTGCTTAAAAGTAAATACCATTCAAGCACACATTTCAGTAATTTAGGGCCTTTTCACAGCAATGTGCTACAGAAACGTGTAATACCTCAATACACGAGTTATTTGCATTCATTTCCAATGGCACCCCAACACACAAAGGTAAAACAGCTACATTGCAGTGCATCTCAGCACACTACCAAGGGGCTAACATTGCCACACTCTGTGCTGCACACAGAAATGGAGGCAATGAGTGCATTCTAGCCAAACATGGGGCTAACAGTGCTGTG
This sequence comes from Staurois parvus, assembly GCF_062004578.1. Classification (NCBI taxonomy): domain Eukaryota; kingdom Metazoa; phylum Chordata; class Amphibia; order Anura; family Ranidae; genus Staurois; species Staurois parvus. The sequence goes on from NW_028318094.1 coordinate 5,406,880, forward strand.
ATATGATAGTGACAGATCTATGGAGATTATTTTACATAGTAATTTGGTCCTCAAAACAAATGGGGCGTACTTAAAGCGGAGTTCCACTCGACCTATCAAAAAATAAAAGTCAGCAGCTATAAAAACTAGCTGCTGACTTTTAAAAAACAGCCACTTACCTGTCCCTCGGTCCTGTGGTGTGTCCCCCGCAGCTCGTTTCTCCGGCCATCCTGTATTCCAGGAGGCTGGCATCTTCAGTGTGGGCACCCGGCTGTGATAGCTTCACAGCTCGGTACCCACTGCGCATGCGTGAGTAGTGCTACTCTTCATGAATGGTCCTGTAGTCTTCTGGGACCGTCACGTGTCACAAAAGACTACAGGGAGGGAGGAAGGGAGGACACCTTCCATTTCCGATCGCCTAGGCGATAGGACCAGAAGTGGGAGTGGGTACCTGTCAAATTCGAGTACCCCTTCCCCCCCACTCCCCAAAGGTGCCAATCCTTAATGGGGAGCGGGGGAGCAGTCCTTAAAGCGGAACTTCCCCTTTTGGGTGGAGCTCCGCTTTAACACTACAGAGGCAAAAAAAGGGCATTACTAACAATGCATCTGCTACAAAGAGGCAATTGAGTATGTGGGCAACAAATCAGCAATAATGACAATATGAGGGCAAAAATGGCAATTATGACAATAGGAGGTCTACGTAAACAAAAATGCTATATGAATGTGACAAACATTTGCAAAGCCCCAACAAAACACCATATAAAGGCCATAGCAACACCTTCAGAACAGAAGTGTCACAGCTCTGTATCACATATGACATAAAAGAAGCAGGCAGACTTAATCCCTAGTGTCATGGTGAGCTGGAGATAGAAAGGGGTAGAACCTTGGAGTGTGTGGTCATAGGGAGGAGCTGGAGGAGGATGCTCGCTATTCTTGTCCGCCTATAGCATCAGAGACAGATTGAACTCTTGGCCACCCAAAGACCCAACAGGCAAATTGATTCCCAGCTATGCCAGTATCCAAATCCTTTATGCCTGTATCCAAATATGTAATCCAAGTCTTTTAAGGTTCCTTCTCACCTTTACCTTCCAGTACCTACAATTACTCTAAGTGCTTTTCTCCCACTGCTACAACTTCCACCATTGCCCAGTTACAGTCCTAGTACTTCCTGTAATAATGGAACTCCTAACCCACCCTCTGCCTTCCCACATTGAAACATTTGGTTTCCTTTTTTGGTTTTTAGTCAGGTTTGCTTTTATTTAAACTTAGTTGACTTTTTTTTACAACTATGCTGTGGTGAGTGAATTAGTTAACTTTTTTCAGGTGTTGCACCAGCTGGGCACCTTTAAACTCTTCCCAGCAGCTCTGAGAAAAATGTTCTTGAATTTGGACAGCACTATCCACCACCTGTACAGGACAGTCTGCTGGGCTGGGACCCATGTGGCATGTGCTGGGTGCTCAGAGAAGTGTGGGGAAGTGTCCCCTTTGAATTTATTTAGTCTGGACCCGCAAGTAAATTGACGGGAGGCTGCAGAGGACAGTGTGGGTGCTTTGAAAAACTGCAATGAGCCAGGGACAAATCTCAGGACTGCCTGGTCTGTGAGAGTTTGCTGTGAGACCAGAGCCACATGCTGCTGGTTGAGAGACTGCTGCAGGGCTCAGTATTGAGGGTTGCTTGCACCAAGACTTTCCTATTGAGAGCCCAGGCAAAGAGAAACTGAGCAGCTGGAAGTGAGGTAACAGGACCATGAGGCTGCTGTTCGTGCTACTGCTGCAAGTTCTGTGCCAACCAGGGGCGGAGTGACCATTTGGAAACTCGGGCACTGCCCGAGGGCCCGGAGTCAGTAGGGGGCCCCATGAGATGCCCCTGGTACCTTTTTCATAGTCTTTTTTGAGTTTGGGCAAGGACATAGGGGCCCCATGATCCCTTATTGCCCTGGGGCCCCATGAGTTGTCAGTCCGCCCCTGGTGCCAAAGTTGCTGCTGGTGTACCAGGAACTGCATAGACCATGTGCTGAGTTGGAGTTTCCAGTATTCCAGAGGGTTCAGTGTTCCAGCTGTCCTGCTATCCAGTGTAGCACTGACCCAGAGAGAACATCCAGAGCAAGAAAAAAATGGGTACCACCTATAACAATTAGAGTGCTTGTTGAAGGTTGAGAACCCTTTTGCTAGCCCCCAAAGGACTGCTAGGGACAAAGACCAGTGACATTAGCATTGAAAGGCCACTTAGCCACCATCTTGTTTTCTCAACTGAGCACTCCAATGCAAAGGCCCCATCACCAGCAGAACTGCAATTAGTGTAACCCTGGCCAGAGGCTTAGACTAGGCACGTAATCAGGTCTTGCTCTGTCCACTTTATTCTATGACTTCTTGTATTGCTTGTTTGTGCTTTTGTCACTATGTAACCTACCCATCTCCACTGGCGTTGATTTTGCTTTCTTTAATAAAAAACATTATTATTATTATTATTATACAGTATTTATAAAGCGCCAATAGTTCGCTCAGCGCTGTACATTACAAAGGGGGACAGAACATGTGACAGAACAACAACAATACAATGTAAAACATGAGGGGATTGAGGGCCCTGCTCTTTCGAGCTTACAATCTAGGAGGGAGGGGATGGTAGCACAGGAGGAGATAGCTGTGGGGGATGGGGTGGTAGGAAGAGTGGAGGAGGTTGGCAAGTTAGCAGGGGGTGGGGTAGGCTTCCCTGAAGAGATGGGTTTTCAGGGTGCGCCTAAAGGAGAGGAGAGTAGGTGATAATCTGATGGGTTGGGGCAGGGAGTTCCAGAGGATGGGTGACACCCTGGAGAAGTCCTGGAGGCGGGCATGGGAGGAGGAGACCAGGGAACTAGAGAGAAGGAGTTCTTGTGTGGAGCGGAGTGTGCGTGCTGGGTGGTACTTGGATATTAGGTCAGTGATGTAGTTCGGGGCAGTGTGGTGGACGGCTTTGTACGTCAGTGTTAGGATTTTGAATTTGATCCATTGTGCAATCGGAAGCCAGTGGAGGGATTGGCAGAGGGGGGGTGGCGGAGATGGAGCGGTTGGAAAGGTGAATGAGTCTGGCTGCCATATTCAGGATCGACTGAAGCGGGGATAGCCAGCGGCGAGGCAGGCCAGTAAGGAGGGAGTTGCAGTAGTCGAGTCATGATATGATGAGGGAGTGGATGAGCTGTTTAGTGGTTTCTGGGGTTAGGAACGTGCATATTTTGGCGATGTTGCGGAGGTGGAGTCTGCACAAGCTTGTTAAAGATGGGACTTGGGGCTGGAAGGATAGGTTGGAGTCCAGAATGACACCAAGTACTCTGGCCTGCAGGGCGGGTTTGATAGTGGCGTTGTTGGATGGGATGGAGAAGTCAATGGGGGGTGGTGTCCGGGCTGGGGGGAAGACAAGAAACTCAGTTTTGGAGATGTTCAGTTTAAGGAAGTGGAGCAACATCCAGTCTGATATGTCGCTCAGTAGGTGTGTGATTCGGGCGGAGACTGAGGTGGTGAGGTGGGGGGTTGAGAGATAGATTTGTGTCATCGGCATGTAGGTGGTAGTTGAAGCCATGAGAGTGTATGAGTTGGCCAAGGGAGGAGGTGTAGATGGAGAAGAGAAGGGGCCCAAGGACGGAGCCTTGAGGGACCCCAACAGAGAGGGGGAGTGAGGGGGAGGGGGTAGCATTATAGGTAACTCTGAAAGAGCGTTGTGACAGGTAGGATTAGAGCCAGGAGAGAGCAGAATCTCTGAGGTCAAGGGAGTGTAGTTTTTGAGGAGGAGGGGGTGGTCGACTGTGTCGAAGGCCGCAGAGAGGTCAAGGAGTAGGAGCACTGAATAGTGGCCATTAGCTTTGGCGGTTAGCAGGTCATTGGAGAGTTTAAGTAAAAAACATTTATAATGCCTACAGGTGTGTTGGTGTCCCTGGGTCCAGGTAAGGGCAGGTCGTCACAGGTTCAGGGCAGAGAGACTCAGTACAATCTAGTGACACCTTGGTAGGTGGCACTATGCAGTCTTAGCACTTTTTCTGCAAATACAGAAAAACACCAGTTGATCCTGCTAGAAATCCAGTGTCCTTGTAAATTTCTGTGCAATTAACTGGAATTTCTAACAGCATTATCAGCCTTCCCAGCTATCTTCTGTGAATTTCATAACACAACTATGTGACAGACATGGAGTAAGGAGAGCAACCTAGGGTGACAACACCAAAAATACAGTGCAGTGAATGAGCGTTGTCACCCTAAGTCTCCGGTCACACCGAATCTGACTGAAATTATGCGACTTCACTTTGCACGATTTCAAAGTCGGATGTCAGTGAAGCTTCAGGTGCAACTTGGAAGACATCTGTGTGACTTCATGCACAGATGTGTATGCAAGTCGCACCTGAACTTGCAAAAAGTAGTGCATGAAGTACTTTCAAAATCGGTGCAAATTCTAAAGAGTTGGAATTGCGCTGATATGACCGCTTCCATTGCGGATAATAGGGTGCGACTTGTCATGCGATTTGAAATCGCATTAGAAGTTGCACTGGTGTGACTGCGGACTAAGAAAGGAAGTATGTTACTGGCAGGATCACCAGGTGAAAATAAAATAAAAAATATTGAAAAAAGAAAATAACCCAACCGCCACTTATAAGCAGCAATATATTATTTTTGTTTGTGCAATTACGTTTATATTGTTTTCCTAACTGCAAATCTTATTCTAACTTGTCCCTGATGTAACAAGAAACTGCTGAATAGATCACCTTACTGCTTGTCAAAATGTTACTGCCTGGGCCAGCCAATGCATTCTCTGTTCATTCCTATGGAGCTTCTGAGAACAAACCTGTACTCGGAAGCTCCAAAAAAATAAATAGCTGTGTTGGAATAAATTGGAGTGTTAAGCATATGCCAGGTCCTTGCAAGAATTATTTTTGACAAGTAGCTGTGCTGTCTAGTCAGTGATATCTTGTTGGATTGGGGAGAGGTCTGTAGAAGACTAGGATGGGGTGCTGAAGGCACAGGTGACTACAAAATAAAGGTACAGATATACTTTGACAGCTTTGAGTTTTCTACTCTGATGAAAGAAGCCTGATGCTTACACAGCACAATAACTCATCCCTTATTTTCACAGTTTACTCCAAGGATTCAGTCAGACATAGTGAGCATCAAAACGGTCATCTCTGCTGTGCTGTCTATAACTCATAGCATTCTGGGAACTCTTTTTCATGTACAGAACTGAACTCAAATGTAAAGATTTCAGGCCTCATGCATACTTGAGCTTAAAAATGCTTGTTTTACACACAATTTACATTTTTTTTCTGCCTCTAAACATCCCTAGCCTGTGTACATGCATACAGTTGCAAGAAAAAGTATGTGAACCCCTTGGGATTATGTGGAGTTTTGCATGAATTGGGCATAAAATGTGCTCTGAACGTCATCTAAGTCACAACAATAGAAGAACACAGTCTGCTGAACATAATAATACACAAACATTAGATGTTGCCATGGTTTAATTGAATATAACATGTAAACATTCACAGTGCAGGGAGGAAAAAGTATGTGAACCTTTGGACTTAATAACTGGTTGACCCTCCTTTGGCAGCAATAACCTCAACCAAACGTTTCCTGTAGTTGCAGATCAGACCTGCACAACGATCTGGAGTCATTTTGGACCACTCCTCTTCACAAAACTGTTTCAGTGTAGCAATATTCTTGGGATGTCTGGTGTAAATCGCTCTCTTAAGGTCATGCCACAGCATTTCAATCGGGTTGAGGTCAGGACTCTGACTGGGCCACTCCAGAAGGCATATTCTGTGCTGTTGCAGCCATTGTTTTGTTGAATTACTTGTATGCTTTGGGTCATTGTCCTGTTGCATCACCCATCCTCTGCGGAGCTTCAGTTGGAGGACAGATGGTTGTACGTTTTCTTGCAAAATGTCTTGATAAACTCTGGAATTCATTTTCCCATCAATGACAACAATCTGTTCAGGCCCTGAGGCAGCAAAGCAGCCCCAAACCATGATGTTCCCTCCGCCATGTTTTACAGTGGGGATGAGGTTTTGATGTTGGGGTGCTGTGCCTTTTTTTCTCCACACATAGTGTTGTGTGTTCTTCCCAAACAACTCAATCTTGGTTTCATCTGTCCACAGTATATTTTGCCAGTAGTGCTGTGGAACATCCAGGTGCTCTTTTGCAAACTTCAAACGTGCTGCAATATTCTTTTTGGACAGCAATGGCTTCCTCCATGGTGTCCTCCCATGTACTCCATTCTTGTTTAATGTTTTCCTTATTGTAGATGTGTCAACAAAAATGTTAGCATGTGCCAGAGATTTCTGTAGGTCTTTAGCTGACACTCTGGGATTCTTCTTTACCTCATGCAGCATTCTGCGCTGTGCTCTTGCAGTCATTTTTACAGGACGACCACGCCTAGGGAGAGTAGCAACAGTGCTAAACTTTCTCCATTTGTAGACTTCATGCAAGTCAACAATTCTTGATCGTAGGTCTTCTGAGAGCTCTTTTCTGCGAGGCATGGTTCACATCAGACAGTGCTTCTTGAAACCAGTAAACCCAAAACAGGTGTGTGTTTTTTAAGGGTACGACAGCTGTCAGCAACACATCCAATATCATCACACTGATTGGAGTCAAGGTTGGCTCACTCCTGGCTCCAATTAGCTCTGGGAGAAGTCATTAAGCTAGGGCCTGACATACTTTTTCCTCCCTGCACTGTGAATGTTTACATGTTATGTGCAATTAAACCATGGCAACATCTAATGTTTGTGTAGTATTATGTTCATGTTGATGTCCTTGGAAGCAATGGGAGGAATATTGCCCCAAGGACCGGAAAAAGGTAAGCAAAGGGCCGCATTTGGCCCATGGGCCGCAGTTTGGAGACCCCTGCACTAAGGTATTCAAGTAAAGTGAACCTGAGTATCCATAATGTAAACCAGTGTAGAGACAATGGCACACCTGCAGTCAACTGCACAGACAGTTAGCTTTGTCACAAATGGGTGTAATGCATATGACTCCATGAAACATTAGGCATACACATAAAAAAGAGAGGAATAAGGAAAGAAGAGAGAGGAGAGAGAAGAAAACAGTGACCCATCCTGGTATCCACCTCTGCTGCCACAAAATCAACTATCAAGAAGGAGATTGGATATAGCGTATCCAGGAATTCTAAACTTTCCCAGATTTCGAGAAAGTATCCTTTAATACAGTGACCATTTTTTTATTAGTCATTATCTATGTCATTAGTTGCATTACCAAGAGATTCATTACAAAGCCCTTCCAAGCCATAGCAATCTCAATTTTGGTTGCTAAAAACATAAAGTATATTACCATTTCAGTGTTTCTGGAGATATCTACAACTTGTTTGTTAAGAAGGGCAGCCCTAGGATTTTTAGCAATATTCACCATAGAAACGGAATAGATCAGAAAGTGAACTCTCATCTAAAAGAGTCTAATTTGGAGCACATCCACCACATGTGATACATTGTTCCCACCTCACCACATCCCAGAAAGCAAGAAGAAGTTGAACTGGACATTTTTGAAAGACATTCATATACTAAGTATTAGCGAGATAGTACTTTATAACTGGCCTCACTAAGTACCACATTCATAATGCCTTTATAAATACTAGAAGACCAGGTCCTCTAGTCTTCTTCATCAATTTCCATACTGAAATCTTTTTCCCATGTGATCATATAGGCTAGCTTACACATTGTAGTGACAAATTTCTTATACAGTATTGAGATGCCATCCCTCTGTGTAATGTCTTTCGTTGTCTTCTGTAGTGAGTACAAGAAATGTAAAATTTGTTGCATTCAGAATAGTTCAGTGTGCAGCATCTGAAGTTTTTGGGTGAAGTAGAAAGGCAAACAGATACACCCAAGAAAGCGACCTCTGCGGTAAAATCATTTGTTCAGCCACCATTGAAAAGGTGATGAGGGTGTAGGGCAGGTGGGAACACAGGGTTATTGAATACTGGTGCCACAGCCATTTGAGGAGATTGAAGCAGAATCAATGCCCCCCCCCCCCCATGACTCTCTTGGTTCAACGCTCTACTCAGCTACCTAAAGTAAATTTAATTAACCAAGCCTGAAATCCGTGAAGCTCATTACCTGGGAGGGAATAGGCATGGTTCTAAAACAGTATAAAATTGTTGGTAGTAACTCCATTTTAACAGACCCAATCCTCCCCAACCAGAATAGTGAATTGAATGACCGCATTTCCACCTCTCTCATCAAATGTTAAAAGAAATGTGAGTAATTTTTCTTGTAAAGTGTTGCTATGTTGGAGGCCAGTTAAATCCTTAGACATTGACACTGGTTGCCACTCAAAACATGGTCCACCTGAGGTGCTTCTCAGCCTTAGTGGTGAGACAGATGTTAAGCTCCAGTCTTGGTGATTGTATTTTGCTCCACAGATATAGGTGGAGGTGTTGTTTATCATCTTTAAGCAGAGTCGTTGTTTCAATTCTAAGGGCTTAAATTTTTTTCTAATATCTGGAAGCTAATTAAATGGGGATGCCCCTGGTGGAAGTATTATGAGCAACCCAGACAATCAGAGTGGAAGTCTGTTTTGGATCATTGATAGTGAAGAATGTTTTCAGGTGCATCTCAATATCAAAACAGACAGCCAAATTGCTAAGAAAGGATTTGTTCACTCACCATGAGAAAGATGTATCAGCCTTGCAAATTGTAGAAACAGTTGTAACAACAGGGGAATGGCCTGACCAAGTAACCCAAAGAATTTTAGCTGACAAGGTGCGTCAGTAGATGGATTAACGATGTGGTCAATCCTAGAATACGTGGAATGGACGTTGGAGTAGAACAGTAAATCACGTTTAGAGACTTTAAATTCCCTCCAGATGTCTACCATGCCATAGCGATGCAATAGTTAAGCAAATTTGGTCCCCTCCTATTTCCTCCACTAGAAGGAGGTACCTGCCCTCAGGGTCTTTAGTTAGATCTAGCAGGAAGAAGGATAGTCGTTTCAAGAAACAAATTGCCCTTTACTGTGTTTTATCTAGAGTGGTGGCTAAATAGAAGAGTGGATACTGATTATGAAGGAAAGTGGGTTTACATGTAAAGGGAAAATTGATCTCCTGCTAAAACATCACGACTTTATAGAAAGACATTTAGTTTGTGAAAGGTAACTATGGTGGGAATGTAAGAAAAAAGATGCTTACCCCAACAATCGGGTTGCCTTGGGAGATTTTAAACTCAATCATCAGTGATAGCAGGGTGGTAGGTAGGAAAGAAACAAAATAGACAGGAAGAGGAGCCGACCCCATATGAGGGTAGGTGAGTAAAAGCCTCCTGTAAGCAAAATAGGAACAACAGTAAAATAAATAAGCAACAGCTAACAGTATTAAAACACAAAGCGATACTCAATTCTTTAAACCAAAACCCAAAAATATGAGTATGAAGCAAAGGTGAAGTAAAGCTATCACTTTACAGAGGGATAAACCCAACCATATCCAAGATGAAATATCAAGATGCAAATGACTGGGGATTGTGAACATGTTAGAAAAGAGGATAAGAAGCATGGCATTCCCCTAACAGCTTATGTCCAGATGGTCAGAATTGTTGTCTAGCACGACCTCTGCCACAGTGGAGAAAGAGGAGCAGCTGTACCAAGGTGATCCTTATCTCTGGAATGAGAAGGTTGTTGTCTTGGTGGCATAAAAGAGGTGGTAGAAATCAGTCCTGCTTTAGTAGGAATTCCTGTTCTGAGACGGTGGAAACAAGTGCATGCATGAATAACAAACAAGCCAAAACCACCATTTTTCTTGTAAGAATTGAAGCAGAGCTTTTAATGTCCTCCTTTTCTGAACCGTAGCTGGAGAAATGTCTGCAACAATTTGGAGGCTGTGGCCTCAAATTTGGATATTGGGATCCTCTCTGGCTTTCTGCACAACTTGTTCTTTGACACATAGTAATGGGGCTTGACAATAGTGTCCATGGGAGGGCCATTCGTGCATGAGCCAGTCACTGTGCTATGGGCTCGAACAAGCTCCATTTTATGTTTGGTTAAGTCGGGTAACATAATCTCCAAAATTTTCATCACAGCTAATGGTGTGTTAGTAAAAGATTCAGGGACCTTCCTGATTCTAAATTTATATTTCCATGATCAATTCTCTCAGTCATTAAATTTTTGCCAGGGCTTCATCCAGTTAAATATGAAGTTGGCTGATTTGGTCTGTATTTTGTATTTTGTTTTTTTCTACTTACTGTAGCATCAGGCTTAATCTCAATGGCTTGTATACGGTTGCCTAACTCTTTAAATTCCTGCTTAAGTTTCATAGTACTTTGCCTGCTAGCTTTTTCCAAGCCTTAATCTAAAAATGTAGAGAATCTTGCCAATATAATCTGATCTCTAATATAATATAATGCCAATATAATGGGATCTCCAGAGTATTCCGGATGTGGAAGCTATTAGTGCGTGATGCTTTGGGCTTGCTATGAGGCTGCTCTGATTCATGACTATTTCCTCTATTGCTCTATCTATCTCTGGTGTGCTGGTGGTTGCACAGGGAGGGAAGTATGCTCACCCTTATCAGTAGCAGAGTCCCCTGAGAATACATTAGCATGCACCTCATCATGTGGCTGAGCTGAAACACTGAGCAGTGCTGCGTCTGCCATATTGTCCTCAACTGTGTCCGGAGCTTGGTCCTCGCAGAGCCTGGTAGAGGTAATCTTTTGCTTCCCCTTTGCCATGGAGGTGGCAAAGTCAAGCACTGATAGTTTTTGAGTGAGGGTCACAGGGCCCCCTAGTGCAGCTGGGATCAGCAGAGCAGGGAGATCAGGCTTTCACCATTCACCACCTTATTTATTTATTTCAGGTACTTATATAGCACTGTCAATTTTACGCAGCGCTTTACATATTGTACATTCACATCAGTCCCTAACCCTCAAGAGGTGTACAATCTAAGGTCCCTAACTCACATTCATACATACACATACTAAGGACAATTTAGACAGGAGCCAATTAACTTACCAGCATGTCTTTGGAGTGTGGGAGGAAACCGGAGTACCCGGAGGAAACCCACGCAGGCACAGGGAGAACATGCGAACTCCAGGCAGGAGGGAATCCAACTAACGACCCTAGTACTGCCAGGCGGAAGTGCTAACCATTTAACCTTGTGCATGCACTCTCACTTTGCTCTTTTTCAAATGCTAATTTATGCATTAGCATACTTTCTCAGATCCAGTCTGCCCAGACAGTAAGGTCACCTGCTGAGATAGCACCATTTCCTGCTAGCTTAACTCTTCAATTAAACAAAGATGTTGAATCCAATTCAATTTTACTTCAAGCAACTGCAATAAACAGAATGTTTTCCAATCTTCAGAAATGTAAGAAAATAATGACTTTCATAAGTCCTGTCTGCAAAAAACTAACATTGATTATGGAAAAATGTAAGAAACAAGGTGGGTCTAGTTAGGACTGAACTAAGAAGCATTTAAAAAGGTGAGAAGGACCAAGGGACTACCAAATCACATAAATAAACAAGTGTACTGCCCTAAACCACCACTAGGATGTCAGCATGCACCAGAACAATAGTAGCCTAACACATATATATAAAACATATGGTATATGAGGATGACTTGACATCCTGTTCTTACAGCCTCATGGCTAAGGTACATTTGCCTCTGTTAGTCTCATGAAATTTAGATTGAGATTTGGTGTACATTAAAAATTAAAATAAATGAAATAGCTGTGCCCGAAGTTGGGCAAATAACCCATGAAAAGGAATAAATTCAAAGACATGAAAAATGAACCCTGTCAGAGAGTGCCCCCTAGACTGCACATCTCAGAAACGGATGCCCTTTTGAAGATGTGATCCGATCAATCTCTGATGTTTTCACTTTCACAAAGAAAAGTCAGGATTAAGCTGTCCTTCGCCATCATCATTCCAAGTATAATCTAATTCAGGGGTAAGCAACATTTTCGACATCAAGTGCCATTTTTACAATGACTGGACAACTGGCGTGCCTATGAACAATAGTACACTATAGTCATAGGTAGATTTCCAGTACATTTGCACTCATAGTTGTAATGGCAAGGTAAGCTCATTAGAACCATTTACATCATATTGTTGCATGTTCCAATCCTTGTACTTCAGACATCAAATCATCCCCATTGCACCAAAATTGGATAATAGAAGACTGGAAAAAAGTTGCCTGGTCTGATGAGTCTCAATTTCCCTAGAGATGGCTGTGTGTGAAAATCCCAGTAGATCAGCAGTTTTCGAAATCTTCAGACCAAGCCGTCTGACACCAACAATTGTGCCATGTTCAAAGTCACTTAAATCCCTTTTCTTCCCCATTATGATACTCAGTTTAATTTCAGCAAGTCACCTTTACCACATCTAGATGCCTAAATGCATTAGGTTGTTGCCATGTGATTGGTTGATTAGCAATTTGTGATACCAAGCAATTGAGCAGGTGTACCTAATAATATGGCCAGTGAGTGTACATGTGAATAATGATTACCAAGGTCTTGCTTATACCTTCCTTGTTTTCTCTTTGTCTTGAAGAATATTATCTCCATGGTCCTGTCTGCCATCGGTTGGCCTTGCCTTGCTCACTATCAATATCGAGGATTTGTTTAGGCTCCTTCTTTAGAGCATCTAGTTTTTCCTCTTCATTCTTTGTGTAGCGCTACTCCCTTGAGAGCTGCTGGCTTTGGGTCCCCCTTATTTCCTGCACAGCCAGGCAACACACATTTTCGAGACAGCTGTAACAATCCATCGGCTTGGACTTTAGGATTTATTAGGGAATTCAACTTGGATAGGGTAAAGGGGTTATGAGATGCCTGATTTGATTGAAGAATAACAAAATGAGAACAGTTTCCTTCTCTAGCACACTGCAAGATGAAAGATATTTGTCTGTGTTACAGCCGAAGCCACAACAGTGTTTAGGAAAGTAATCCCCTCATAGAAATTTGGTGTCCCCTGAGTGGATTTTTAGCAAAGTGACAACTTGTAGGAGTTCTTGGTCCCCTTAATGGAGAAAATACCAGCCCACCTGGCTATGGTATCTGTTCCCAGGACAAGGGATTGGGTAAACATTATACTGTTTCCTGAAGACTTGCCAAGAACTTGCATCTAGCAGACTTCTCCCTTATAAGACCTCGGGGTATAAAGGTACTCACACTGTCCTTGTCCTGCAGCTATAGATAGAACTGCTTTCAAGCCTTCCACTGGGCTGGTTATTTTCCAGGCTATGCAGGCTGTCCTCCCTGGTGGAATGCAGGGCAGTGGAGCTCTCTCTTTCAGCTTTCCTCTTCCAACCGCCAGCCTGGAGGCAGAACCCCGCTTCTCCAGGGCCCCTATCCCAGGCTACACAGCAGTACCTCAGCCACCCATCTTCCACCCAACTCTCCTGCTGGCCAGGCTCTTTCATATTTATGGGCCAGCCTGCCACACTGCCAGGCCTCCTGCCTGGGATTAGTCAGACTCCCATACATATGCAGATCATCTCCTCCTCACCTGCACTTACTGACTTATAGAAACTTCTCCAAGCTTCTAGAGCAGGGGGAGATACCAGAGGGCTAACCTGCAGAGCCCATCCAGCCTGATCTGAAGTAACCTCTTACATCCAGGCTTCTAGCAAGGCTCTAGCTACACTTAACAAACACACAAGAGGGTGCTACATCTGATAGCAGTTTTGTGTTGGACAGAGGATTTATTTTTATGTTATGCACCATTCTGAAAAAGTTGCCCATTAGTGATTTATGTGGTAAGTGGGATTCAATATGTGGAGAGTATGTGCTTCTATGTAGGGTCTTTTATAACATCATGACCTGATTGAGGCTTTTTTTCCTTGTTTATTTTGGTTAGAGGGTTTTGAAATTGTATAGGAGAGGATTGCTTGTTGTGCTGGCCTGGGCTCGCCCTGGGGCACATTGGTTGTCCCTATGAGGGCTCCTGTATCTGCTCCCAGTACCTATTTTTTTAACCATCCACTTTCCATACTACTGCATCCTGGTCAGACAAGCATTTTATGTATACTATATGTATTTGTTAATGATAGTTATAAGTGTATGATATGTGAAGCTTATTATGTTTTCTACTTTATATATTAGAACAACACTCACCCAACCAGCACTGAGGAAGTGAGATTCTTTGTGAAATGTGTGGACTTTTGAGTATGAAGAATCTATGAACACTGATATAGATGACTGAAACTTATGTGATGCTCTGAGGCTATGGACATGTTCTTTGTATAATATATAGATGAATGATACTTGCGGTACATTACAGTGTCCTCTTTAGCTCCATCTTAGGGTTGGGTGTTATTGAGTATCAGACATTTGGTGATCTGGTATTGTTGCTTGTTTTTTATAATGATTTTAATATTGATTTATAAATAAAGTATATGATTTTATGTAAATTGCCTCTTGTGCCGAAAAAGTCCGCCCTTTTTTTTGGTAACAATTTTTTGTTTCAAATAATTTTGTATATATACTGAGGATGTGGCACACTGAGGGTCTCTTTTGTGATCTTATGATTGTGGTCTCACTCCTCTACCTTGTTAACCTAACAGAGTGGAAGCTGAACAAATAGCACCTGCTTACACTCCAGGCAAGTGAGCCAGGGGTTGCCGATGGGTAATCTAAATAAGCAGATTGCATCTTGCTTTTAAGGAGTTAATTGCAAATTCTTTCACTGACATTTATCTTAATCACAGGTAGACAGAATTATTAGCTCTAGTAAATGAGCTAAATTATTTCTAAGTGACAAATTTGCTTTAACTTGCTTTACGATATTGTTTACGGGTCTGATATTGATTGGTGGTCTTTTGTTTTCCACAAGTTCTGTGTGACATTTAATTATAGTGATATCATTAATCAAACACATAAGTAGATGATTGCAGTATTCTTGGCTTAAGCAAACGAGAGTCACTTTGCTAAGGCTGCATTGAAACAAAAGTTCATAATGAAAAGTATTTTCCAGTGATGACTCCAACAAGAAGCATTTAGGATATACAAATCAAGAGTACATGTCATAAAAGGACTCTGCAATAGATGGGATCCTAAATAATGAAGGGTATCATACAGTATGCAGAATGTGGCTGAAAGCAACATAACTATATGGAAAGGCAACACATGCTAAAGTCTGGCAGGGGCTGCTTCTTGTTGCAGTATAATAAAGGAAATCTGCACTGAAAGAAATGTGGAGGGTCTAATTTCTGATCTTCTGAAAACACTCGTTGTCTGTGTATGGTTTCATTATTTTCTGTGTCAAGACCTAGAAAAACAAGCATGCAGTTTCTGAAGTCTGATCAAGTCAAAACGTCTCATTTGTAATCTTAGTCTGGGTCACTGAATCATCAGGTAGTGAAGACATTGGATCATCATGGCAGCCAGACAGCTACCATTTTTAGAGAGATAAGTCAGCTGTGTAGCAGTCAGAATTAGGAGTAGTTTTCTACATAGGCCATGACTAGCACAACACATCTGCTACCCACACATCATATAGCTAACTAGGCCTTTCCACCTGAAACCAAACTGCTAGCAGAATAGGGTTTGCCCTATTCTTAATACAGAACTCCAACCAAAAAAATAAAAATGAATAGCTCAATAAAAGATATAATAACAAAACCAGCTTGTAAAGGGGTGTTGGTACCATTTCCTGTTTGGCCACAAGGTGAAATCCTCCTCATGGATAAATAGTGGGTTGCGTAAGGTAGTTTGGGCAGGGAGTCGATATAATCCAGAGCTGACCCCATGGAACCATATTGGTGAAAAGCTGTGTGCCCTGAAGTTGTATGTTCTATAGTTATCTACTGTGAAATTATGCAAGGAAAGCTTTAAAAATGTACTGGACCTCTCTTCTTACTACTAATGGCCTATCCTAGGAACTTGTACATGGTTCTACTGGGAAGAATGTGGGGTGAAGTGATGGGCATGGTAATGTACATGTGCTGGTAAAGGTACACCGCTTGGCTTCCTCTGAGAGTGGGAACTCACACTGACGAAGAATAAGGGCAAAAGGCCTGTTAGTGTTATCAAGAAATGAAACAAATACCCATGTTTGTTTGGCCCTGCTTACATTGTGCTGTAGTCATTGGGATAGGCCACAGGGATTAGAGTCCTTGAACCTTCAGGAAGTTCCAATAAAATTCTGAGTACTCCTGAAAGATGGGTGAACTGTGGGTGGAACAGCAGCCCAGAGTAATATTTATTATGGTGAAAAGTGGGTGGGTGGTGTTTGACCTGTGCAGAGGAGGTAATTGTTCCTAATCGTGATGACGTTGTTAATTAACATGGTGGGCGAGGAAGATTGCTGGTAGACATCAGAGTGCATTTCAAGCTCCAAGGAGATCTTGTGTTTTGCTAGGAAGGATGCCTGGAGGTTGCCTGCAGGCTACACCATGGGTTCAATGTCCCTGTTGTCATTGCTTCTAGTACCAGATGTGGCTAGAGCAGGGCAAGCCACAGGTCCTTACTAATATACCACCTACCTCTAAACTGGAGCCACCTGTTTGTCCTGAGGGTCTGGATTCTCTGGGATGATATGGAAAGTTAAAGTCAGAGATCTTTCCCCCGCGTATGCCATGCTACTCGAACCCTACTTGGTTGCGGGAATGGGGAATTACAGCCTCGCTATTTGGAGAGGGCCCTGCTTGGCTGACAGTATTGGATGCTGAGACTGCTTATCAACCCTTTGAGATATTTCCCCACAGAGAAAGCTGGGCTCATACACTGGAAGTCTGGCTGCGCCTGCTGCTGAGCCTGCTACTGAGCCCCTGAAGCCTGTTGAGCCTGTGTTGAAGAAATCACTTGCAGATCAGACTGTTCCAGCTTCTTTGGAGCTGAGAACTGTGTGTATCCAGAAGGATGATCTCATTATTCCATGGCTCCGTTTCAGGCAGTTCCTGCTGATGTCTGGCCTAAGGTTCCTGGGCTTCACCTGCTGTTTTCCCACAGCAGGGCAGGGCTAGGGCTGGTGGGTGCTCCAAATTCATACCTCTCCACAAGAGAAGGATACAATTCTCAGCTGACTCAGTCATCATGTTTGCAGCAGTACTTCGTACACTACATTGATCAGAGTTTGGATGGGAGTCTCCTTATATGCTCAAGGACATTTTTTACATGAGGAGCAATGTCAGCAAGCGTATGAGGGTGCTGTATGGGACCATTTTGGAATTCTCTTGTTACTAAGGAATGAGACCAAGGAGTTTAAATTCTGCCCACAGAAATACACTATATTGCCAAAAGTATTATGAAACCCCCTCTAAATAATTGGATTCACCTCCATGGCCACAGGTGTATAAAATCAAGTGATTAGGCATGCAGACTGCTTCTACAAACATTTGTGAAAGAATGGGCTGCTCTCAGGAACTCAGTGAATTCAAGCGTGGTACCGTGATAGGTTGTCACCTGTGTAATAAGTCCATCCATGAAATTTCCTTGCTGCTAAATATTCCACGGTCAACTGTTAGTGGTATTATAACAAAGTGGAAGCAACTGGGAACAACAGCAACTCAGCCTCAAAGTGGTAGGCCAACTGTGGTAGTTGCCAACTGTCTGCACAGTCAATAGATAAAGACCTCCAAACTTTATGTGGCCTTCAGATTAGCACAACAGTGCATAGAGAGCTTCATCCAAACCTTATATCACCAGGTTCAATGCAAAGCATCAGATGCAGTGGTGTAAAGCACGCCGCCACTGGACTCTAGAGAAGTGGGGATGTGTTCTATGGAGTGACAAATCACACTTCTCTGTCTTGCAATCCGATTGACGTGTCTGGGTTTGGCAGTTGCCTGGAGAATGGTACTTGCTTGACTGCATTGTGCCAAATGTAAGTTTGGTGGAGGGGGGGTTATGGTATTGGGCTGTTTTTCAGGGGTTGGGCTTAGTTCCAGTGAAGTATGTGTATCCAAGACAGGGTTCATTCTCTAGTTGGCAACATCCCAAAGGCTATATACCCAAAGATATGTTCCCCGACAGTTTGTACTGGGACTTTTAAGGCAACTCAAAACAAATGATATAAACATGTAAATAATTGTATTACAAAATTGTTGTGAAACATCATAGTTTGACATATAACACAAATGTTAAAATCATACATAGAAGAAAATGGTGAAAATGCCTGTAAACTTGCTATAGGCTGAAAATTGGTATTCACCCTCCTGTGAATCAGAAGAAAGAGAAGGGCGAGTAAACTTCAGCTGAAAAGACCCGACGCCATTCAGAGCAAAAGTCTTTCTTCCAGGGGTATGCTGAAGGGGAAGGATGACCAAGAAACATTCTACAGAATATAGTGGGCATGAATAAGAATTGGCAATAGCATCACTAATGATATACAGTCAAAAAACACACATGTATACGTCCTACATACCACTCAGTTTTCTTTTGTAATTTAACTCACCATATTTGTGCAAAAAGAACAGAAAATTATCTTCTCTTGATGTGCTCACCATCCACACCTCGATGCACCAGGGCTAGATGGGAAGAGGGCTCAGGAGGGGGGGGGGAGGGAGACCAGCCCCCAAAGTGAATTTCTCACACAAGGATCACCGTGATAGGGACAGCGGAACCACTTAAGTGGCTAAAATAGCCAAAAAAGAACACAGTATAAATATTTACTACACTGCATACCCTCATGACTTAAAGAACAAATTATCAGACAAATCAATGTCATATGATAAAACAGAGAACTAAAAAATAGCAAAGTTTGTTATATATAGGGTGGATTTACTACAATGAAATAGCATATCAACATAAAAGACTTTTAAGGGTGAAGGCATATACATACAGTAGATATATATAGGAATTCATTGGATATGGATAAGAGCCCAATGCATGATTTGATGTCACCGTATAGGGACAGCAAGTCAAATACAGCAGGGGGCGTTTTAACTATCCCATCAGATCCTCCCAAAAAGATTAGTTGCTCAAGATGTATAACCAAGAAAAAGTGTGAAAGTAGCCCTTTCTTACCTGGATCCCTATATACAGTGGGGCAAAAAAGCATTTAGTCAGCCACCAATTGTGCAAGTTCTCCCACTTAAAAAGATGAGAGAGGCCTGTAATTGGCATCATAGGTAGACCTCAACTATGAGAGACAAAATGAGAAAAAAAATCCAGACAATCACATTGGCTGATTTGGAATGAATTTATTTGCAAATTATGGTGGAAAATAAGTATTTGGTCTATATCAAAAGTTCATCTCAATACTTTGTTATATATCCTTTGTTGGCAATGACAGAGGTCAAACGTTTCCTGTAAGTCTTCACAAGGTTGGCGCACACTGTTGCTGGT
This sequence comes from Staurois parvus, assembly GCF_062004578.1. NCBI lineage: Eukaryota > Metazoa > Chordata > Amphibia > Anura > Ranidae > Staurois > Staurois parvus. Next base: position 5,426,095 of record NW_028318094.1, read on the forward strand.
ATGTTGGCCCATTCCTCCATGCAGATCTCCTCTAGAGCAGTGATGTTTTGGGGCTGTCACTGTGTCAGGGCCTGGACTTGAACCTGGGACTTCTACTGTGTCAGGCAGTAACTCTACTCACTGAGCTACCTAGGATGCTGGACAACACTTTGCCTCATCTATTGGATAATCCTGCCTTGTGCCTTGTTTGCTCTTGAACCTTGAACTCCTTGCTCCTCCCATGAACTTCCTATATAAGCCATGTCCTTGGACTTCCTCCTTGCCAGATTATTGTGCCTTTCCAGCCAATATCCTGCTACTGTTCCTGCTGCTGTCTACACCTCCGCTACTGACCTTTGGCTTGTTCCTGACCACGATTGATCTGCTACCATTTGTGACCGACCCTTGGCTTGTGACCGACTCTGCTTTCGTCTGATCCCTAACCTGTTGATCCGCTATTGGTTCCCAGTCTGCTCATTCCCTGGTGGGGTGATCCTGAGATCTGCGACCTGGTATTAACACGCAGCCCAATCCATCTCCACCATTAGGAGCTCTGGTGAATACCGGTTAATACTTAGACCCCGCACCTCAGGTGAGCCTGCGTCATTCCCAGGGGGATCCGCTGGTGTACCTATCCTGCTGGTTCCAGGTAAGCCTTTTACTGCTATAGCAACTGGTCTCTGAACCTGACCTTACACCGTGACACACTGGGCAACACGGACTTTCAACTCCCTCCAAAGGTTTTCTATGGGGTTAAAATCTGGAGACTGGCTAGGCCACTCCAGGACCTTGAAATGCTTCTTATGAAGCCACTCCTTCATTGCCCGGGCAGTATGTTTGGGATCATTGTCATGTTGGAAGACCCAGCCACGTTTCAACTTCAATGCCCTTGCTGATGGAAGGAGGTTTGCACTCAAAATCTCACGATACATGGCCCCATTCATTCTGTCCTGTAGATTGATCAGTCATCCTGGTCCCTTTGCGGAGAAACAGCCCCAAAGCATGATGTTGCCACCCCCATGATTCACAGTAGGTATGGTGTTCTTTTGATGCAACTCAGCATTCTCTCTCCTCCAAACACGACGAGTTGTGTTTCTACCAAACAGTTCTACTTTGGTTTCATCTGACCATATGACATTCTCCCAATCCTCTTCTGGATCATCCAAATGCTCTCTAGAAAACTTCAGACGGGCCCAGACATGTACTGGCTTAAGCAAGGGGACACGTCTGGCATTGCAGGATCTGAGTCCCTGGCAGCGTAGTGTATTACTGATGGTAGCCTTTGTTATGTTGGTCCCAGCTCTCTGCAGGTCATTCACTAGGTCCCCCCCGTGTGGTCCTGGGATTTTTGCTCTCCGTTCTTGTGATCATTTTGACCCCACGGGGTGAGATCTTGCGTGGAGCCCCAGATCGAGGGAGATTATCAGTGGTCTTGTATGTCTTCCATTTTCTAATTATTGCTCCCACAGTTGATTTGTTCACACCAAGCTGCTTGCCTATTGCAGATTCAGTCTTCCCAGCCTGGTGCAGGTCTACAATTTTGTTTCTGGTGTCCTTCGACAGCTCTTTGGTCTTCACCATAGTGGAGTTTGGAGTGTGGCTGTTTGAGGTTGTGGACAGGTGTCTTTTATACTGATAACAAGTTCAAACAGGTGGCATTGATACAGGTAATGAGTGCAGGACAGAGGAGCCTCTTAAAGAAGAAGGTACAGGACTGTGAGAGCCAGAAATCTTGCTTGTTTGTAGGTGAACAAACACTTATTTTCCACCATAATTTGCAAATAAATTCATTCCAAATCAGCCAATGTGATTGTCTGGATTTTTTTTCTCATTTTGTCTCTCATAGTTGAGGTCTACCTATGATGCCAATTACAGGCCTCTCTCATCTTTTTAAGTGGGAGAACTTGCACAATTGGTGGCTGACTAAATACTTTTTTGCCCCACTGTAAGTCTCATGAGGTGAGCTCGTCGTGATGTGGCAACTCATACATCAGAACGTCTGCTGTATACTGCATGGATCAAGATATAAATATGGTGTCAGAATGCCAGCGCATGCATAGTGTACACCATGAACTGCGCATGCGCAGTTCTGCTGTCATGGCAACCCCCCGAGGCGTCCCATGGGGGCGGGATGATGTCACGTGTAGGCGCCCCACCGACGTACAATTCCAGCAGACTGGCAGACACCAGTAACAGAGTGAGATGGATTCACCCAGGAGGAGGGAAGTGGGTGGCGCAACCATCCCTGGTGCGCTGGGTGGAGAAATAACACAGAAAAACAGGGGAGGTACCTCCCCCAAACAGGGACTCCTCAATGTGTAGGCCCTGGATCACACCATGGTGACATCTAGTGGTGGCAAAGAGAAATATACATACAAGCTGATCATTGAAATAGACAATACAGCGCAATATAAACAGGCTAACTATAAACATAATAAATGTATAATGCATAAAACTGGCAAGCATGAAACCCAGTGTCTCAAGTCTGAGAGATGATATAGTATATACAGTAGATTATACTTCAAGGTCCTAGAATATGGGAAGGGAGACCCCATAAATGTGTAAAATGACATACAAGGATGGGCATATGCCTCAATTTATCTTTCCCACCCACCCGAGACAAAACCATCCAGAAAAGGCTTAAACCTGAGTGTCATTCAGCCCCAGAGGGGTGGTGGCATTAAGCGACGCAATCCACCTGGTCTCATTTTGAAGTAAGATTTGTTCCAATCTCCCACTTGCCGCCATGAATATCTCTAACATGGCGACCCAGAGGCAGATCAGGATTCACTGATTTTATACTAGAAATGTGGCGATATGCTCGTTTCCAGAATTCAAGTTTTTTTTTTCCAATATAGAATCTTCCACAGTCACAACCTAAAAGGTAGACTACTCCTACAGTCTTACAATTGGCAAAGTGTCGAGGCCTATATCTATCCCTGTTTGGTAGAATGGTATTGCTGTCAGTATTCATGTATTGACAATAAGAACAGCCCCCGCATCTAAAGGTGCCCAATTTTTTACAAGGGTCTTTTTTGGAGCAAACTACTAAATCACTTTGTACCAGATAGTCTTTCTAAAATTTCACTTTACGGTAGGTTATTGTAGGATTCTCCAAAATATGGGCACTAAGAGATGGATCTAGTTGCAAGAGATGCCAGTATTTCTGAAAGATTTTTCTAATCTGTTGGTGCTGTTTAGTATATCTGGTAATAATGCTCTTGTTTTTTTGGGGGGAAGATTTTTTGGAGAACAGGAGATTCTGTCTGGATTTCGCTCTGGCTTTTCTAAAAGCTTTTTTGAGACATGTCAGGGTATAACCTCTTTGGAGTATTCTCTTTCAATTTGGCTGCTTGCACTAAGAAAGCACTATCGTTGGAACAATTGAGTCTAAGGTGCAAATACAGACTGTATGGAGATGATGAGATAAGGGACTGAGGGTGTGAACACTGAACGTGGAGAATTGTGGTACCTGATGTGGCTTTCTTATAAAGGTTGCTTGTAAGATTTCCATTTGAATATTTATTAATTGTGATGTCTAAAACAGTAATCATAGCAAGATCATAAGTCATTGTAAATTAGAGATTGAAGGTATTATTGTTCATGGCTTCGACACAACGCAGGAGTGGATTAAGGGGTCCCTCCCAGATAAGGAAGATATCATCTATGTAGCGGTACCACATAGTGATATGGTTAGTCAAAGACCCCCACTCTTCGTTCGCCAAAAATGTGTGTTCCCACTCCCCCAGGTACAGATTGGCATAGGATTGGGCGCAACATGTCCCTATGGCCACACCCTGCACCTGGAAAAAGTGGTCAGGGGTAGGAAGGAGGCAGTGGTTGGCCTAGGAACAAGTATAAATTTCAGCCCTGGTGAAACTCTGTAACTAACTATACTGATATTGTTTTTTCAGAACTGAAAAATTAAAATAAATATGTACAGGCTGTATTAATATTTATGTATTTATATTAATGTAAAGGTGTAAGAAGCGAGCGCTGACCTGTCAGCAGCTATGCACTCAAGGTAACCAACAAAAACCTTAATGAAATAAATAAATAATAGTGCAGCGCTAAAATGATACTTCAAAATATGACCACAGGTGGGATAAAAAGCAATAAAATATGAGCGTATAATTAAAATATATAAATGAAGATAAGTATGATATATAACAATCCTATACAATATGAAATTACATAGGGCAAAGTGATCCATAGTGAAGACTAAATAGTGCTCTTCATGACCCAAAGATTAAATCGGTGCTTGTGATAGCAGAAGAAATGCGCACTCACCGGACGCGCAATAGTAATGCGCATTTAAATAAATTATCCTGATGTCATCTGGGCCAGTAGATGGAAAAGGCTCCCTCTCAAGGTAAATGGGTCCTGGAACTTTAGATGTTGATGATCCAGGAATATCCAGAGTTCCCCTTAAGGGATTTGGTGGGTGCAGCTCACAGGAGTTAGTAGGAGGCTCCCTCTCTGGAGGCAATGGGCTGATGCTGGGCGTCTAAAGGATTTAATGCTCCCCACAGGGGTCAAAACGGAAGAATGCCCATAGTGTAGTAGGTTAAATAAAGCTGTCAGGGATCTCCTCGATCCCTGCCGCGGTGGTCCCGGCGCAGGCGCAGTGCACCGCCCTGTGCAGGGACACGGGCACTAGGTCCGGGCCGGCCGCGGCGTTCGAGTTCGCGCATGCGCAGTAGAAGCCGCGGCCGCCCGCTGGGCACCAATGGCAGCGCAGGGCGGGATATTTAAATGGCCCTGAGCTGTCATTCAGTGCCTTCTGGTCTTCCCTACATCCTGTGAACCTGTGATCCTGTGCCCCTTGTAAGTTTTGACCCGGATTGTACCTGACCTTGCTGCTTTCTCCTGCTCTGACCCTTGCTTTACCTGACCTCTCTCCTGAATGCCCCCTATTGGATTTGACCTGCTGTTGCTGACCTGGCGTGTGACCCGACCATTCTATGCCCGCTGCCTTGTACCTTGCCGTCCTCTCTGTTACCGACCCGGCCCGTCTGACCCTGCTCATCCATCCATCCCTTGCAGCGGGGTCTTCTGACCTCCTCACATCAGACTCTTCCCCGTGGGAGCCCCTTGCGCATACTACTACCACTGACGGGCGCACCCAGTAGTCACGACCTGGTCTCAGGGTGCTCCAAGTCCATCCCCACCATCAGGGGCCCTGGTGAACAAGCACCCTGGGACTTAGACTCCGTGCGCTGGGGACGCCTATTCAGTGGAGTGCTAGTAGTACCGCCGGGCGGTCCCTTACAGTACCAGAAGGTCATGACTGAGTCTAGAGGAGGTCCCTCGCCGCTGGAGGAGATCTGCAGGCACCTGTCCAATTTGACACAGGCCGTATCGGCCCTGCAGGATAGATGTCAGCAGATTGAAACTCAATTCCAGACCTGCACTATATCCATTCCCGCCCCACAGGCCACGGTCCCCGCACCTCCAGCCATAGCAGCCCCTGTGCTGGTGTCTGGGGCATCCGCACCACTCCCGGCGGCCGACCCCCGAGTACCCTTACCGGAACGTTTCCACGGGGACCGCACACGCTTCAGATCATTCCGCGAGTCCTGCCTCCTCTATTTTGAGCTACAACCCAGAACCTTCGTGACTGAATCCGTGAAGGTAGGGTTCGTCATCTCCCTCCTGCAGGGTGAACCCCAAGACTGGGCCCATCGATTACGGGGAAAAAATGACCCTCAGTTCGGTTGACAGTTTTTTTGATGCTATGGCCATCCTTTATGATGACCCGCAGCGGGCAGCTTCTGCTGAAGCTACTCTGTACACGCTCCGGCAAGGCCGCCGAGCGGCGGAGGAGTACGCATCTGAATTTAGGCGGTGGATGGGGGATACTCGCTGGAACGAGTTCGCACTCCTGCATCAGTTCCGTATTGGCCTATCAGATGGCCTGAAAGACGAGCTCGCCCGGGTGGAGGTACCTGAGACTTTAGAGGACTTAATAGCACTGACCATTAAAATTGACCGTAGACTGCGGGAACGCAGGTTTGAGAGGTCCGGCCAGGGTCATGGAAATCCCTGGGGATCATTTCAAGGTCCCAGTCAAACACCTAGGCCAATCATCCAAAACCGGCCACCTGGAGACAACCCCGAACCCATGCAGCTCGGCCTGGCACGGCCTAAACTATCCCCAGAGGAACATCTGCGCAGACGATCCCAGAACCTGTGCCTCTATTGTGGCGAAGCTGGTCATATGGCACGTTCCTGCCCGCAGAAACTGAGTAAGTGCACCTCTTCTTCCTTATCCATTGGCAATGTTGGTCCATCCCAATACTTAGTGGTACCCCTTTCCTTTCAGCTTCCAGAAAGGACCGTGGAAGTATCGGCCATAATTGACTCTGGGGCATGCAGCTGCTTCTTGGATATTAATTTTGCTCACCAGCAGGGTATTCCCCTTCAATTGAAACAGAAGGGGTTCAATATTTATTTGGCCGACGGTTCCCGTATAAAATCGGGGGTAGTGAACCAGGAAACCCCCTCCATCACCACTGTCATTGCCGGCCAGCACCAGGAACTCCTCCGCCTGGATGCTATAGCTTCACCCCTCTTCCCAGTCATTCTGGGGCTCCCATGGTTACGGGCCCATAACCCCCAGATTGACTGGGAGACCGGAGTAATCACGTTCCCTTCCCCATACTGTCGGATATACTGCCGCACTTCGGGCCCGGGGGCCCCCCAAATCCTCCTGTGCTCTGAGGGGGAAGCTGAATTAAAACAAGTAATCCCTGCAGTCTACCATGGGTTTCTAGATGTGTTCAGCAAACGGGGAGCCGATACCCTACCCCCCCCACTGCCCTTATGACTGCCCCATTGACCTGTTACCCGGCTCAGAAATTCCTTTTGGGCGAATCTTCCCCCTTTCAGAGCCCGAATTGGGGGCTCTAAAGGAATATATCGAGGACAGCCTCCAGAAGGGGTTCATCCGCCACTCCACTTCACCGGCGGGGGCGGGAATCTTCTTTGTTGAAAAGAAAGACAAAACCCTAAGGCCGTGCATCGATTACAGGGAATTGAACAGGGTCACGATAAAAAACCGTTACCCACTACCGTTAGTACCAGAGCTGTTCCAAAGTCTAAAGTCAGCAGTGGTTTTTACCAAGCTGGATCTGAGGGGGGCGTACAACTTGATTCGCATAAGGGAGGGGGACGAGTGGAAGACGGCCTTCCGCACCCGCTTCGGTCATTTTGAATATCTGGTCATGCCGTTCGGGTTGTGCAATGCTCCGGCCACTTTTCAACACTTTGTAAATGATATTTTTAGGGACTTTCTGGATGTCTTTGTGATCGTTTATTTAGACGACATTCTGATTTTCTCCCCGTCTTTGGGGGAACACAGAATACATGTAGCAAAAGTATTGGGGCGGTTGCGGCAGCATGGGTTGTATGCCAAGGCAGAAAAATGTTGTTTTGAACAATCCAGCATTGCCTTCTTGGGCCTGATTATCTCCACCGCGGGGGTCGCGATGGATCCCCAGAAGGTCGCTGCAATACTGGATTGGCCTGAACCCACAGACAGGAAAGGCGTCCAACGATTCATCGGCTTTGCAAATTTTTACCGGAAGTTCATCAAGAACTTCTCGGGTCTGGTCTCCCCCATTACTCAGCTAACCAAGCTGGGAACCCGATTCAGATGGACACCAGAAGCGCAGGGAGCTTTCGAAGTCTTGAAGAAGCTGTTCACTTCGGCACCCATTTTGGGTCACCCAGACGCCGCTCTGCCCTATATCTTGGAGGTAGATGCGTCGGAGAATGCGGTAGGCTCCATCCTCTCCCAACGAAAAGGCACCAAGGAACTGCTCCACCCTGTAGCGTTCTTCTCACGGAAGCTTACCCCAGCAGAGAGGAACTATGATATCGGTGATCGAGAGCTACTAGCGATCAAAACGGCGTTAGAGGAATGGAGGTACCTGCTGGAAGGTGCGGTGCACCCCATCTTAATATTTACTGACCACAAGAACTTAGAGTATCTGAGAACCGCCAAGCGTCTACGCCCGCGACAGGCGAGATGGGCACTATTCTTTTCAAGATTCAACTTCCACATTACGTACCGGCCGGGATCGAAGAACACTAAGCCGGATGCGTTATCACGGATGTACGAAGACGCCAAGGAGACCCCAGTACCCGACACCATCCTGTCCTCGGGTAACTTCTTGGTCCTTCAGTCGGACCTTCGTTCCAGGCTAATGGAAGCATCCACAAACTTCTCTACCCCAGGCGGAGGGCTGCTCCAGAACAAGGGGGGACTCCTATGGAGGGAAGATCGAATTGTGGTGTCGGACGAAGCCCGAACCCTGGTCTTGGGGCATTGCCACGACCACCCGATGGCGGGGCACTTTGGCCCAGAAAAGACCCTGGAACTTCTCCGACGCTCATTCTGGTGGCCAGACATGGCTAAGGATTGTAAGGGCTATGTAAGGTCCTGTGTCACCTGCCAGAAGAACAAGCCATCAAGAAACAAGGTTTGGGGTCTGCTGCGACCCTTACCTATTCCTGAACGGCCTTGGCAAAAGATCTCATTAGACTTTATAGTCGAGCTTCCGCCATCCCGAGACCACACGGCAATCCTGGTAGTCGTTGACCGCTTGTCCAAGATGGCCCACTTCATCCCGTTGAAGAAAACCCCCTCGGCGGCCGAGACCGCGCGAGTCTTCATTCGTGAGGTAGTCAGGTTGCATGGGGTCCCCGAAGACATTGTCTCGGACCGAGGGGTCCAGTTCACGTCCAGATTCTGGAGAGCACTGTGCAAGGCCCTGGACATCAAATTATCTCTCTCCTCTGCGTTCCACCCTCAAACTAACGGTCAAACCGAAAGGACCAATCAGACCTTGGAGCAATACTTGAGATGCTATACCTCGTTTACTCAAGATGACTGGCTGCCACTTCTACCTCTAGCGGAATTTGCGTATAACAACGCCCGCCACTCAGCAACAGGGCAGTCCCCGTTCTTTGCCAACTATGGCTTTCACCCAGTCTTCCTCCCGGATTTGGTGTCGGAATGCCCAGTACCAGCAACACAAGATGTGGTAACGTTCTTCGCTGCGAAAAATAAGAAGCTTCAAGTGGCCATCAGTCGGGCCCAGGAAGACTACAGGAAAGCATTCAACAGGAAACGGAGGGGAGATCTGGTATTGCGGCCTGGAGAGAAGGTTTGGCTGGCGACGTCCAATTTAAAGATGCTTTGCCCGTCAAAGAAATTGGGACCCAAATTTATAGGCCCCTTCTGCATTAAACGGATGGTTAACGAAGTAGCCTACGAACTCGCCCTCCCTGACACGCTCAAGATCCACCCGGTCTTCCATGTGTCCCTGCTGAAGCCAGTGGTCCCAGATGCCTTCCCTGACCGGGAATCTAGACCCCCGGAAGCGGTAACGGTCGAAGGAGAAGAAGAGTTTGAGGTTGAAACGATCCTGAAGTGTCGAAGGAGGGGAGGCCAGACCCAATTCCTTATCAAATGGAAGGGCTATGGCCCTGAGGACAATTCTTGGGAACCAGCCCATAATGTCCATGCACCCAGACTTGTCCGGAGGTTCTTTCGCGATCACCCGTGGTGGAGAGATCGGGTGGGCATCTGGAGGCTGCCCGTAGGGGGGGGGCAATGTCAGGGATCTCCTCGATCCCTGCCGCGGTGGTCCCGGCGCAGGCGCAGTGCACCGCCCTGTGCAGGGACACGGGCACTAGGTCCGGGCCGGCCGCGGCGTTCGAGTTCGCGCATGCGCAGTAGAAGCCGCGGCCGCCCGCTGGGCACCAATGGCAGCGCAGGGCGGGATATTTAAATGGCCCTGAGCTGTCATTCAGTGTCTTCTGGTCTTCCCTGCATCCTGTGAACCTGTGATCCTGTGCCCCTTGTAAGTTTTGACCCGGATTGTACCTGACCTTGCTGCTTTCTCCTGCTCTGACCCTTGCTTTACCTGACCTCTCTCCTGAATGCCCCCTATTGGATTTGACCTGCTGTTGCTGACCTGGCGTGTGACCCGACCATTCTATGCCCGCTGCCTTGTACCTTGCCGTCCTCTCTGTTACCGACCCGGCCCGTCTGACCCTGCTCATCCATCCATCCATCCCTTGCAGCGGGGTCTTCTGACCTCCTCACATCAGACTCTTCCCCGTGGGAGCCCCTTGCGCATACTACTACCACTGACGGGCGCACCCAGTAGTCACGACCTGGTCTCAGGGAGCTCCAAGTCCATCCCCACCATCAGGGGCCCTGGTGAACAAGCACCCTGGGACTTAGACTCCGTGCGCTGGGGACGCCTATTCAGTGGAGTGCTAGTAGTACCGCCGGGCGGTCCCTTACAGTAGCATTTATTGGTCAATAAATAGGATGCTGTCAGGGCAGGGGCCGAGGAACGGACAGGCAGGCCTAACAATGTAACGCACTGGCTGACGACAACCACTACCCACAGACCGAAGTCCCTCAGGGCGCGGAGTCTAAGTCCCAGGCTGCCCTTCACCAGGGCCCCTGATGGTGGGGATGGACTTGACGCAGCCAGGAACCAGGTCACGGCCCCCGAGACACCTCAGCTGCGGTAATGGCCGCCGCCAATGGCGTGTAGCTGGTGGAAGAGACAAAAGAGTAGTCAGACAAGCCGGGTCAACAACAACAGGACAAAACAGTACAGGACAGCAGACGAGAATCACAGGTCACGAGCCGGGTTCAGCAACAGAGGGTCAGATCAAGGGAGAATACAAAGAATAGTCAAGTCACAAGCCGAATCAGATACCAGGAGAGTCACGAGAGTCAGAACAGAGTAATAGCAACACAAAGACAAAAGACACAAGTGCAAAGAGCATGTGCGGGCCACAGGCTTATATGTCATCAGCCACACCCCTCTGGGGGATGGACCACAGAGACCTGAAGGCATAAAAGGATTCCCATCATGCACAGCAGAATCCAAGATGGACGCCAGCACATGGAGTAACATAACCTCAGGGAAAAGGTAGGACCTTGACAGAACCTCCTCCTCAAGGACCCCTCCCCCTCCGCGGCTCAACAAAAGGTTTCTGAGGAAAGCGGGTATGAAAAGCGCGGAGGAGGGCAGGAGCATGGACATCCGTGGAAGGAACCCAGGAACGCTCCTCGGGATCATAACCGCGCCAATGACCCAGGAACTGTAATCGACCTCGCACCAATCGAGAGTCCAGGATCCGGCTCACCTCATACTCCTCATGACCGTCAACCCGGACAGGACGGGGCTGAGGCAGAGAGGTAGTGAAGCGATTGCAGATCAGAGGTTTCAACAGGGAAACATGAAAGATATTGGAGATCCGCATCCCAGACGGAAGGGCAAGGGCATAGGCCACCGGATTCACTTTGCGGAGAATGCGGAAAGGACCGACAAAACGGGGAGCTAGTGTGGGTGTGGGCACCCGAAGATTGAGGTTGCGAGTAGACAACCACACACGATCGCCGACCTGGTATGAAGGAGCGTGCAACCGTCTGCGATCAGCCTGGAACTTCTGGCGCTGAGCTGAGTCCCTCAAGGCCCTCTGGATCTGCCCCCATGAAGAATGCAGGGCAGCAAGATGGTTCTCCACAGCCGGAATGTCCTGTGGTGAGAACCTCTCAGGTAATACCGCGGGTTGGAACCCATAGTTGGCCATGAAAGGAGACATCCCGGAGGAGGAGTTGACCGCCGAGTTCCTGGCAAACTCCGCCCAAGGCAGGAGATCGGCCCAATCGTCCTTATGGTCTGAAATTTAAGACAGAAGGAATTGTTCTAAGGCCTGATTGGAACGCTCCGCAGCCCCATTGGACTGCGGGTGGTAGGCTGAAGAAAAGGAGAGACTAATACCCAACTGGGAGCAGAAGGCGCGCCAGAATCTGGACACGAACTGACTCCCGCGGTCCGAGACAATCACCTTAGGCAACCCATGCAGGCGAAAAATCTCCCTGGAAAAGACCGTGGCCAGTTCTTGCGCTGTGGGTAATTTCCTGAGTGGAATGCAATGGCACATCTTGGAAAACCGATCGACGATCATGAGGATGACCGTATGACCCCGAGACACCGGGAGGTCTACAATAAAGTCCATACCTAGATGTGACCAAGGACGCTCCCCATTGGGAATGGGTTGTAGAAGACCCAAAGGGAGAATTCCGTGGAGACTTATTCTGGGCACAGATCGAACATGCCGCTACATAAGAGGCAATGTCGGCACGGAGGGTTGGCCACCAGAATAAGCGAGAGACGACCCAACACAGCTGGTTCTTCCCCGGATGCCCGGCAGTTTTGGCGTTATGGTAGGTACGCAGCAGGCGGGTGCGCAATCCCTCGGGTACGAAACATCTACCCTCCGGCTTCCCGGGAGGAGCATCAGTTTGAGCCGCCAAAATCTGCTCCCCAAGAGGAGAGGTCAGACTGGTGCGAATGGCAGCCAGGATCTGATCTGGAGGTATAAGTGAGATTGGCTCAGAGTCTTCCCTGGACAACTCAGAGTATTGCCGTGATAACGCATCAGCCCTGACATTCTTGGAACCAGGCAAATATGAAACCACATAGTTGAAGCGTGACAAGAACAGAGCCCATCTGGCCTGGCGGGGTGTCAATCTCTTGGCCTCCGAAAGATAAGTCAGGTTCTTGTGATCGGTAAGAATGAGGACCGGAACCGCGGAACCCTCGAGCAGGTGCCTCCACTCCTTGAGAGCCAGGATGATGACCAACAACTCCCGATCTCCAATCTGGTAGTTGCACTCTGCAGAGGAAAGCTTCCTGGAGTAGAACCCGCAGGGAAGTAGGGGTCCATCGGGCGACCGACGCTGAGACAGGAGAGCCCCTACTCCCGTCTCGGAAGCATCAACCTCGAGGACGAAGGGCAACCCAGGATTGGGATGTGAAAGAATTGGAGCCGAAGCAAAGGCGGCTTTCAGAGCCTCGAAAGCTATGATGGCCTCGGATGGCCACTCGTGAGGGTTACTCCCCTTCCTGGTTAGGTCAGAGAGAGGCTTTGCCAATGTGGAGAAGTTCCTGATGAACTTCCGATAGTAGTTGGCAAAACCCAGAGAGCGCTGAATGGGCCGAAGACCATTGGGACGAGGCCACTGCAGAACCGCAGCAACCTTCTGAGGGTCCATGGAAAATCCCTCCGCGGAAATTATGTAGCCCAAAAAGGCAACTTGGGATCGATGGAACTCGCACTTCTCGAGTTTACAAAAGAGTCCGTTCTCACGCAATCGTTGCAGCACCTGCTTGACATCCTGGACATGAGACTCCATGGAGGTAGAGTAAACCAAGATGTTATCCAGGTAAACCACTACGCACTGCTGCAACAAATCACGAAGGACATCGTTTAGGAATTCCTGAAAAACCGCGGGCGCATTACACAATCCGAAGGGCATCACCAGGTATTCGTAGTGCCCGGTTCTGGTGTTAAACGCGGTCTTCCACTCATCCCCCTGTCTGATCCGTACGAGGTTGTACGCCGCCCTAAGGTCGAGTTTGGTAAAGACTGTTGCTCCCTTAAGGCGGTCGAACAACTCAGAAATCAAAGGAATCGGATATGCATTTTTAATGGTAATCCGATTGAGACCCCTATAATCGATGCAGGGCCTCAATTCCCCACCTTTCTTCTTTACGAAAAAAAAACCTGCTCCTGCTGGAGAAGTAGACTTACGAATGTGCCCCCGGGAAAGCGCATCCACAACGTACCCCTCCATGGCCTTATTCTCCGCAACCGAGAGAGGGTACACCCTGCCACGCGGAGGAGTGGCCCCGGGTTGCAAGGATATGGCGCAGTCGTAAGGACGATGCGGCGGTAAGGTACCAGCGCGTACCTTATCAAACACGTCCCGGTACTCCCCATAGTCGGTGGGCAACGCAGTGTCCGAGGAGGCACACAATACCTTAACCGGCCCCCGGATGCACCCGGCCCCACACTGTGGAGACCATGAGAGAATCTCGGCTGTTTGCCAATTGAAGGTTGGATTGTGCCTCTGGAGCCAGGGATACCCCAAAACCACCGAATAGTGTGGGGAAGAAATCACCTGAAAACAGGCCAACTCCCTGTGAACAGCCCCAATGGCTACCTCTATTGGCAGAGTTTCGTGGGTAACCTGCGGCGGCTGCAGGGGCCTGCCATCTATGGCTTCGAGAACCGATGGGGTAGCGCGAGCTTGCAGGGGAATGGAGTGCTGTGCAGCAAACGAGCTGTCCAAGAACAACCCACCGGCCCCAGAGTCTACCAACGCCTGGGCCGTCACCGAGCCCTCCGTCCAAGAAAGGACCACGGTGATCAGTGGCTTATCCTTGCGGAACGCCGGGGACGAGGAAACTCCACCCAAGATCTGTCCCCGACATGATCTCAGGTGCGAGCGTTTCCCGGACGGACCGGACAAGACTGCCGAAAGTGCCCACCGAGGCCACAGTACAGGCAGCGACCCTCCCGAGGCCGAGCGGCCCGCTCCCCCTCGGAAAGGCGAGCAAACCCCAGCTGCATGGGTTCCCCACCAGACAAGCTATCCCCAGGAGGCATGGGAGGAGAGGGAGGAACGGGTGGGACAGAAAACGCAGGTGCCAGTCGATTGGAAGGCCTCCGCAGGCGTTCCCTGAGTGAAGGCCTCTCCCTGAGCCTGGTGTCAATCAGGATCAGGAAAGAGATGAGCTCCTCCAACACCACAGGCAGTTCCTTAGCTGCAATCTCGTCCTTCAATGTGTCAGAAAGACCATGGGAAAACGCAGCCACCAGAGCCTCATTGTTCCAACCGACCTCTGCCGCCAGGGTACGAAACTCTATAGCGTACTCGGCCACGGTCCGTGAACCCTGATGCATGGTCATGAGCAGTTTGGCCGCCGAGGCGGAACGAGCCGGTACGTCGAATACCCTGCGGAAGGCATCGACAAAACCGGAAAAATCTTGAATCACCGGGTCGCTCCTCTCCCATAAGGGATTTGCCCAGGCCAAGGCCTTGTCTGAGAGTAGGGAAATTAGGAACCCCACCTTTGACCTCTCAGACGGAAAGGCGTGGGGTATTAATTCAAAATAAATACCCACCTGGTTGAGGAACCCACGACACTGACTAGGCTCACCCCCAAAGCGCTGTGGAAGAGGGGCTGAACCAGTCATACCTCTGGGCGCCTCTGATGCAGCCGTCGAGGTGGTGGACGCAATAGGCGGAGAAGCTGCGGGAGAGACCACCGGAGTAACTACCGGCCTAATAGCACCAGGATCAAGGTGTGCAGTGCGTGCAAGCAGAGTTTGCAACGCCTGAGCGAATTGATCCAACAGGTGATCCTGTTGATCGAGTCTGGCGACTAGCATTGGGAGCGAAGGCGTGCCTGTACCGTCAAGGTTCATGGCACTTGTGTAATGTCAGGGCAGGGGCCGAGGAACGGACAGGCAGGCCTAACAATGTAACGCACTGGCTGACGACAACCACTACCCACAGACCGAAGTCCCTCAGGGCGCGGAGTCTAAGTCCCAGGCTGCCCTTCACCAGGGCCCCTGATGGTGGGGATGGACTTGACGCAGCCAGGAACCAGGTCGCGGCCCCCGAGACACCTCAGCTGCGGTAATGGCCGCCGTCAATGGCGTGTAGCTGGTGGAAGAGACAAAAGAGTAGTCAGACAAGCCGGGTCAACAACAACAGGACAAAACGGTACAGGACAGCAGACGAGAATCACAGGTCACGAGCCGGGTTCAGCAACAGAGGGTCAGATCAAGGGAGAATACAAAGAATAGTCAAGTCACAAGCCGAATCAGATACCAGGAGAGTCACGAGAGTCAGAACAGAGTAGTAGCAACACAAAGACACAAGACACAAGTGCAAAGAGCATGTGCTGGCCACAGGCTTATATGTCATCAGCCACACCCCTCTGGGGGATGGACCACAGAGACCTGAAGGCATAAAAGGATTCCCATCATGCACAGCAGAATCCAAGATGGACGCCAGCACATGGAGTAACATAACCTCAGGGAAAAGGTAGGACCTTGACAGTTGCATCCAAAGATAAACATTAAAAAACAATGAGGACTGAATAGGGATGGCCACC
Source organism: Staurois parvus (assembly GCF_062004578.1). Classification (NCBI taxonomy): domain Eukaryota; kingdom Metazoa; phylum Chordata; class Amphibia; order Anura; family Ranidae; genus Staurois; species Staurois parvus. The sequence continues at coordinate 5,442,084 of NW_028318094.1, forward strand.
GGAGCTCCACAATGCTCTGACGGCATGACGTCACGGCGTAAGTAAGCTCCTCCTAGGGATCACTATGCCCTATGTAATTTCATATTGTATAGTATTGTTATATCTCATACTTATCTTCATTTATATGTTTTAATTATACGCTCATATTTTATTGCTTTTTTATCCCACCCGTAATCATATTTTGAAGTGTCATTTTAGCGCTGCACTATTAATTATGTATTTATGTTGAATAAAAGCCTAACCAAGCTCCACTTGGAAGATCATGCGATGCTGTTCAATGCATCAGCTCCATAAATGGTAGAATTACCAGTTTTAGATGGTCCCAGGTACTTCTCATGGGCTATAGGCATTGTTCCATATTAGGGTCACTACCAGGGGCGGACTGACAACTCATGGGCCCCCGGGCAATAGGGGATCATGGGGCCCCTGTGTCCTTGCCCAAACTCAAAAAGCCTATGAAAAAGGTACCAGGGGCATCTCATGGGGCCCCCTACTGACCCTGGGCACTCTGGCAGTGCCCGAGTTTCCAAATGGTCAGTCCGCCCCTGGTCACTACCAAGTTCCCCCTAACATTACTTCACTGTTTTCCTCCTCAGCCTGCCAAAATCATTGGTTCCCTTCTTCTGTGTTCCTTCAACACAAAAGTCATATTGCCAAAAAAGTAAATAAAAATGGACTCACATGTCAATGGGATGGAATGCCTTTAACAAACAGGATAGGTGTCAGATGTTACATGGGTACCACTAGGAATCAGCTATTGTGCCCAATGCAGCAAGATGTCTTGGTTGAAGCCAGGCTTCCACCAACCTGCAGGATAGGTATACAAGCAGGTCACCCTGGTAGAAGATGTGGGCTCATCTGAGGTGTGGGATCTAAACACTAGCTGATATTCTCCAGAGCTCCATTCAGAGTATCTCTCTAAATACAGTCTTTAGCTAGTAGTTTTCTATCAACTTACAAACCAAATTTTCTAAGGCCGTAGACTTTACCTTTTGCCGTCTGTGGGGAACTGTGTCAGATGCCCAGTCTACGTTTTTGCTTACTACTTCAAAAAATGAAAGCAGATTTGTTGAGCAAACTTGGTCTTTTGTTATACCATTATGACTAACGATAAAAATATTGCCTTCTAGCAAAAACTTACCTATGTTTTTTTTTAAATCAAACTCTCAAGTAACTTCCCCAGTATACAATGGATGTGTCTTGTTGTCAGGGTCTAGATCTAAACCAAGAACCTCTGCTGTGTCTGGCAGTAGCTCTTCTTGCTGAGACACCTGAGATTCTGGACAGCTGCTTGTCTGATCTGTTAGACAATCTTGCCTTGTACCTTGTTTTTTGTGGACCTTGAACTCTTTGCTTCGCCAATGAACTTCCTATTTAAAGTGTTACTAAACCCACAACACAGTTTGGTGTCTATTGCTAGAGAGTTTTTTTTCTTTCTTGGGAGAGTGCATGTGATCAGCACAGGGTCAATCAGCACTATCCAGACAGAAGGTCAGGGATCCTGCATTCTCCTAGAGCAACATTGCTCGGCTGGACACTGATAGAAGTCACAAGACTGGTCTAACTCTGGATGAGAAAAGGTATTTAGCAGTTTGCATTTACTAACATAATTGAATTTCCATGTTGTGTGTACTGTGGGAGCCCAGATATAGTGAATGCAGGGTCCTGGGTTTAGTAATACTTTAAGCCATGTTTTTGCACTTCCTGTATGTTAGATCTCTCCAGCCAGTATCTTGCTCTTGTCACTCTTGCTGCTGTCCATAACTTTGCTACCACTCTGGCTTACTTGCCTCCCAGGGGAGCAATCCTGAGAACTGCAACCTGGTACTAACATGCAACCAAACCCATCCCCATCATAGGGAGCTCTGGTGAATACCAGTCAGTGCTTAGATCCCGCACCTCAGGTGAGCCCACGTCTTCCACCAGGGTGAGCTGCTTGTATACCTGTTGTGCTGGTTGGTGGAAGCCTCTTTACTGCTATAGCTACTGGCCTCCAAGTCTGGCTTCAGACCATGACATTTGCCTGCATTGGACACAATAGTTAATTCCTAGTGGTACCCATGTAACATCTGTCACCTATCCTGTTCTGATAAAGACACTCCATCCCATTGACATCTCCTGATAAGACATATCATGTGGCGTCACTCTGCACATGTTCAGTTTTGTGTGTATTGCCAGAGAGGTTTTTTCTTTCTTGGGAGAGTGCATGTGATGAGCACAGGTCCAATCAGCACTGTCCAGACAGAGGCCAGGGGTTCTGCATCCTGCTAGAGCAAAATAAAGACTCCTCCTACATACTTTAACATGAGCTCTGCTGGACACTGATAGAAGTCACAAAACTGCTCTATACTGCTGATGAGAAAAGGTATTTAGCAGTTTATATTTAATAAAATAATTGCACTTCCATGTTCTGTGTATTGTGGGAGACCAGATATAGTGAATGCAGGGTCCTAGGATTAGTAACACTTTGAAAAGCCATTATTGGACTGCACCAGCCTGAACAACTTAAGACCCATCTCTTCGCTTGCTGGGCTACTCCTTTCCTGCCATACAGGTGGTCCTCTATCAGAGGGCCAATTGGTCTCGAGTTCACCTCCTCTCTGACTCCAGGCTCGCAGGCAGACCACATCCCACTAGGCCTCCTGGCAGCCTTCCTTCTCCAGCCTCACTTCTTCCTGCCACTCTCTTGTGCTCCTATCACACACTCCCTGCTACTGAGCAGGCTCTAACACTTTTAAGGGAGTCACAGCCACTTGCCAAGCCTTCCGTTGAGGATTGGCTGAGGTCCCTCAAGAGTTCAACCAACCACTCCTCAGATCCACCCACTGCCTCCAAGGCCCTCCTTCGAAAGCCTCAGAGCAGGAGGAAATTCCAGAGGGGCTGGCCTGCAGAGTCTCACAGCCCTGACCAGAATTTGACCCCTCTGGCTATCACACCTGAGCTGCTAACCAGCTCCTAACTAACCATTAGGGTATAGCTCCCCCTAGCTGCACTAGGGGGGTGCTACACTAACTTACTAACTGACATATCAACATGGATGTCACACCACTTCCTCAAACTCATTCTTGCTAAAACTGAGCTCACAATATTTCCTTCTACCCGTGCCCCCTCCCCTGACTTCTCCATCAAGATCAATAATACAACCATCAGTCCCTTCCCTCATGCCAGGGTGCTAGGTGTAGCTACTTGTGCTTTCAGCCCCAAATCCAATCACTGTTAAACTCTTGTAGACTTCACCTCCATAACATCTCCAAAATATGTCTCCTTTTAGCTGTTGGAGAGTACTGAACTGGCCAGCAATTAGTCCAGATCTCAATTCCATAGAACACCTGTGGAGAGATCTCAAAACAGCAGTTGGGAAAAGAAACCCTTTCAATCTGAGAGACCTGGAGCAGTTGGCGAAAGAAGAGTGGTCCAAAATTCCAGAAGATAGGTGTAAGAAAGTCATTGATGGTTACAGGAAGCCATTCATTTCAATTATTTTTTTCAAGGGGTATGCTACCAAATATTAAATTGAGGGTGACAAAAATTTTGTCCAGTCCATTTTTGGGGTTTTGCGTGGAATGTGTCAGATTTGGTTTTCTGTTTCTCCACTTTTTTCTGTCATACCAATACAAACAAAAGAAATAAACATGAGCATGTCGAAACAATTGTAATTTTCTGGGTGAAGTGGTGCATTATCTGACAGAAATGCAGGGGTGCCAATATTTTGGCCATGACTGTATTTCAAGCCATGTGTGGGGTACAGCACATGCACCTGGCTTAATTTCTAAGCAAAACATGCCCACTGCTGCACAGGACAGAGCAGTAAAACAGCAGAGAATCTGTATCTATGCTCTGTATACCAATTTACTTTTCTGAAGTGAAGAGGGGAGGCAAATCCTGAATTTTAAATCAAAAATACTCTTACACTTTACATTCCACCTACACATGATTGCACGTTTGAAGTAAAGGCAGGATCACTTCACACTTCAATTGACTTTACTAAATCACCCCCTGAGACTTTTCTAAGACTAAAGTATTTCTATAAAGAGTCTTGAAGTTGAGCTTGAGAGACAGAAAAACACTACCATTTAATTTAGTTATGCATTCATTTAAAAAAAAATAAATCCCCGCATGTATTTTTAACTAGAGATAGTATAAGTACCCAAACTTGTCTTTATATTATCTTTCTGTAAACCATTGCACAGAGAGCAGTTTATTTCCATTACAATATTTAATGCTATCAGTTTAAATCAAAGGTTGATAGGGGAACACAGTAGGCAGAGTAGTGACTTTATCTGTGTGGTGAGGCTTCATCTTTATCCTAATGCAGGCCATAGATGGGTCGTTTATCGGCCGAATTTTCGTCCGCATGAAAAATCAGCCAATAATCACGCCATTAGTGGGGCCAGCCCCTTGGCCATTTTTTGCTGATCTCCTCATTTTTTTTTATCGGTCATACTGGAAAATCTGTGAAAAACGGCTGTTTTTCGTGGACATGGGTGGCAGCAAAACGACCGATTTTTCGTTTAGCGGCCAACAATTCGGCCGATAAACGGTCCGTCTATGGCCTGCCTTAGTAAGCCAGGAAGGGGATTGGGATCAAGTTGTATTACTTTACTGCACTGAAGGAGTTAAGATCATCCTCCTTGATAGGGGTCTGGCAGGGAGAGGAAGCCTAAAGCCGGCCATAGATGGTTCGAATCTTGGCCGGTTCTGCAGGGACTGGGCGGGTTTCGAACCATGTGTGAACAAGCTCAATGTACCCAAGTTGATTGATCGACTTGAGTACAACCAGCCTGTCGAATTTTAAATGCGATTATTGTTAGCGGCTATTATAAACGCTAGTAGTAATCACTGTGTTCTCCTGGCGGGAACGTCTTCTCCACACATTAGCTCCTTGGGAGGGATTCCTCCATCCGCACTGATTGTGTTGATGGGGGAATCAAGCAATTTTCTTTCTATAGTTCGGTTAAAGGTCTAAGTCGCACTGATGTTTTTCTTGCAATTACATGACTCAAGAATTCACTGTCCTGAGATTCCATGGCAGGTGATCAAATGGCCAAAGTCCTTGGTCATGTGATCTCTGATGAAAGGAATGATCATTTGTCAGAATTCTCGCCTTCTTCATGACCAAGGATCCTGAAGCAGCAGTTTCCCCAGCCAAGATAAGTTTTTTTTGCTTTCTGCTACCATTTATGAGTTTATGAGCTCGTACACACTATGGGCAGTTACCTGGGTTTTTCCTCATGCATAAACACAGGTAACTGCAATGACGCACAGAAAACAATAGTTTTTTTTGTATCATGTTCACACCAGAACACAGGTGCTTCACTTCCTTCCAGAGCTGTGTGATATTATGGAACATGTTTGCATAATATCACACCTCTCTGGATGGCCCTGCATGTCTCTGCACGGAAATCGCAGTGCATGGTGTTGCTGTGCAGTGACATAATTGAAGTGTCATTTTGGGCACTTCTTATAAAAATGGAATAAAAAAAAGTGAGCTGTGTGATGCATTAAAACGCATTTCACATTTCCCCCCTGCTGGAAAACTCTGCAGCCCAAAACGGCTGCTGCCTGCAATCTAAACCACTGCGATTTAGTGTGAGCGAACAGGACCTAAGGATGCTGCCATTGCTAACCTTGCGTTAATGGTGCATGCTCCAGGGCTTAAAGCAGTAGTATTATTATTATTATACAGTATTTATATAGCGCCAAAGGGTATGCTCAGCGCTGTACAGTTGCAAGGGGGACATAACATGAGACAAGACAGTAACAATACAATACACGAGGGGTTCGAGGGCCCTGCTCTTTCGAGCTTACAATCTAGGAGGGAGGGGAAGGTGGTACAGGAGGAGATGGCTGTGGGGGATGGAGTGGTGGGAGGAGTGGAGGAGGTTAGTTGTTAGGTGAGGTCGGGTGTTAGGTGAGTTTGGGGAAGGCTTCCCTGAAGAGGAGGGTTTTCAGGGTGCGCCTGAAGGTGGGGAGGGTAGGTGACAGTCTGATGGATTGGGGTAGGCAGTTCCAGAGGATGGGGGAAGTCCTGGAGAAGTCCTGCAATCGGGCGTGGGAGGAGGAGACCAGGGAGCTAGAGAGTAGGAGGTCCTGTGAGGAGCGGAGGGCATGGGTAGGGTAGTATTTGGGTATCAGGTCAGTTATGTAGTTCGGGGCGACATTGTGAATGGCTTTGTAGGTCAGAGTTAGCAGTTTGACTTTGATGCGTTGGGCAATCGGGAGCCAATGAAGGGATTGGCAGAGGGGGGAGGCAGATGTGGAGCGGTTGGTGAGGTGGATGAGTCTAGCCGCTGAGTTTAGGATCGACTGGAGTGGGGATAGCGTTCGTTTGGGTAGGCCAGTGAGTAGTAAACACCGCCTTGTGACTTGTACCTACAGGTAAGCTTTTAGTATATATTATATTCACTATTTCTGCTGCCAGTGAGATAACCACCGCATGCGTCTCAGAGCATTGTGATGTGATCCTGGCTCCCGTGTGCAAGTGTACAATCCAAACACACACGTTCCTGTGTTAAAAATGGCTGTGTGTATAGGTGGGTGCTGCAGTGACCATCGGCTGGAACCGAACAGAATCAGCAAGGGAGTATGTCACCAGCACACCGAGGATCACCAACACAGGTCCAAAAGGTTTAATAAACGATCACATAGTTACAGCAAGGCAACGTTTCGGAGTCTCCCAGGACCCCCTTCATCAGGCATGTGATCAGGAGTGATGCTATCGGTGCTCGACCATTCAAATGGCTGGAGCCAGTGAACCTGGAAGGAAGACCTGGTGTAGATGAAATTTGTCAGTGGTGACAGGGTGCCACTTCATTTTAAGGCAAGTCTGCCATAATGTGATATGAGAAAAAAGTTAGCAGCTGACTAGAGCAAACTGCAAAAAAGACGGTATATTATAAATCCAATGCAGAGTAAACCATTAACATCAATAGTAGATGCAAATAATTTCTTTATTATGATCATAAAGATCATTGGAAAGGTTAGGCATTATAGACACTGTAAACACACAGTCAATCACAAAAATAAAATCAGTGAATATAAAAACAAAAAAAGTCCTGTGCATTCACTTAGCTGCATCAATTAAATGGCTGGAAAAACTGTTGTTTGTATGAGGAAGACTCATAAGTTTAATTTGGTTTAGAATCCACACCCCACATTAGGGTGAGTCGGAGAGATCTTTATCGATGGGTGGTCACACCCTTAATGATAATTTTTTCCTTTTGTATATGCCATAATGTGCTAGTATGCGATGCAGGGGAACAATGTTTTCTTTTTAAATTTACAACCTTTACTACTGCTTTAATGCATCCTTCACTACTTGCATAAGAATGTGCATAACATCTTCTCTAACACACTTTAAGTGACTCACAAAGTAGCAAAACAAGAAAAAGGGAGATAGCACTGGAGTTGCCACCTTCAATTTTCTATCCAGACAAGTTTCCTACTAATACAGTATGTAGGCAACATTCTAAGAAACCCACATAAATACTGAGTAAATATAATGTGTTTTTCTGGGAGTATTCTGTAGGACCAAGCTGTGTAAGGCAGAAGCGTTAACTATTATACTACATGGCCAAAAGTTTGTGGACAACTGACCATCACCCTTACTTAAAAGGCCAAAATATGTGGACACCTCTTCAAGTATTTGAGTTTGGGTGTTTCCAGTGAAACTTCTACAGCATACAAAGACGTTTTAGACAATTTTGCACATTCAACCTTCTGGCAACAGTTTGGGGAAATCCCTCTTCTTTTCCAGTAAGACTGTGGTCCTGTGCACAAAACCATCTCCATAAAGACATGGTCTGATGAGCTTTGCATGGAGGAACTCTAATGGCCTGCACAGAGAACCAGCTCTTTAAAAGTAAAGTAAAAACAAAAGATCCTGATCTTTTGACTGAATCAGCAACGATTACCACGAAAAACACTCCAAAATTATGTGGAAAAGATTCCCAAAAGCATAGAAGATGTTATAGTCACAAAGGAGACCACTTTTTATGAATGTACTTGGTTTTAGAATTGGGTGTTCAGCAAGGTTTTATTGGTGTGTTAGTCAGGTTTCAACAAACTTTTGGCCAAATATATATATATATATGTCACCTAACTGCATGTTTCACAGGCTCAGCCAAACAAATGTAATTATAGTGAACAGGATAAAGGTCTGCACAGGACATTGCACCCTGATAATATAGTTCCACCTATATACACTTTTATGATACTGTCATCTCCACTGTCCTGCATACACTGCAGATGATAAATGAGCATCAGACAGAGCAGCTGACATTTAGGATCGGAGACACAGGAGAAGGGTGGATTTTATTGAAGCTAAGAGTCAAACAATTGCTTGGATTGGCTGTATGAGATGACAGGCACAGAGATACATTAATTCTGTTGACAAAAAGCATTTGTCAAAGTCATTTCTGTGTTACGATGCCAAAATGCATTAAATCACAGTCTGGCACCAAAAGTTGTTGCTCACAGCACATAATGCCGTATGCGAACACAAAATGCACAAATGTCTATGGCACTCATAAAGAAGATAATATGGCATTTTTTACAACAGCCAAGATCCTAAATTGCAGCTAAGGCTAAAACATGAAATATGCTATGGCTCTGTTCCATCCAAAACAGCTATTTCAGTTTTTGGTAAATGCTGGAGTTAAAGCTGAGCTTCAGCAAAAAACTAAATACATAGGTAAAAATGTATACATTTGTTATTTTACCTGAGGAAGGATTTGTGCAGCTAATCTTATGATCCAGGCACCTCTGCTAGACAGAGGTCCTTCGCTGCCTGAGAACTCTTTGCATAGCATGCTGCAATTGAGCAATGCAGCCTCTTCTAGGTCCTACCCCCAGCCTGATTGGACATGGAGGGAGCAGAAGTAAACTAATTAGGTCAGAGCTCGGCCTGGAGGGGAGGACTGCAGCAATTAATGAAAAATGTAGGTGCTTAGCAGTCAGACTGTGCTTCCTGTATAGACCTCAAGATTGTATCATTTTTTATAGGAGTGGACCATAAAGAAAATGAACATCAGGGGATGACTGAGCTGGGGGATTGGGGGCCAGTACTAGTAAGATATGCTGGGCTGGGGTCCATGAGTGGAGATACTTCGCCTCACAACCATCTGCCAGAATGTGACCCACAGTCAATGACACCTGCTAGAGAGGATATAACCATAGATCACAGTCTTCCAACACCTTATTCCTTAGCATGTCTGAAAGCAATCTGATGCTGTAAGGTGCTACAAGCTGTGTAACAATAAACCATATCCTTTAGAAACATCCATCTTTCATCATGCCAATCACTGTGCCACCATGGCACACAATGCTTTCTTTGTCCTTACCATGAAAAGGCTAACTAGTTGCATTTGCCCCCCAGGGCAAAAGTTCCCAGTCCTTCCCTGACAAACAACAGTTAGTATTCAAGCCTGAACCTGAAGTGACAAGATCACTATAATTACCTACTATTTGAAATAACACTTTGTAAGGACATTAAACAGATACACTGTGATGTACCGCCGGGCACCCCGACTGGGTGCCTCCACCAAACAGTGCCTCCTGCCCTATAAACCCTTCTAGCAGACCGATAGCTAATACCAGCCCTTTACTCCAAGCATCATATGCAGACAAGATGTTGGGGTAAAACCAAAAGCATAAGTGTTTATGGAAACCCAGACACATACTTTATACCCCCAGAAGGGCATTCCCCTCTTGGGAATATTAGCATAGATAAGATAAGACGTGCAACCAGTAAAAACATGACAATGCAAGCTTTTAACATTAATCTAATTAACAGCTAGGCACCTAGATAAGTCTTAGCAGTATGGGTTTTAATCCAAGGAATTCCCTACCCTGTCTTCTGTATCTATGCGCTGGAAAACATGTCCACAATAAGTCTTGATTAGCCAGGGTGTGCCCACCAGGATGACCAGAAACAATTCCACAGTCCCGGAAACCTAAAGTACTTTATACAACTTATTTGTAAATGTCCCACCCCAGATCCAGCTCGGATCTAGGTTACCACGTGGGACATCTTTGGTGGAAATAATATAAAAAGGTAATAATATAAAGCTGAATGTAGCTGAGGCAAAATGGGCAAATGCTGCATTATGCAGCTCTCAAGGACCAGCTGGGGCAAGATAAGAAGGTGCGATTGCACAATCTGTCCTTTGGATACCCCCGGCCAGTCAAAGGGTTCATTACCCCACTCTCCACCATGCTCTGACCAGGGGAAGCAGACAAAATCCCTGGTCTCCTCCATGGGCCATAATCAGTGGGTAGAAGGCTAGCCCATGGTCCCCTCCAAAATTCCCTGTTCCGGTTGGGCCTGTCACAACACCTAATTAGACTAGATTTTATTTTTACAGACTGTCCGTACACTTTAGGACAGCTGGCAACACTGCTTACCTTGCTTTATAGATTAGCACATGCAGTGAAAAATACAGTTCTATCTGATTTGCTGAAAAAGGTACAGTCCTTCAGCTGAAGGAGATTTTAATTGCTTTGAAACATGCATCAAGTTGGAGATTTTGGCTCATATTTTCGATTTGGGTAAATAAAAAAATTAAAGGAATGCCAGGTGCTCTAGGTCTCTAGCAATGATATCTGCCCTAGCCCTATTTGCCTGTCCACCCAAAGCTGACACAATAGTTATATGTGGCAGAAATCCCTGGGCCCCTACTACTGCTACATTTATTGTACTATGGCAAATAAATCATAGCGCTTTTTTATTCTTACATTTTAAGAAGCACAGAAATGAGAAACTTCGAATTGAACAAGTTTGCTGTATTTACAAGCATGTTCCTATCAAGCAGAAAATTGTACTTTAGTTTAAAGACTCCTGGCAATGAAGAGTTAAGCTTGGTCAGGTTAAATAATTACTAGAATCTATTTCTGTTGACCTCGAGGTCAGATTTACAATGGTTAGGGGTCGTTCCGCTCCAATGTAAAGTGATGTAAACATGCCTTCCCTGTATGGCAGGTGAATTCTGGATGCCTGACTCAACACAACAAATTTATCTTCAGGTCCAGATTTATGCTTAGGGCAGTAAATGGCTTTACTGCCCTGATGGTGACCCTATGGGTGGACATTTTCTGGCTATACGTGTGTTAGATCCACCAGCTCACCTAATAAAAGTTAGCGCATATGAAGAGTTTAGAAAGAAAGGAGACAGGTTGGTATTTACAGTAAATGTAACCTTTTGTTGTTGGTATAGAGATTTCACCATGACATGGAAAGAATACTGGCCCCATTGAGGAGGGTTAGCGAGCTCAGGCATGGTTTGCTATTGGCAGCAGGTGAAATAATTATATTACTATGTTGATAAAAACAAACAGAACTCCGTGCAAAAACTCCTTTACATGTCCTTTTTGCTGATTTCCTGCCTTCACTGAATATATCACCCATCTTCTGATTCACTCAGTAGTTGCTCTGAAATAGCCTATTAATTTTCAAATCAAACTGTTAACTCTCTGTGGTTTCCTGTTTGTAAGACCAGAGGCTGATATGCCTCCTATTCCCCCATCCACTGATTTTGGCACATCCTTTCTGTAGTTCTTTTTCCAGGAAGCAGTGTTGTTTTACAGCCCCACTTGCAATGGTGGGTGGACCGAGACTCTCGGACACATTCATCATGTACAAGCTTAGTGTACCCGCCCCCAATCACTACAAATCCCTGTGGTTGATGGGAACTGTAGTTTCCTTTTACTGAAGAGAGAGAGGAGAGGATATGATGTAATATCTGCTGTTACACCTCCTCTTTGGCAGAGCAGGTGCTATTATCTCTTGAATTACATAGGTGAGGTCATGAAAATTCAATTAGACTTTTCTCCTAAATGGTAAGGATTTTCAAAATTATATTAACTGTTAGTTGTTTGTGTAAGGAAGGGGGGTATACTAATGGACTAATGGGTGATTATTTTTCTTATCCAGAAGTTCTTCTTTAACAATATGCAAGCAAAAAGCTGTCAACCTTGACCATCCAGAGATACAAAAACACAGTCGGTACTATACAGAGGCAACAAATTGGCAACCATTACAAAACAATATGCAGGCAACAAATGGGAATTATTACACACTGCAGGCAATGTAAATACCAGTGACAGTAAAAGTATCTCTTATCTTTATTAAAGGGCTTAGCAGCAGGTTGCAGTTTCTACTCATGTTTTAAGTAGCTAGAGACAGGAGCTGGAGGAGGAAATAGCACAACGCATGCCTTTATCCAGGCTCTTTACTCCTTCCCAGTACTGACTCATCATTCTTCTTAATGGCTAACTGGAGTAGTGACACTGAGCTGAAGAGATCTACTTGCTGTCCAGAGACCTAGTAATTAAACCAATTACCTGGAGTCTCCAGGCCGAAGCCATAGATCTCAGCTAAGTTAATAGTTCTGCAGTTGTCTCTACATAGTGGTAACATTACTGCTGGCAGACAAAACCCAGCCCTTCTGATCCAAAGGTGTTTTGGTCACTAATTAAGAGAAGCATGTAGGAGGAGAAGAGCTCCACAGGGAAGTTTAGGAGTCCAACACTTTTCCAAAGTTTGAAAGATTCCCTATATCAGGACTCAAAAATAGGAGTGTAGTTAAAGTGTTACTAAACCCAGGAGTCTGCATTCACTATATCTGGTCTTCCACAGTACACAGAACATGGAAATGCAATTACTGTAGTAAATATAAACTGCTAAATACCTTTACTCATCAGCAGTTAGAGCAGTCTTGTGAATTCTATCAGTGTCCAGCTGAGCACTGGTAAAGCTTGTAGGAGGGGATTTAATTCTCATCTCACTGCCCCATGAAATTGCATGACCCCTGAGTACTGATTGGCCCTGTACTGATCAGATGCACCCATCCTAGAAAAAGTAAATACTCTCTAGCAGTACATACCAAACTGAGCATGTGCAGAGTGTCCCCGAGGCTGTGTTCTATTAGGACAGTGGTTCTCAACCTGTGGGTCGCGACCCCTTTGGGGGTCGAACGACCCTTTCACAGGGGTCCCCTAAGACCATCAGAAAACACATATTTCCAATGTGTAAAGAGCAGCTACTGTGTAGAAAGCAGCTGCTGTGTTGAAAGCAGCTACTCTGTTAAAAGCAGCTACTGTGTTGAAAGCAGCAGTATTGGAGGTAAAACGACACTCATGAATTATAATTACTGGGTAAATAATTTTATGGTTGGGGGTCACCACAACATGAGGAACTGTATTAAAGGGTCACGGCATTAGGAAGGTTGAGAACCACTGTATTAGGAGATTAAATGGAGAACGAGGAAGAAGGGGAGGATCAGAGAAGACAGGATCAAAAATCCTGTTTACACAATGCAGAGGATTAACTCGCTAATTTCCACAGTGAACATAACAAGCATGCTTTCCTGCAGATACAGACTGATTTTACTGTTGTGTGTTTAGAAACAATTTAAAGTACTGGACTTCAAAAAGGAAGTTTAGAGTATAACATTTCCAGGTGTAAAGACTTCAGGCTTCCGATGTTGAAATACATTTTTCAAGGTCTTACATTTTCTTGGCACCAGAAAAATCCATCTTTTTTTCTCTTTCCCTATTATTTGATAAGCAGCTGAATGTATTTCTTTTGGATCCTTATGATTTTATTAGACATACCTGGACTCTCAAAACTTTAATTTAGTGCTTTTCATTTGAGTTGCCAAATGGGTGTCAACGGTCTACAAGTTTTCTAAAACTTGGAGAATGAAGAATCCACTAGACAGCTTCTCTATGCCTTGCTCCCTTTAGTGGACTGTTCATAGGATTACATGGGAAGGAAATTACAGACCAATGACACAAATAGCTTGACTGAGAAGTTCTCAAGCTCTTACAGGAGAAGATTTTCCAGTATTTCGCCTAAACCAGGGAGCCCCCTTATCATAGCCCCCCTTTATACCACAGTACTACCTTTAAAATTACTGAACCCCCTCTTTACATCACAGCACCCCCCTTTACAATACAGTCTTTTCTTTTACATTACAGTGCCTACTTTACATCACAGCCCCCCTTTGCATTCAAATCCCCCCATACTACATCACAGTGCCTCCTTTACTTATTTGTCCTTTATCTCCCCTTCACATCACAACTCCCCCACCTTTACACCAGTGTCCTCAGCCCCCACCTCACATCACAGTCCCCCTCCCCTTCACATCAGTGTCCTCTGTCACCCCTTTACATCACAGCCCCCTTACCAAAATCCCAGTCCCTATCACAGCTCCCCTTCCTTGCACCCCGGTCCCCTTTACAGCCCCTCCTTACTTACATCTCAGTCCCCTTCACAGCCCCCTCTTCCTTGCACCCCAGTCCTCTTTACAGCCTTACTTGCATCTCAGTCCCCTTCACAGCTCCCTCCCTTACTTGCACCCAAGTCCCTTTCACAGCTCCCCTTTCTTGCACCCTAGTCTCCTTTACAGTCACCTTAATTACATCACAGCCCCCCTTCCTTGCACCCCTGTCCTCACAACCCCCCTTCCTTGCTTCCCAGTCCACTTCACAGCCCCTCTTCTTTGCACTCCAATCACCTTTACAGCCCCTCCTTACTTACATATCAGTCCCCTTCACAGTCCCCCTTCCTTGCACCCCAGTCCCCTTTACAGCCCCCTTCCTTGTACTTCAGTCCACTTTGCAGCCCCCCCTTCCTTGCACCCTGTCCCCTTTACAGACCCCCTTACTTGCATCTTAGTCCCCTCTTGCACCCCCAGTCTCTTTTAAAACCTCCCTTTTTTGTATACTATTCCTCCTTCATAGCCCCCCCCCCTTCCTTCTTTGCAGCCAAGTCCCCTTTATATGAATTATCCCTCCCTTATATTTCCCCCCTGCCATTCACAATCCTTCTTTTCGATCCTACCTTACACAGCAGGTAGAAGGCAGAAGGCACAGCATGCCTGGACAGAGGGCGGGACATGTGGGACATGCTTTTCATGTTAACAGGCAGGTGCTTTCTAGGAACGCCTAACAACCACTCACCGGCTTGTTAACTTGAAAAGTTGGATAGCTCCCGCCCGCTGGGTGGACATGCCTTGCCTTCTGCCTTCTACAAAGATGAATGCTCAGGCGGCAGAGGCAGCGGCAGCTCGGTGGCGGGGGGTTTGGGGAGAGGATATCAGCTGCAGAGGGAGGACATCCAAGAGTCGGATCCGTGGTGCATATAGGGTTGTCATTTGGTCCGTTTGCGGACCATGGTCCGCCATTTAGTGATGCCTGGCCTAAACAGTAATGACTACCCTCCGGGAGATTAAACCCTTCAATACACCCAAAAATGCTAACTTAATTGTGGGTGTAGTTGTTGCTCTTTAATATTATTATTATACAGGATTTATATAGCGCCAACAGTTTGCTCAGCACTTTACAATATAACGGGAGACAATACAGCAACAATACAGTTCAATACAAGAGGGATAGGAGGGCCCTGCTCCTTGGAGCTTACAATCTAGGAGATAGGTCATGTTTATCTTCTAAACTACTTTTCTTTTTAGAAATCAACAAAGTTTTACAAATCTTTCTCTTTGTTATTCTCAATCTTTTCATTTCTTGATTGTTTATTTTTAGAAGATTTGAGTGCCGTCATAAAATTATAGTTAATCAACAGCAATTGAGACACCTGGAGTGAAAAAGCTTTAAAAAAAGATTTAGTGATTTACAATTTTATCACACCACAACAGACTTAAATAGTGTATTTGCGTTCATAATTGGCTTTAGTTAGTCTCTCTCATTACCAGACAGGCTGAAAGAATGTTCTGTGATAGTATTACAAAATACACAATATATCTACCACATACTGTACAAAGAAAACAGTATTATGTATGCAACACTTCACTGTTGAAAAAGTCTAGCCTTAGGTTTTATTTTAAAGATAATTACATAAAACTGTATTGCAAAAAGAAAATATGCACCTCTAGAAGTAGAAATATACTATACTTTCACTAAGTGTACATTATGAGTTATTCTTACAATAACTGCACTTTTATTTACTTGTCTGCAGTATGGCACATTGAGTCTTTCTTATCGGGTGCTTAACCACTTGCCCTCCACAGGATTTACCCCCATTCCTGACCAGGCCATTTTTTTTGCGATACGGCGCTGCGTTACTTTTACTGACAATTGCATGGTCATGCAACACTGCACCCAAATTAAATTTATGTCCTATTTTCCCACAAATGAAGCTTTATTTCACATGGCCTGGTCATAAAGGGGGGTAAATCTTCCAGAGGGCAAGTGATTAACAAAACCTTTATCAGCATTGACATAGTGATTACATGGCTTTGTTTACAAACAAAGTCATGTGACCATCATGTCAGCATTTACATGGAAATTGCATGACTTAATGTTAAGGTCCATCTCTGTTCCTCAGTGTGTATTGTCACATTCTCAGTTAATGATTAATATCTGAATTAAACTCATTGGATCATTTCTAGATGACTCCAATGCATTTCACTGAATGGGGCAACTTCACCTAAATGCTCCAGATTTTTTAAGTGAAAACTTCCAGTGTCATTCATCACTAATTGGGTACTGTTAAGATTAAAAAAAAACATTTAGAGAATACATTGTTTCAGTTAGACAACCCCTGTTTGGTAGGCTGGCACATAGAAAGAGGAACAGTATAGTACAACCACGGCATAGAGGGCAGGGTAACTGTAATATGACTGTAGTTAGAGACAGTAACTGGTTGGATGATCAAGTTCATGGCCATGCCCGAAGATTTACGTATGCGCATGATGCAGCTCATCTAGTACATAGAATCAAGGCTGTTTATACATCTGCGCATGTTTGCTAATGTGCATGCATTATGTTCAGCACTAGTTAGCTCTATTGGTTAATTTACAAATCTCTATATTGAATACAATGACAAAAATGTGAGTCACAGAAAAAATACTTTTAATGTAAACAATGCAAAAATAACTAAAAATATGTGTGTGACGGGAGTCACTTTGGGTGGGGGGCCCATGG
Organism: Staurois parvus; assembly: GCF_062004578.1. Lineage (NCBI taxonomy): Eukaryota > Metazoa > Chordata > Amphibia > Anura > Ranidae > Staurois > Staurois parvus. The sequence continues at coordinate 5,459,028 of NW_028318094.1, forward strand.
AACCCAGCTCACTTTGGAAAGGTGGGGAGACCCCTGTCTCAGCTCCCCATATCCCTCTTATGTGTAAGCCACCCTGTGGCTGTTAGGGGTACAGGGTGATCTGTTCTAATATTGTGTGGGGGTTATTGATTGTTTAATGTCATGTGGTTGCATCCCATTGTTCTATTGTATGTCTTGCTTGGGAGCAAACTATTATGGGATGTATGTGTTTATGTGTATTAGCTTAGTGGGGGGGTGTATCCAGCAGCCCTCCCTCCTGATGGGACTGTCTGCTGGTGTGAAGTTTGAATACCTGTGTGTCTCTTGTTACTAAATATAGATTGCCCCGCCCTGTGACATTATGCATGGAGGTGGGATTTGTCCCCTGAGTGTATATATCTTGTATCTGTGTTCAAATAAACTAGTCTACCTCTGGCTTACTTCAAATCTGGTGTTGTCTGGATCTTGGGGTAACAATAGCCAAAGTCACTGATCTCGTGCTCCAGAGCCTGAGAAGCAGCTTCTTGATGGAGATACCCAGTCGTGGGTGTCTGGGGTCCGTTACAATGTGACCACTAGAATCACTACCATATGTTTCCTTTAAACAATATTTTTGGATAGCTGGCAACTTTGGCTTAGGGGACAATCAGAATTGAGCCCATTGGAAGAGTGACACTGGCTCAACGCTTTCAATTCAATGTAGAATAAAATGAATAGATCCAGTAATGGCCGTGATAGTGGACAGTTACAATACCTGCAAAGGAATAAGCAAGTCATAGCAAGTCATTCAACGGCTTGCACTGTGGCTGCATTATGATCAATGGAAGTGGCAAGAACATTTTTCAGATATGTCATTTTAGTTATTTGTGAGGTTGTGTTTCGGGTGCAGACATTTTTTTTGCCTGTGTCCTTTATTTGTGCATGGTACATTTGGAATTTCTAATCTTCCCTCCTTTTGTTGTTTAATATACAACGCTGCATAATATGCTGCATCATTGAAAATAAAGGATAAAGATCTTCATCAATGATTTTGATAAAGTTAATCAAATGTCTTTATTTACTGTATTTGCCATGCACATTTCTTTTTCTTTTCCATAGTAACAATTGGCCTTGTTCTTAGCTAACAGTCTGGCCTCTCTATGTAAATGACAGACTGCAACTGCAGCTGGCAATGTAGTAAATTACAGCTTTTGACATAACATCAGAAAGAGGAATGAATAGCTAATCTCCTTCTTTTTACTCTTAAAACACTTTATTGTTGGCTTGACAGGTCCACTTTATCATGTCATCAATAACATTTCTGAGGACCAATTTGCGGGAGTCACACGATTATGTCCAGGAGAAAGCGTAGTCAATACATCAATATTCTCTGTAGTACAGATTACAAGATAAGGATTTTTTTATTTCAGGTGCTGGAAGCAGCAAGACAACAGGACCACTTAGACAAAAAAGGCAAGTTATTAACTGGCATGGAGTCACCTTGTTATAGAGAAAGCTACAGTGGCTTTGCAGCATGTCTTTATATTGGGACTATTTTGTGTTGACCTTTTGTCTTGCAGCTTGTACATTCAAGTGGTGGCTGCCAAAGGGCAAAGGATTCTTGTGTTTTAAATTTCTTGCTCTATTGCTGATGCGTCAGACCCCCTCAGGGGAATAACTTAGAACTGGACTCTGGGTACAGAGCTAAATACACAACTGAAAAACATATTAACAACTTTATCTGCCATAATCTTTGTGACGTTCTTCAGCCACATGTGTAACTCACACATGCCAGCCCTATTGCACAGTCTAGAGAGTGACACCTCTTACAGTTAAGAGATACAATGGTGTCGCCTTCCTGGCCCCAGTCTGCTGATTGGATGGTGAAAGAGCAGCATACCTCGATAAGGTTGTCTGTGTGTTTTACGGTAGGCTTCACTCACTCAGCATACTGATCCCGATCACCTTCATTTGGCGCAGCATTCCAACGTCTGTCTGATCCATGTGTAGCACTACCTCCTTAGGAGTTGCTAGAGATTTGGGTCCCCCTATACTCCTGCACAACCAGGCAACACATATTTTCACATTCATTTATGTCCAGGAGACAGTAACCAGTCCTCGAGTTGAAGTTTTATTAGGGATTTGAACTGGAATAAGTTAAGGGTTGCTTGGGGTATCCAATGGAACTGTGAAACCAAGGACAACTTCCAGGAACTGTAAACAAGTTTTTTTACAGCAAAATCCTCTTCTTGGAGTGCTAGCCAGCGTCTCTGATTGTACCACCTCAGAGCCTAGATGCTCCTAATCTAGACAATCTGGGTGAGTTCCTGAGCAGGGGATCCAGTTCCTGCCACTCCCAGGTAGTTGCTAATCTGATTTCCCATCAGAGTGCTTCTTCCCATATCTGGCCCAGGGGGTGCAGGTTCACTCACTTAGTTCTTCTCCTGTGTTGCTGGTGGGGTGGTGGCTGCTACCAGGCCTTCTAGTTGGCCTGCTCCTTCCCTGCCACACAGGAGGTCCTCTCTCAGGGGGCCGGTGAAGTCCCAAGCTTTCCTCCTTCCAAGGTCCTCCTGCCTGGAGGTGAGCCTTGTCCCATCTTGTCCCCTTCCCAGGCTTCTGCTCTCCAGCTTCACTTCCTCGTCTTCCAACTGAACTCTCCTCCAACTCTCCTGCTGCTGAGTAGGCTCAGTTACTCTTAAAGGCTGTCCTGGCCCCTTGCCAAGCCTGCTGTTGGGAATTGGCCAGGATCCCCTTAGATACAGGTGTCAAACACAAGGCCCTCGGGCCGAATCTGGCCCTCCAGGCCATTTCATGTGGCCCTTGCACCTCTCCTGCAGGTACCACCTTGTCTCTGCCCCCACCTTGTCTCAGCAGTCGGCAGCAGAGAGGAGAATAAACCTCCTCTGCCAAATCATTCACCTCTCAGTGCAGCTGCCTCCCCTGGTCTCAGCATTCAGCAGACTCTGGTAACGGTCTTCACTCCTCCTCTGTTCCTCTTCCAGACCATGCACTTTCTGCTTTCCAGCTCTGCCCCAAAAGGGGGTGCACGGTGATGTTAGGGAGGGTGTTGGATTCTTGACATCTGATGTAATGGGGGGTGGGGTGCTCTGGACATCTAGCCCTACAGATAGAGCTGGCCCTTTGAGAGCAATCATAATGCTGATATGTCCTGTGATGAAATGGAGTTTTACACCCCTGCTCTAAGAGTATGTACCATCCGCTTTTCACATTCGCCCACTACTTTTTGATCTTTCTCCAAAGTTCTAGAGCAGGGAGAAGTCCCAGAGAGCTGATCTGCAGAGCCTCTCAGCTCTGACCACAATTTGACCCTGCTAGCTATCACACCCAGGCTGCTACTCAGCCTTCCTAGCTGACAATTAGAGTCTAGCTCCCCATAGCTGACAAGAAGGGTGCTACACATGTATTGGACCCGCACACAAGTACACTGTGGGATGTGTTTGAAGACCCGTGCAGGTCTGTGCAGCATTTCAGCTGGCATTGATTTGAACAGGCTGCCTGCACGGGACAGTACACTCCACATGGATTAAGACAGCCCTTTATATGGGTGTATGGATCGGCACGTCTATATGAATGAGGCCATAAACCAATTCAGCAGCTGCACTGAACATTACCATAAATGGGATAGGATTTAAGATGATACTGAAAAGAAATACTGAGAAGAAATATGTAAATGCACTTGATTAGACATGCCTTTCCTGTACTCTTGATAACATTCCATGTCCTCTGCACTGGTTCTTAGCTATATTATTATGTAACTGACTTAAAAGAGCAGTTTTTGCACATCTCATGTGCCTCCAGATGCATTGCAGTAGATCTTGTGTTAGAGGACAAGGTGTCAAAGGCCAGCCTCTCACCCTGGATATGCAGGACAATGCTACAGAGTACAGTAGGATCTGCCTACCATATACCAAAGAAAGCATCTCACTGGACCAAAAGATATCTGAAAAACAAAGGTATATATGAAGGTGGAGCAGTGCTTTAGTAAGGGGGCAAATAGAGGGTCCCATGCCCAGTGTTGGACTTTATTGTATCCATGTAGTTATCAATTTTATTGTTTTATTCTGCATTGTTTTTAATGTTTCAGCAGAATCCATGAAAAATCACAGCGTCTTTTGAGGTTTTTTTCACTCACTTTGAATCAAATCTAAAATATGACCTGACAGACTGGATTTCCGTTTTTGACATTTTAGATGACATTTTTCAGGACATGTTGCCTTTTCACAAAGTCCTCTTTTCTTTTACCAAAATGTTTTCTCCTGTTCTGCATAGTGCAGCAAAATCATAAATCTTCCCTATACTATCACTTTATGTGCAGGCAGCACTGGATTTACTGTCAGGCATGGAAGGCCCATATCTTTAAATTTGGAAAAAGCTGCAGTCCATGCAAGCAAATAACTCTTCTTGAATTATGTAACAAAAAAGACAACAAATAACCAGATGCCAAATTCAAGATTTTGCCTTTATATCAATTTTCAAAAAAAAGCAGCTGTATGTCATGCAAGATGGACTGTATGCCACTAATTAAGAGTAGAGGATATGTATAGGGTGCATCAAAGGAGGAGGCTGTGGATCGAGAGATGTTAGCCGGGGATGGAGGAGACACTGGACAACAGGCACCGGGCAACACTTCTAGGAGTTGAAGCAAACTCTGTATGTAGAATAGGATAGAACAGGAAGGCGCTTCTAAGTACAGTATATCCAGAAGAATCTTTATTAATGACGGCTATAAACACAAACTCGTAGTTAAAACAGGCTCAATAAAATCGTCAGAGTGCTGAGGCTCTATCCACCATGTGAGAACCCGTTGTGCCGGCCAGCAGCTGCAAGGGGAGCTGAGGAACAGATGTCCAAGATGACCACCACAAGTTCCGGGAACGCACGCTGGAGCACACTCTGTCCAGAAGACTGCAACCGGAAGTGACGTGGGTTAGGAACGGAATTGGAACAGTGACGCGCTTCGGAGCATGCACAGAGCTCCTTCTCCATCTTGAAGCAGGAGCTCTGTGCATTGGGTTCTCGCATGGTGGATTGAGCCTCTGCTTCTGCACTCACTGTTCCAATCCCATTCCTAGCCTACGTCACTTCTGGTTAGAGCTAGACTCTAAGTCTTCTGGACAGCGTGCGCTCCAGCGTGCGTTCTAGCAATCTTGGAACTTGTGGTGGCCATCTTGGACATCTGATCCTCAGCTCCCCTTGCAGCTGCTGGCCGGCACAGCGGGTTCTCTCATGGTGGATTGAGCCTCTGCACTCTGACAATTTTATTGAGCCTGTTTTAACTACAAGTTTGTAAGTGTTTTTAACCATCATTATTAAAGATTTCTATGACACTAATTAAACTAATTAAACTTTATGTATAGCCAAACAATTTTTTTTTGGATACCTGTCAATTTATTTATTTATTTTTCCCTGTCTATATCCTTTACTTTCTGTAATGAAGATACAGAAGGAAGTGAGAGAAAATCTTTACAAACTATGGAGAATTCCCATCTTCGTTATCAAAAGAATAGTTGTAGACATTAGAAGATTTCCCCTCAGCTTTTGTTCTGGTGCCAACTTTAAAATGTTGGATTTCCTTTTTCGTGGCTGTGGGGTTGACAGTGACATGCTCCACATCTGGTGGTCTTTGCCAGTGGCGCCTATGGATTAGAGTGTATAATATGTTTCTGTTGCTTACAAAAATCATTGTCAAGAAAAATCCATGGGAGGCTCTACTCCACAGACCAATAAAAGATGTGCCATGATGGTCTCATACCTTGATCTATTTAATTTTTATGGCTATGAAGCAAACCTTAGCCCATGCATGGAAATACCCGACCCTTAGTTTTAAAGAGGTTAAATCCAGAATACAAGACATTTTTATTGATGAAAAACTCACGGCGATCCTGGAGCACAAAAATGATAAATTTCTTTCCATCTGCCAGCCTTGGTTTGATTACCAACCAGTCTCTCATTTTACCATGCAATTGTGATTCAGGAGCTTAAGATAGGAGTCCTCCTACTCCGTCCTAGATTTTTGGAACAAAAACTGCTGTTCCTGGTGGCAAAGTCCCTTTTCCCACTCCCCTGCCCATTTTCCCCCTGTCTTTTTTCGCCTGGCTTTCAGGGGCCCTTCCAAGCTGATGTATTTTTTTGTTGATGGGGTCCCCCCTTTTGCTTTATATTCCTTTTAAGTTGCATATGCACAATTGTTTCCATATATTCTTATCAACCCGTGTGGGTGAGTTCTAACAGTCTTTTGGCCATCCTATGGTTTAACAGGTATGGCATGTGGCTGATCCTATCCATGCATGTGCCGCATTGTTTTCTCTTCAACAAAATCTTTGGTAAAGAAAATAAAATGTTGGATTTCCCTAAATTTTCTGCCTGATGACAATGATGGTCAACAGTACAAATAAGTTGAATCCACCCAATTGGACTCAGATAGAAATAAAAAGCCTGTCAGGGGTTCTAATCCTTCCCCCCAAAATCCAAAGCGAAAAGGTTTGGCTATACATATACTTTAAGGTCATAATTACTTGTTTGCATTGTGTTGCATAATAACATGCGCTGTGTTAAGGCAGCCCGATAAAATAGAGGTGCTGCCAACACACCCTAATGAGACTAAAGTCAGACCTGACCACTTTTTATGTAACATATTAGTCAGCAACGCTCATCCATGTGTTGACTTGCATTTTGTCACTCTGCAATGCATGTACATAGCCTTAGTGCATTGGTGTACCATTCAAAATGAACGGCACCACGATTCAGTAATGTACATTACATGCATATACTAACCTATTCTGAAGCCACTCTGGTCACATGGTCAGGTCCCAGTGCCACGCTGAGATCGCTACAATATCAAGCTTGGTTGAACCTGTGCCGTGGCGATCTCAGTGTGGGAAACTTCTAGCCCATATATGGATCTAGAAGATCAAGCTTGGCTGAACCTGTGCCATGGCAATCTCAGTGTCGGAAACTTCTGGCCCATATAGGGGTCTAGAAGATCGAGCTTGGCTGAACCTGTGCCGTGGCGATCTCAGTGTCATACACTTCTGGCCCATATAGGGATCTAGAAGATCAAGTTTGGCTGAACCTGTGCCGTGGCGATCTCAGTGTGGGAAACCTCTGGCCCATATAGGGATCTAGAAGATCAAGCTTGGATGAACCTGTGCCATGGCGATCTCAGTGTGGGAAACCTCTGGCCCATATAGGGGTCTAGAAGATCAAGCTTGGATGAACCTGTGCCGTGGCGATCTCAGTGTGGGAAACCTCTGGTCCATATAGGGGTCTAGAAGATCAAGCTTGGATGAACCTGTGCCGTGGCGATCTCAGTGTGGGAAACCTCTGGCCCATATAGGGGTTTACTGCCCAATGCTTCACCAGTGGTGTCAATGGATGATGACAGACTGCTTTTGAATTAGTGACGGCTGTTATTTGGTGTATTAGTATTGGTTTGGATGGTATGTATATAATGGAACCTAATATTTCTGTACGTATATACTAATTGTGTTACAAAATCTTACTGTAATTTACTATATTGTAGAATCAATGTTTACCATCCTTCTCTGTAATCTACATCTGATGAAAGAAATTACAAAAATGCGGGAGCTGCTGATTTTGTAACATGTTACACCTTGAATACAGGTGTAATGTAACATAAGTTTACCTTTCATAACATGCTATTAATATTATTATTATATTATTATACAGGATTTATTTAGTGCCAACAGTTTGCGCAGCTCTTTACAACATGAAGGTAGACATAACAGTTACAATACAGTTTGGTGCAAGAGGAAACAGAGGACCCTGCTCCTTAGAACTTACAATCTAAGAGAGAGCAGGGCCCTTTGTTTCCTCTTGTACCAAACTGTATTGTAACTGTTATGTCTACCTTCATGTTGTAAAGAGTTGCGCAAACTGTTGGCACTAAATAAATCCTGTATAATAATATAATAATAATATTAATAACATGTTATGAAAGGTAGACTTATCCTTTAAGTATGCACTTTTTTCCTTGTATACTGTATTTCATTTTAATTCTAGAGACAGAGTTGCTTTAACCCTAGGTTCACACCTAAGCATTTTCCGCAGTGTTTTGCATTTTGCAGAAACGCAGTACAGCCCATTTAACATGATTTCCTATGGGACACGTTCACATCTCCGTGTTTCCACCCAGTGCATTTTTTGGGAAGGGTGAGGGACTTTTTTGAACGCAAAAATTTGCATTTTTGGTTCTATAGACTTCAATGGAAATGCTGCAGAAAAGCATGTAGTGCATTTTTACGGCGATTTTGATGCACTTTTGCACTTTTTATGCATATTACATTTTAAATCTGCCTAGCAACAAGAAAAATAAAACAAAAATTTTAAAAACGCAAAGCACAATGCAGAAATGGTTCAAACGCAAATTGTATAGGTATGGACCTAGCCTAAGTGAAACTTTTCCAACCTCCAGAATATGCTAGGTGCCTGGTTGCTATTCTGATCCTTCAGAACTTTCTGATTTGCCAACCTAGGAACAAGCTTACAGATCAGGAGAGTCTGAGAAAAGACTTTACCAAGCAGGGAGAGGAGATTATAGAGTGATACGGAAGTGATATTAGCCTTAGCAAAGCCTGGGTGTGACAAATGGTTTATAACACGTTCTGTAACAGACATAGGAAGTTGCCCAGTTGACTTACATACTGAATGTAATCAGCTGCCAAGAATCACTTCCAGGCTGCAAGAGACGTGCTAACATGCTGTGTCCATGGAGAGATAATAACAATATGCTGAGAATGACGCCTGACATATACTGAGAATTACAACGAATGTTACTGTGCAGCGTCCATACATATCCTGAGAATCATATCCAACATACAAAACAACAGAAGTGGTACTGCTCAGTGTCTGTACATGCAGAATAAGGACAGATACTGAGAAATATATATTCAGCATACAGGACAAGAGAAGTGGTACTATTCGGTGTCTGTACATACAGAATAAGGACAGATACTGAGAAATATCCCTATCATACAGGACAAGAGAAGTGGTACTGTTCGGTGTCTGTACATACAGAATAAGGACAGGTACTGAGAAATATACCCATCATACAGGACAAGAGAAGTGGTACTGTTCTGTGTGTGTACATACAGAATAAGGGGAGATACTTAGAAAAATACTCAACATACAGGACAACAGAAGTGGTACTGTTCGGTGTCTGTACATGCAGAATAAGGACAGATACTGAGAAATATACCCATCATACAGGACAAGAGAAGTGGTACTGTTCGGTGTCTGTACATACAGAATAAGGACAGGTACTGAGAAATATATCCAGCATACAGGACAAGAGAAGTGGTAGTGTTCGGTGTCTGTACATACAGAATGAGGACAGATACTGAGAAATATGCCCAGCATACAGGACAAGAGAAGTGGTACTGTTCATTGTCTGTACATACCAGGGGCGGACTGACCATTTGGAAACTCGGGCACTGCCCGAGGGCCCGGGGTCAGTAGGGGGCCCCATGAGATGCCCCTGGTACCTTTTTCATAGGCTTTTTTGAGTTTGGGCAAGGAAACAGGGGCCCCATGATCCTCTGTTGCCCGGGGGGTCCATGAGTTGTCAGTCTGCCCCTGGTACATACAGAATAAGGGCAGATACTGAGAAATATACCCATCATACAGGACAAGAGAAGTGGTACTGCTCGGTGTCTGTACATGCAGAATAAGGACAGATACTGAGAAATATACCCATCATACCGGACAAGAGAAGAGTTACTGTTCTGTGTCTGTACATACAGAATAAGGGCAGATACTGAAAAATATACCCAACATACAGGACATGAGAAGTGTTACTGTTCTGTGTGTGTACATACAGAATAAGGGGAGATACTTAGAAATATATCCAGCATACAGGACAAGAGAAGTGGTACTGCTCGGTGTCTGTACATACAGAATAAGGGCAGATACTGAGAAATATATCCATCATACAGGACAAGAGAAGTGTTACTGTTCGGTGTCTGTACATACAGAATAAGGGCAGATACTGAGAAATATACCCATCATACAGGACAAGAGAAGAGTTACTGTTCTGTGTCTGTACATACAGAATAAGGGGAGATACTTAGAAATATATCCAGCATACAGGACAAGAGAAGTGGTACTGTTCGGTGTGTGTACATACAGAATAAGGGGAGATACTTAGAAATATATCCAGCATACAGGACAAGAGAAGTGATACTGTTCGGTGTCTGTACATACAGACTAAGGGGAGATACTTAGAAATATATCCAGCATACAGGACAAGAGAAGTGATACTATTCGGTGTCTGTACATACAGAATAGGGACAAATAATGAGAAATATGCCCATCATCTCGTACACCCCCTAACCCTATCCCAGTTCAAATTCCCTAAATAAGACAACAAAACCAAAGCTCAAGGATTGATTTCTGACCCTGGATGTAAGCCTGTGTGAAGATGTGTGATGCCTGGCTCTGCAGGACTATAGGGGACCCAAATCTATTAGCGACTCCTAAGGGGGTAGTGCTACACATATACTGTATAGCAGGAGAAGTGCTACTCTGCAGTATTTGTACATACAGGATAAGAATAAATACTGGAAATTACAATCGGCATCATACGGTGCAGTACCTGTATATACAGATAAAGTACAGATAAAGAGTATTATGCCCAGTATACAAAACAAGAAGTGCTACTGTGCAGTGTCTGTATATACAGAATAAGAAAAGATACTGAGAATTATACCCATCATACAGAATAAAGTAAGTGCTACCATACAGCACCCATAAGAACAGATACGGAGAATTCCACCCAGAAAACAAAACAAGAGAAGTGGTACTGTGCAGAGTCCAAACATACAGAATAAAGCTGGCCATACACAGAAAAGTCGTACGAACATTCTTTGCACATTTGATGAATGAACAAATGTTGTTTGAAAATTGTTTTCCGCTTTTAACATTCGATTTTAAAATGAATGCAATTTCTGAATGATAACCACATACACTGGTTGAAAATTCGTTTGATTGAGAAAAGTTTTACTTCCTGCCCCTTCGAATTTTCCAGTCTCTGTTGTTGAAAACGAAGATCGATCTGACCCCACTAACGATTAGAAAATCAAAGGAATATTCGTGAAATGAAAATTCTCCAACGAATATCTATATGTGTATGGCCAGCTTTAGAATAGATATTGAGAAATCCACCCAGCATACAGGACAAGAGAAGTGGTACTGTGCAGAGTCCAAACATACAGAATAAGGACAGATAATGAGAATTCCACCCAACATACAGAACAAGAGAAGTGGTACTGTGCGGAGTCCATATATACAGAATAAGAACAGATAATGAGAATTACACCCAATATACAGGACAATAGAAGTGGTACTGTCCAGAGTCCAAACATACAGAATAAGAACAGATAATGAGAATTACACCCGACATACAGGACAAGAGAAGTGGTACTGTGCAGAGTCCAAACATGCAGAATAAGAACAGATAATGAGAATTACACCCGACATACAGGACAAGAGATTTGGTACTGTGCAGAGTCCAAACATACAGAATAAGGACAGATAATGAGAATTACACCCGACATACAGGACAAGAGAAGTGGTACTGTGCAGAGTCCAAACATACAGAATAAGAACAGATAATGAGAATTCCACCCATAAATCAAAACAAGAGAAGTGGTACTGTGCAGAGTCCATACATACAGAATAAGAACAGATAATTAGAATTACACCCAATCTACAGGACAAGAGAAGTGGTACTGTGCAGAGTCCATACATAGAGAATAAGAACAGATACTGAGATTTACACCCGGCATACAGGACAAGAGAAGTGGTACGTGCAGAGTCCAAAAATACAGGATAAGAAGAGATAATGAGAATTCCACCCAGAAATCAAAAATAGAGAAGTGGTACTGTGGGGTTGCCATACATACAGAATCAGGACAGATACTGAGATTTACACCCGGCATACAGGACAAGAGAAGTGGGACTATGCAGAGTCCAAACATACAGAATAAGAACAGATAATGAGAATTACACATACAGGACAAGAGAAGTGGTACTGTGCAGAGTCCATATATACAGAATATGAACAGATAATGAGAAATACACCCAATATACAGGACAAGAGAAGTGGTACTGTGCAGAGTCCATACATACTGAATAAGAACAGATACTGAGATTTACACCCGGCATACAGGACAAGAGAAGTGGTACTGTGCAGTTGGCATACATACAGGATAAGAACTAATACTGAGATTTAGGCCTCATTCACACCATACGTGCAGGAAAAACTGATGGGAACTGATGTGCAGATTTCACATGCAGAGACATCAGTTTACATGCACGTTTCATACATTACAGATTTCTGTGCAGTAAAAATCTACATATGATACCAGTGTTGTGGTGTGAACAGGGCACTTAGAGAACAATTGATTTTGTTGTGCCTTGCAGGATGCATGTAGAAAAACTGACATCTCTGCATCATGGTGTGAACAAGCCCTTACACAAAGCATATGGAGATGTTCTGCTGTATACAGAGAGAGAATAGATACAGGCAGCATACAGAAGCTGGGGAGGGTTTCCACTGTGTCCCATTGGCACCATTCAATGAACAGGCACACTATAGCTAATATACAATGAAGAATGAAGCAGAGTGATGTCCCGCATACTGTATATACCATGCAGTAGTACTATGCCATGTTCATGTGGAAATGCTGGAACTATTACATAGAAATACAGGCATAGTGACTTAGTATGACACATCTGAAAATACTGGGAGCACAATGCCAAAAACCAGAGCTGTGGAAATCATGCAGGGACGAGGCCTGGTCCTTGGGGAATGAGAGGAATCCTAATCAGGAATCAAATTTATACTCCATGCCCAGAGAATGGATATGAGGACTAGGAAGCCAAGTGACCCCCCCCATCAGATATACTCCCACTGCTCTCCTTCCTGTATAAAGCCTGGCTCTCCTTCTTGGGGTACGGGGGTGCCGCAGCAATGGCTGGTTGATTAACCCTTGATCAGTGTACAAGGATGTATATGTCACCAGCACACCATGGATACATGGAAAAGTCCACCATTTTTTTAGGCTCCTAATGCCGGTCATAGACGGGTCCGAAATCGGCCGATTTTTCGGCTGAAAAAAATTGGCCGATTTTCGCACCGTTAGTGGGTTAATTGGTCGGCCATTTTTTGGAGTTTTTGCACATTTTTTTTATCGGGCATGTTGGAAAATTTGTGGCCAATTTTGAAGATCGAACGATTTTCTCGGCAGTGATGGGCAAATCGGACGATCATTTTACCGATAAAAAATGAGCCGTGACCTGCAAGAAGAAGAAGCAGAAGAAAAACAGAAGAAGAAAAAGAAGAAGAAGAAAAAGAAGAAGAAAAAGAAGAAGAAGCAGAAGAAGCAGAAGAAGAAAAAGAAGAAGAAGCAGAAGCAGAAAAAGAAGAAGAAAAAGAAGAAGAAGAAGAAGAAGAAGAAGAATAAGAAGTCCAGTCTGCTGTTATATTTTATATGAAAAAGTCTTGTGATTGCAACAATGTATCCATTTGTATCCAAATAAAAACATCTGTATCCGAAATGGATACAAATAGATACATTTGTTGCAACCGCTATACTTTTTCATATAAAATATAACAGCAGACTGGAATTCTTATTCTTTTTCTTCTTTTCTTCTTCTTATTCTTCGTATGTATTGCTCCCCTGTGTGCTCCCGTCTCTGCAAGGGACAGAAGTAATTATGGGGTTAAATGCCAACCATAGACGGAGGAAAATCGTCCAATTTTCTTACCGTTGATGGTAACGTTGGCCGATCAAACGACCGATTTGCTTTTTTTTTAAATGGACGATTTTCAACCCGTCTATGGCCTGCTTTAGTGTTTACCACCTCCCTGAAAAGCGATCTATGAATACAAACTAAACATTTGGCTGGCAGTTGTGGAATGGCCTGATTCACTGACATGGGAGATTTTGACAGGCGGTGCCGCCTATAAAAGGTGACATGTAGCATTAAAATAGCCGCACCGTGATGCAAAGCATCATGACAAGGGGGTGAGATTTACTAAAACTGGAGCACTCGGAATCTGGTGCAGCTGTGCATGGTAGCCAATCAGCTTCTAACTTCAGCTTCTTCAATTACCCTAGGTTCACATCTGTGCGGGTGCTGCCACTGTGGATCTGCATGAAAATCCATGCAGCCGCACCACCCGCACAAAGAAATGCGGACACGCATGCCCGCACTGAAAAACGCAACTGTACTGGGAACCGAGGTTCCCATGCGGGCTGTGTTTTCGGAAGAAGTGCAGGGACATTCAAATGAATGGGCTCTCGTGCCCATGCAAAATGCAGCCCGCACGGCCGCATAGATGTGAACCGGGGGGTTAGGCTTTGGCAATACAACCTGGAAGCTGATTGGTTTTTATTAAGCCCGGGTTCACACTGATGCGGTGCAGAATTTGAAGCGTTTTCTGTGTGAATTCCATACCACATCACAATCGCACACCGTTCATGCGATCCTCTGCAGCTGTGTATGTTGAGTTAACAACACCCCAAAAGCGGTCCGCAAAACGCGGTGTGATGTGCAGAATCAGATCGCATAGGTGAGAATACCCATGCGATTCTATTCTACTGCAGACCCAAAAAAGGGTCCTGCACCTTTTTGGTGAGGTGCAAATAGAGCCATAACAAATGTATGGCTCCAATCGCATCGCGTAAAAATCACATGGGATATGCATAGGAATGTGGTGCGATTCCTGTGCGAATCACATGCGATATGCCGCACCGCATATATATGTGAACCCGGGCTAAGAGCTGCACCAAAACAAAACAAAAACAATCCCAGTGTATACACCGCCATAGGTAAACGCTATAACTTTCACGTAAACCAATTAATTTACACGTATTGGGATTTTTTTTAGTAAAGACATGTAGCAGAATACATTTTGGCCTAAATTTATGACGAAATTTGATTTTTTTACATATTTATACTGGATGTTTGATAGCAAAAAGTAAAAAAAAACATTTTTTTATTAAATTGTTGGTCTTTTTTTTGTTTACAGCGCAAAAAGGCGATCAAATACCACTGAAAGAAAGCTCAATTTGTGGGAAAGAAAAGGACATAAATTCCATTTGAGTTCAGAGTTGCATGACCGCGCAATTGTCGGTTAAAATAACACAGTGGCGTAACGCAAAAAATGGCCTGGTCAGGAAGGGAGGTAAATTATCTGGCGGGCAATTGGTTAAACTACTGAAGCCAAAGGATCAGCATGACAGCCAGGCAAACAACATTTCCAGACGCAGGAGCCTGCTCTATGGGTTCCATTCATTTAAACGATCAAATCCTGAAAGATGAGACGGAAGGATTGGTAAATGTAACAGATATAATAGCTGTGTGTGGCTTGTATCCCTGTGTCCTTGCTGGGACTTGTAGTTCCACATCAGGGCAGCCATAGCTTGGGATCAGCTCAGTTTGGGACTCCCCGTCAGCGCCCTCTGGCGGACACGCGCACTACCGCCCGGACATGTCAGTGAAGCCGAGAGTATAGCGGTGACGCGCTGGAAGTTAGCGGGAGCGCGCCTGGTGTGCCCGCCTCCTCTCCCGGCGGTTCGCTCGGTGGATGGCTGGCTCGGTCCCCCGGGCTGTTAGTGCTGTGTGTCGGTGAAGAGGGGAGGCAGGCGGTGCTGGGCTTCCCATGCGGCGGAAGGAGAAGCGGCTGCTGCAGGCGTTGGGGCTGGGGCTGGCCGCCCTGCTCTTCCTGCCCAACGTGGGGCTCTGGGCTCTGTACAGGGAGAGGACCCCGGAGAACACAGGGGCGCCGGGAGACGGACAGGTGAGGGAGCCGCCGGCACCATGGCAACTGTCTGCGCCGCAGAGCTGACACTCTACGCTGACTGTCCCATAGAAGTGTGCGGGAAAGTGTGCAGTGTCAGTGTCCCACACTGATGTAGGGGATCTACTAGGAGTGTCAGTGTCCCACACTGATGTAGGGGATCTACTAGGAGTGCCAGTGTCCCACACTGATGTAGGGGATCTACTAGGAGTGTCAGTGTCCCACACTGATGTAGGGTATCTACTAGGAGTGTCAGTGTCCCACACTGATCTAGGGGATCTACTAGGAGTGTCAGTGTCCCACACTGATCTAGGGGATCTACTAGGAGTGTCAGTGTCCCACACTGATCTAGGGGATCTACTAGGAGTGTCAGTGTCCCACAGTGATCTAGGTGATCTACTAGGAGTGTCAGTGTCCCACACTGATCTAGGGGATCTACTAGGAGTGTCAGTGTCCCACACTGATCTAGGGGATCTACTAGGAGTGTCAGTGTCCCACAGTGATCTAGGTGATCTACTAGGAGTGTCAGTGTCCCACACTGATGTAGGGGATCTACTAGGAGTGTCAGTGTCCCACACTGATGTAGGGGATCTACTAGGAGTGTCAGTGTCCCACAGTGATCTAGGGGATCTACTAGGAGTGTCAGTGTCCCACAGTGATCTAGGGGATCTACTAGGAGTGTCAGTGTCCTGTAGTGATCTAGGTGATCTACTGGGAGTGTCAGTGCCCCACACTGAACTAGGGGATCTACTAGGAGTGTCAGTGTACCATAGTGAGTGTCAGTGTCCCACACTGATCTAGGGGATCTACTGGGAGTGTCAGTGTCCCATAGTGATCTACTGGGAGTGTCAGTGTCCCACACTGATCTAGGTGATCTACTGGGAGTGTCAGTGCTCCGCACTGAACTAGGTGATCTACTGGGAGTGTCAGTGCCCCACACTGAACTAGGGGATCTACTAGGAGTGCCAGTGTCCCACACTGATCTAGGGGATCTACTAGGAGTGCCAGTGTCCCACACTGATCTAGGGGATCTACTAGGAGTGTCAGTGTCCCACACTGATCTAGGGGATCTACTGGGAGTGCCAGTGTCCCACACTGAACTAGGGGATCTACTAGGAGTGCCAGTGTCCCACACTGAACTAGGGGATCTACTAGGAGTGCCAGTGTCCCACACTGATCTAGGGGATCTACTAGGAGTGTCAGTGTCCCATAGTGAGTGTCAGTGTCCCACACTGATCTAGGGGATCTACTGGGAGTGTCAGTGTCCCACACTGATCTAGGGGATCTACTGGGAGTGTCAGTGTCCCACACTGATCTAGGGGATCTACTAGTAGTGTCAGTGTCCCACACTGATCTAGGTGATCTACTGGGAGTGCCAGTGTCCCACACTGATCTAGGGGATCTACTAGGAGTGCCAGTGTCCCACACTGATCTAGGGGATCTACTAGGAGTGCCAGTGTCCCACACTGATCTAGGGGATCTACTAGGAGTGCCAGTGTCCCACACTGATCTAGGGTATCTACTAGGAGTGCCAGTGTCCCACACTGATCTAGGGTATCTACTAGGAGTGCCAGTGTCCCACACTGATCTAGGGTATCTACTAGGAGTGCCAGTGTCCCACACTGATCTAGGGGATCTACTAGGAGTGCCAGTGTCCCACACTGATCTAGGGTATCTACTAGGAGTGCCAGTGTCCCACACTGATCTAGGGGATCTACTAGGAGTGCCAGTGTCCCACACTGATCTAGGGTATCTACTAGGAGTGCCAGTGTCCCACACTGATCTAAGGGATCTACTAGGAGTGCCAGTGTCCCACACTGATCTAGGGGATCTACTAGGAGTGCCAGTGTCCCACACTGATCTAGGGGATCTACTAGGAGTGCCAGTGTCCCACACTGATCTAGGGGATCTACTAGGAGTGCCAGTGTCCCACACTGATCTAGGGGATCTACTAGGAGTGCCAGTGTCCCACACTGATATAGGGGATCTACTAGGAGTGTCAGTGTCCCATAGTGATCTACTGGGAGTGCCAGTGTCCCACACTGATCTAGATGATCTACTGGGGGTGTCAGTGCCCCACACTGATCTAGGGGATCTACTAGTAGTGTCAGTGTCCCACACTGATCTAGGTGATCTACTGGGAGTGTCAGTGTCCCACGCTGATCTAGGGGATCTACTTTGAGTGTCAGTGTCCCACGCTGATCTAGGGGATCTACTGGGAGTGTCAGTGTCCCACACTGATCTAGGGGATCTACTAGGAGTGTCAGTGTCCCACACTGATCTAGGGGATCTACTAGGAGTGTCAGTGTCCCACACTGATGTAGGGGATCTGTCAGTGTCCAAACTGAGTGTCGTTGTCTAAATGGAGCATCAGTGTCCCAAAGTGAAATACTAGAAGTGTCCGTGTCTAAATGGAGTGTCAGTGCCCTACACTGGTCTGCTAGTAGTGTCAGTGTCCTAATCACATCTGCTAGGAGCACCAGTGTCCCAAACTGGTATGCTTAAAGTGTCAGTGTCCCAAACTCATCTGCTAGTAGTGTCAGTGTCCCACACTGATCTACTAGGAATGTCAGTGTCCAAACTGATGTGCTAAAAGTATGTAGTGTCCCAAATGGCTGTGCTAGAAGTGTCAGTCTCCAAACTGATGAACTATGAGTGTCAGTGTCTGTCTCATCTGCTAGTAGTGTCAGTGTCTCACACTGGTCTAGTAGGAGTGTCAGTGTATAAAATACCATACTGGTCTGCTAGGAGTGTCAGTGTATAAAATACCAAACTGATTTCCTAGGAGTGTCAGTGTTCTGAACTGCTTTACCAGGAGGGGTAATGTCCTAAACTGCTGCGCTAGTGGTGTCATTGTCCCAAATGCTGTACAAAGAGTGTCAGTGTTTGAACATGCTGCCTCAGGTCAGGGTTTCTGTCTCCCCAAACTGCTGTGCTTTGAGTGTTGGTATCAGTGTCGGTGCCCCATGCACTGTGCTAGAAGGGTCAGTGTCCTAGACAAGTTCAGCAGTATTGTTCAGTGTTTCAGACTACTGTAGCAGGTGTGTGTTCTCCAACAAATGTGCTATGAGTAGCAGTGTACTGGCCAGGGTACACACAGGAGAACACGATTGAGTGTGTGCTCAGAGGAGTCACCGACTGTCTCCCTAGGGGTGATCATGCTGGACTCTCGTTATCCCCGGGAACTGCATGGAAATGTGTCCTTCAGAGCTGTAGAGAGTGAGCTGGCCGTATGAGGGTGGAAATTTGCCGGTTCAACAGGGACCAGCTGAATTTCGATCTACTAATCAACATCTGTTGAAACACCCTGTCAGTATTTTTCGGTTTGATCAGCACCGCAGGCAATAGTCTGCAGCGCTGATCAGTGAATTCTGACATTGCGAAAGTCTTCCTTCTGTTAGAATACAATGACAGCGCAAGGAGGATTCCCCCATCCACATCTAATATGTGGATGGGGGAAATGGGGTCATTTTCTTTAATTCAACCTACTGGTTGAATGAAAAAAAAAATGGACTCCTCTATGGCCAGGCTTAAGTTTGCCATACACATATAAATGGACTCCCCTATGGCCAGGCTTAAGTTTGCCATACACATATAAATGGACTCCCCTATGGCCAGGCTTAAGTTTGCCATACACATATAGATTTTCCTTTGAAAACTTTCATTTTACTAACATGTTTGATCATTTAGTGAGGTCAAATCAATATTAGTTTACGACCGCAGTGACGGGAACATTCAAATTCCTTCAGGCAGGAAGGAACTGTTTTCTAGATCTAACACATTTTTGGACAGTGTATGTGGTTATCATTCAGAAATTACATTTTTAAAATTGAATGTTAAAAGCAAAAGACAATTTTCTAATGACATTCGTCCATTCCTCAAATGTACGAGTACCTAAAGGATGGAAGATGATTATCCTACAGAGGTGACTAGCAGAACTGTGTGTGACTGTCTCTCTGAGCTGACACTCTACAGTGTGCATGTCCCACTGATCGGATATGTTGGAGTGTTCAGCAGAGCTATTATTCTGACATGTCCCATATATCAGTGTATGTGTCCCATAGAGCTGGAAGTCTAGTGTCAGAGTCCTCTCTCTGTGTACTTCCCTAAGGCTACTGTCACACTGTTCCCTTGTACAATTGCCTATGCATGTTTGCAGCTCTTTTGCATCTGTGAAAAAAGGACTCATGATTCAAAAACTGCACCAATAGTGCAACCGGGGGTGCATTTTTGATGCGGTTTCCATTCATTCAATGGGGAGGTGCGTTTTTGGTGTGTTTTTTGTTTTGTTTTGTTTTACTGCACCAAAAATGCAGCAAGCAGGATTTTACAAAATGCAGCGGATACACAATTGACCAGTATGAAGTGTTCCAAAGGATTTCAGGATCATGTGTTTTTCTTTTGCTTTTTTTTTTTTTACTGCAAAAGTGGAAGAAAAGGGATCAGTGTGAAAGCAGCCTAACCCCTGGTTCACATCTGTGCTGTTGTGCGGGCCGCGATTTGCACGGGCATGAGAACCCATTCATTTGAATGGACTCCTGTGCCCTGGGACGCCCAGAGAAGAAGTCCCTGCACTACTTGGGAAATCGCAGCCCGCACGGGAACCTAAGTTTCCAGCACAATTGTGATTTCCAGTGCAGGTGGCGTGCCATTAGAACTAGGGTGCCTGCCGGTCCTGCATTCCTCTGTTTGGATGGTGCGGCTTCAGGTATTTGTGCTGGTCCTGCAGCGGCACCACCTGCACACATGTGAATCAGGGCTAACTCCTGCTTCACATCTGTGCGGGCCGTGATTTGCGCAGGCACGAGAGCCCAGTCATTTGAATGGACTCCGTACCCCGGGACACGCAGGGAAGAAGTTTCTGCACTACTTGGGAAATTGCAGCCTGCAAGGGAACCTCAGTTCCCAGTATGGTTGCGATTTCCAGTGCGGGCGGCGTGCCATTAGGAATAATGTGTGGGTGGTGCGGCTGAAGGTGTTTGTACAGGTCCCGCAGCGGCACCACCCACACAGATGTGAACCAGGGGTAAAGCTGACTGTTGGACCTTAGTCTAGCACAGATCTGAAGGTACCACAGTGAGCTGCCAGTGTAGAACAGGCTTTCTGAACCATGGTCCTGTGGAATCCTAGGGTTCCTTCTGTTGTTGTTAGGGGTTTCATGAGCAGGTGCTGACTCTCACATAAGTAACTGCTGTCACCAGTCATCTTTTTGGCCTTCCGTAAGGGGGGGGGGGGGGGCGCCTTCTTCCCACTGACCACCTATGTAAGGGGCATTCTTCTTACTGACCTCCAGTGTGATGGGTCCTTCTATCACTGATTACCAGTGTTATGGGGGTCCTTCTAGCACTGATTACTAGTGTGTGAGGTTTCCTTCTACCACTGATTACCAGTGTGTGGGGGTCCTTCCAGCACTGATTACCAGTGTGTAAGGGTCCTTCCAGCACTGATTACCAGTGTGTGGGAGTCCTTCCAGCACTGATTACCAGTGTGTGAGGGTCCTTCCAGCACTGATTACCAGTGTGTGGGGGTCCTTCCAGCACTGATTACCAGTGTGTGGGGGTCCTTCCAGCACTGATTACAAGTGTGTGAGGGTCCTTCCAGCACTGATTGCCAGTGTGTGGGGGTCCTTCCAGCACTGATTGCCAGTGTGTGGGGGTCCTTCTAGCCCTGATTGCCAGTGTGTGGGGGTCCTTCTAGCCCTGATTGCCAGTGTGTGGGGGTCCTTCTAGCACTGATTGCCAGTGTATGGGGGGGTCCTTCTAGCACTGATTATTATTATACAGGATTTATATAGCGCCAACAGTTTGCTCAGCGCTGTACATTATAATGGGAGACAGTACACGAGACAGTACAGTAACAATACAATACACGAGGGGTTCAAGGACCCTGCTCCTTGGAGTTTACAATCTAGGAATGCCAGTGTATGGGGGGTCCTTTGAGCACCGATTCTCCCAATGACCACCATGGTAATGTAGTTTGTGACGTGAACTTTATTAAAGCCATAAGTGAATGTTTGACTAATTTTTGGCCTCTGATTTATGTCTTCATAAATATATAGCATGTTTTATGTACTTTTACTTTCATCACTGTTTCTATTCTGCTTGTTATATATGTGCTTGAATCTATGTGCGGTGCAAAGCTGAATAAATGAGCTGTATTTATCTGGTGGTACTTTGTGAGGATGAGTAGTTTATTGCAATGTTGTGCCAGTACCTATGACGGCATGCGGTTGGAGGATTTCTGTTTTTCGCTGATTATTCATTGTTAGTCACCAGTCCCATATTAATCTCCTCCCTGACATACAGCAATGTTTCATTTGCCAGCTGATGCATCTTGACATTTTTGTACACCAAGTAGGATGTTTTGGCAGCCAAGTATTCTCCAACTGGCACAGGGAACTCATACAAAGTCCGGGCAGTGTTCTGCCTTCCTCCAGAACTAATCCAGCAACCTCTACCATCACTCCTGGCCAGGGCTGTGTCAGCCACAGCTTTCTCTCCTCATTGGCTTATGCAGGCCATAGACGGGTCAAAAATCGGCCGATTTTTCAGCCAAAAAAAAAATCGGCCGATTTTCGTACCGTTAGTGGGTTAATTGGTCGGCCGATTTTGCCGGCAATGATGGGCAGATCGGCCGATCATTTTACTGATAAAAACTCTGTGCATGAGCTGTGACATGCAAGAAAAAGAAGAAGAAAAAGATATCCAGTCCGCTATTATATTTTATATGAAAAGTCTTGCAGTTCCTACAATGTATCTATTTGTATCCAAATAAAAACATCTGTATCCGAAATGGATACAAATGGATACATTGTTGCAACCACAATACTTTTTCATGTCAAATATAATAGCAGAGCTCTCTGCAAGGGACAGAAGTAATTAAATTCCGGCCGTAGACAGGACGAAAATCGGCCAATTTTTTTTACCGTCGGTGGTAATGTCGGCCTATTGAACGACCAATTTTTCGTTTTTTTTTTTTTTTTTTTTAAACGGTCGGTTTTCGACTCGTCTATGGCCTGCAATACTGGCTATGAGTGGCCTCAATTTGAGACCATACGGAGAAGCTGCCCAATTTGCATTGTCTGTTTGGGTATGACTTCATGACACCAGCTGTTTACAAGTGCATTCTCCCTTTTGAAGGGACAAGCAGGCTCCCAGCATTGCCCATCCTCTGGCTTACTGTTGAAGCATTTGGGTTGTAGCTTTCTCCTCCAACCTCCGGTGGGTCTGGGGCTCACAATTGACTTTCGGTTTCCTGCTTCGGGTCTTCCTGTGCTTCCAGTCAAAATATAATGTGGATGGTGGTGGAGGACTGGTCCATTTGGGAAATTCTGTAAATCTCCTATTTTCTAGGCATTGAATGAAATGTGGCCTTAAGTGCTTTTTGATGTACTGACACACTGGATTCCCTCCAGGGGTCAAAAGCTCATACATATTGGCGGCCGAATACATCACGCAGGCCTGTTCCCTGACTCCCTGCTGCTGTACCTTCAGGAATTGAGTATGGCATATAGGGTCCTTCAGAAGCCTTTTATAGCTGTCATGGATTTGCTCGAAGCGAAGTGATCCATAATCGATAACAAGCTCACTGTCTGCCATCACCACCACCTCTTTACCGTCGCATGCGGTCACAAAAGCGTGTCCTTCCTCATAGTCAATGTGCAGTTGAACTGTTGGCTTGTACACCGGTAGGACTGGATTTTCTACCATTCTTATGCAGGGCAGACCACTTGTTTCCTGAAACTGTTTTCTCAGTATGGTCACTGCAGCCTGTGCAACAGGAAAGGCGACGGGCTTCCCATTTTCTATATCCGCTTTATCCTGCTTGATGAGTCCCAGTTCTGGGATCCAGGGTTCTGTTGGGTCAGCATATTTAACTTTTTTCTGTGGGGTGAGTGGCTGGCTGTTGTCACAGTATGCCCTGTTCCGTGGATTCCTATGGGACTGTTGGTTTGGCAGTACAGATGATGTCTTGGTAAAACGACTTGTCCACGCTAAAAGAATAAACAATAACAGAAAATAGTATAGCAGAAAAAAAGGAAAATGTTTAAAGTATAACTAAAGGCGAGACTTTTTTTTTTCTTGTTTTGGATAGAGTGGATAGGAATTTGAATGTCTAGAACAACAAGTTGACAGCCACAAAGGCTGATGGAACTTGTAGTGTTCCCATTCACAGAATATTGTGTTTTTTGTTTTCTTTTTCTTACTTTGACAGCTACAGGGGAGGGAGAGAAGATCCCCTGCTAGCTGTCAAAAGGGGGAGCAAGGGCTGGTCCATTTGTAACATGTTTCATGTTATACCCTGAATGTAGGTGGAACATGTTACGAAAGGTGAACTTATCCTTTAAAGTGGTTCGAAAGGTTGAAGGTTTTTTACCTTTGTAGCAATTGTATGTACAAATATGAACGCGAACATCCATTTTGCTAAAGTTCCTCCATCCTGTCATTCTCACTCCAAATCAGCCCCCCTCCCTTTCTGTTGAGTGGCATGTGGTCTGGTGTGGCTGAGTTCAGGAGTGCACAGGGCACAGCGGGATACACTTCATGGTTGTAAACCCAATTAGCTGATTCCAGTGTGTCTGGCAGACTCTTGCTTTGAGCTGATCGTAAAGCTATAAACCCATCAGTCACTGGACTTGAAAGCATTCCGAAATAGCAGTAAAACCTGCACCCCATGTGAAACCACTTTTAAATACATTTTCATAACTTCTCATAGGAAATACATACAATAACACAAAACATATATTCAGATTGGTCAGTTTACTGCGAGACACCTGATACCTTACACCCCTAGATTACGTCTACCCGAGAGCAGAAAGCAATATCTCCTTAACCGTCCCAAGCAGATGTGTCATATCTGGTATCTGGACGTTCAGAATATCATTCTGCATATTATCCCACCAGTGGATAGGATGCTACATGTACCTATGGAAGGTTATTGACCATGATATAAACTGAGGGATTTGGTCATAGCATGAGATCCCCGCCTAGACACCCCTCCCCAAATGAGGCAATTGGTTCTCTGCTTTAAGGAGACACCCTGCTGGGTTCCTAGAAAAAGGCTGTTATGCCTGGGGAAGGAAGATGAAGAGATCTCCCTTTTAACATCAGGAACCAACTTTGGGAGTAAAGGCACCCTTTTGTCCGGACACTTGAACGCTGCTTAAACCAGGATTTCTGCAAGTATTCTACCTTCTTTATGTTATCTCTCTGCTGTGTTATTGCTCTCTCTATTTATATATATATATATATATATATATATATATATATATATATATATATATATATATATATATATATATATATATATTGGCTACATCTTTTTCTGTAAATATTTTTATTGTACCAGTTTGACCTTTTTAGTAATAAATCCTATTTTCTGAAAAGTGTTGAACTTTTTCTAAAGCTCTTTAATGCAAACTAAGAATCCCTGTCTCTGAAGAGCGCTACTGTGTGTTTTAAACTTCTGCATACATCTGCCTGCAGTGACAGTGTGTATACAGACGCTTATTCAAACATCATAGTGTTACTGCTAAGATTGGTGAGTTTTCTCTTTCTCTGTACAAAAAGGCGGTGGTGGCAGTGTGAAGGGTTAATTGCGTAATTAACCTGACCCAGTAACAATCGCTCTCAGGCTGCGGCACATAGATGGTGGTCCAGTGAGCTGGAAAATCTTTGTGCAGGGTGCAGCTGAGCATGGCATTGTTACACACGTGACGGTGTGGTTTTAGATTGGCTAGTCCTTCGGTCACAACCTACATGCATGAAACCGCTGGGTAGCCATCTTGCTGCTCACCGCATGCTGCCACCTACTGTCCAGCAGACCTGTAAGCAAACGCACATCACTTCATGGCCACGTAACCATTCCCTATGCTATACAAAACTATATTAAATGCGTTTTTGGCTAGAGGTATGCTTAAAAAATGTACCTGATCCAGCTTACATACAAATTCAAATTAATTCAGTTGCTAAATGGTCAGCACTTTCGCCTGGCAGTACTAGGTTCGTTGGTTTGAATCCCAACCTCGGCACCATCTGCCTGGAGTTTGCATGTTCTCCCTGTGCCTGCGTGGGTTTCCTCTGGGTACTCTGGTTTTCTCCCACACTCTAAAGACATGCTGGTAGGTTAATTGGATCCTGTCTAACTTGTCCCTAGTATGTGTATGTATGACTGTAAGTTAGGGACCTTAGATTGTACACTCCTTGAGGGTTAGGGACTGATGTGAATGTACAATATATATGTAAAGCGCTGTGTAAATTGATGGCGCTATATAAGTACCTGTAATAAATAAAATACAAACAAACCTACAGAACCTATCTTGTTTGTAACCGGGGGGACAGCCTGTGTTTATATAGCGCCGAAAATTTACAAGGCGCTTTATTTTGAACATTCACATCAGTTCCTGGCCTCAAGGAGCTTACAAATGAAGGTCCCTGTTTCACATACTATGGCCAAATTTAGTCAGGGACCATTAACCCTCGGTTCACACCTAAGCATTTTCCGCAGCGTTTTGCAGAAATGCAGTACAGTCGATTTAACATGATTTCCTATGGGATATGTTCACATCTTTGCATTTTCACTCGGTGCATTTTTTGGAAAGGGTCAGGGACTTTTTTTAAATGCAAAAAGTTGCGTTTTTGGTTCTATAGACTTCAATGGAAATGCTGCAGAAACACATGTAATGCGTTTTGATGTGTTTTAATCTGCCCAGCAACAAGTTACAAAAAGCATCAAATATGCGGCAAAAATGCACCGCAGAAACGGACCAAACGCAAACTGCATAGGTGTGAACCTAGCCTTACATAACAGTATTTCTTTAGGGTTTGGGGGAAACCTACACAAGTACAGGTAGAACATGCAAACTCCATGCACAGAGCAGTGTCCTGACTTTGAACTGAGGACCCTAGGGCTGCACAGCAAATGTGCTAACCTCCAAGCCACAGCGTTGGACAGTGGTCATCAGGACATATAGATGGGATGTATCACCTCAGTGTCGCACAAACAAAATAAAAAAAAGTAACAGGTGTTCACATCCATGTGCATTCCATCCAAAAAGATTAAAAAAACCCAAAAAACCCTATTTTGGTTAAAGTTACCTAATAATAGATTTAACGCCAATTCGTACCTCTTGTCTGCGGTCTTTGAATGTCCATCATGTATTACAAGTGTGAAGATTGAGAATAAAAACTCTGATGATTAGAAATCTGAAAATTTCTAATGAATTTTGACTATAGAAATGTATAGTCAGAAAATACGCTCTAAATACAAATACATTCCTCTGGGAACAATGTACAATGAATAGCAAGCATCACTAGAAGCAGCAGGAAATATTTCACACTTCCCGCTCCTGACTCTGAAAGCAGAATGAGCCCTTCTGGGCAAGCTACTTGGTTACCTAGCAACTGTGGTCACATGAACACTTGTGATCAGTGGTGTATTTTGGTTTTGTGCTGCCCTAAGCAAGACTAAAATCGGGCCCCCCCCAACATCTAAATTTGTCCCACCTTTTCATCTGCAGGCTCCACCTCTTCCTATTAGAGCTCCGCCCACAGACAACGATGGGGTGCCATCATTGGTGTCAGTGGGAGGAATAGTGCCCCATCATTAGTGTCAGTGGCAAGAATCGTGCCCCATCATTGGTGTCAGTGGGGGGAGAAATAGTGCCCCATCATTAGTGTCAGTGGGGGGAGGAATAGTGCCCCATCATTAGTGTCAGTGGGGGGAGGAATAGTGCCCCATCATTGGTGTCAGTGGGAGGAATAGTGCCCCATCATTGCTGTCAGTGGGAGGAATAGTGCCCCATCATTGCTGTCAGTGGGAGGAATAGTGCCTTATCATTGGTGTCAGTGGTAGGAATAGTGCCTTATCATTGGTATCAGTGGGAGGAATAGTGCCTTATCATTGGTGTCAGTGGTAGGAATAGTGCCCCATCATTGGTGTGAGTGGGAGGAATAGTGCCCCATCATTGGTGTGAGTGGGAGGAATAGTGCCCCATCATTGGTGTGAGTGGGAGGAATAGTGCCCCATCATTGGTGTCAGTGGGAGGAATAGTGCCCCATCATTGGTGTCAGTGGGAGGAATAGTGCCCCATCATTGGTGTCAGTGGGAGGAATAGTGCCCCATCATTGGTGTCAGTGGGAGGAAAAGTGCCCCATCATTGGTATCAGTGGGAGGAATAGTGCCCCATCATTGGTGTCAGTGGGAGGAATAGTGCCTCATCATTGGTGTCAGTGGGAGGAATAGTGCCCCATCATTGGTGTCAGTGGGAGGAATAGTGCCCCATCATTGGTGTCAGTGGGAGGAATAGTGCCCCATCATTGGTGTCAGGGGGGAGGAATAGTGCCCCATCATTAGTGTCAGTGGGAGGAATAGTGCCTCATCATTGGTGTCAGTGGGAGGAATAGTGCCCCATCATTGGTGTCAGTGGGAGGAATAGTGCCCCCTTATTGGTGTCGGGGAGGAATAGTGCCCCATCTTTGGTGTCAGTGGGAGGAATAGTGCCCCATCATTGGTGTCAGGGGGAGGAATAGTGCCCCCTTATTGGTGTCGGGGAGGAATAGTGCCCCATCTTTGGTGTCAGTGGGAGGAAGTGCCCCATCATTGGGGTCAGTATGAGGAATAGTGCCCCATCATTGGGGTCAGTGGGAGGCATAATGCCCCATCATTGGTGTCAGGCGGAGGAATAGTGCCCCGTCATTGGTGTCAGTGGGAGGAATAGTGTACCATTTATTGGTGTCAGTGGGAGGAATTGTGCCCCATCATTGGTGTCAGTGGGAGGAAAAGTGCCCCATCATTGGTGTTTTTTTGTTTTGTTTTTTATTTGGTGTCTGTTTGTTTTGTTTTTTATTTTTGTTTGTTTTTTTTCTACTGCTATCTGCTATCTTTAGGGCTTGTTCACACCATGTCCAGTGACCTGCATTTTTCTGTATTGAATAAACAGTGACAGGTCACTGCTAGAGACATAGAAAACAATGGTTTTCTGTGTGCCTCATTTACATACCAATATTAGATAGATGTGTAGTGCACTGCAGTAAAATGCAACATATATTCATTTTAACAGAATCCCATGCATTTTAACTCAACCGAAGTGGGGAAAAAAAGCTGGTTTAGACAAGGTTCACATCTATGCACTTTGCGTTTGATCCGTTTCTGCCGTGCATTTTGCGTTTTGCTGCTTTTGCTTTTTTTTTTTTACTTGTTGCTGGGCAGATTAAAACGCATCAAAAACGCACTACAAATTTTTCTGCACCGTCTCTATTGCAGTCTATAGAACCAGAAACGCAACATTTTGCATTTAAAAAAAGTCCCTGACCTTTCCAAAACAACGCTCCGGGTGAAAATGTGGAGATGGGCACTTGTCCCATAGGAAATCATGTCAAATGGACTGTTGTGGGTTTCCGCAAACCTTGTGCAATGTGCATAAATGGCCATTACTGCCCATGCGTTTTCATTGTGTTATACATTTTTATGCACAGTATAGCATGAAATGACCATTAATAATGTGGAGGTCAGCAGGAAAAATGAGTGTGAATGGCGGAGGGACTAGGCCACGGGTGTCAAACTGGCGGCCCTCCAGTCTGTATGGGTGTATACAGACTGGGTAATTAGCTGCTTACACTTTATATGGGTGTACACAGTCCGGGTCATTGGCTGCTTGCACTTTATATGGATGTATACAGACCTGGTGATGAGCTGCTTACACTTTATATGGGTGTATACAGACCTGGTGATGAGCTGCTTGCACTTTATATGGATGTATACAGACCTGGTGATGAGCTGCTTGCACTTTATATGGGTGTATACAGACCTGGTGATGAGCTGCTTGCACTTTATATGGGTGTATACAGACCTGGTGATGAGCTGCTTACACTTTATATGGATGTATACAGACCGGGTGATTAGCTGCTTGCACTTTATATGGGTGTATACAGACTGGGTGATTAGCTGCTTGCACTTTATATGGATGTATACAGACCTGGTGATGAGCTGCTTGCACTTTATATGGATGTATACAGACCGGGTGATTAGCTGCTTGCACTTTATATGGATGTATACAGACCTGGTGATGAGCTGCTTACACTTTATATGGGTGTATACAGACCTGGTGATGAGCTGCTTGCACTTTATATGGGTGTATACAGACCGGGTGATTAGCTGCTTGCACTTTATATGGGTGTATACAGACTGGGTGATTAACTGCTTACACTTTATATGGGTGTATACAGACTGGGTGATTAGCTGCTTACACTTTATATGGGTGTATACAGACCTGGTGATTAACTGCTTGCACTTTATATGGGTGTATACAGACTGGGTGATTAACTGCTTACACTTTATATGGGTGTATACAGACCGGGTGATTAGCTGCTTGCACTTTATATGGGTGTATACAGACCGGGTGATTAGCTGCTTGCACTTTATATGGGTGTATACAGACTGGGTGATTAACTGCTTTCACTTTATATGGGTGTATACAGACCTGGTGATTAGCTGCTTGCACTTTATATGGGTGCATACAGACTGGGTGATTAACTGCTTGCACTTTGCGTGACCAGAAATGTCCCAGATAGGGGGCTGAGAGGGTAAGGGTTAAGTCGGTCATAGACGAAGCAATTTTTCACTGGTTGCAGTAAAGAAAATCACTCTTTCCCCTATCAACGCAGTCAGTGTTAATGGGGTAATCCCTCCCGCAGAGGCATTGTGTTCTCTTGGCAGGAGGAGCTGTCCCTGGAAAAACACCATTACTGCTAGTGAATATAATAGCCGCTAGCAATAATCATGTGCAAAATCCAACAGGACGGTTGAACCCTAGTTGATTGATCAATTAACTTTGGTACATTCAGCCTGCCCATACATAGTTCGAATCTTGTACGGTCCCTGCTGAACTGGCTGAGATTCGAACCATCTATGGCTGGCTTTATAGGGAGAAAGAATGATGTAGGGAATGAGGGTCCAAATGATGACTCCCCTTGGCCTGCTGTAGAGAATGCAAGGCTTCAAGTAGTGCATAGTCAATATAGTCGGTAATGTTGATGGGGTGAGTGGACCTCCATGAACGTTGGGAGAGGTGGGGACCACCAAGTTGTGGATCCTTGTAAATAACCTGGGCTGTCCGCATACAGTATTTTGTCATCAGTGTCTCTTCCTATACCAACAAGACATTCCATGTGCATTATCTCATTCAGAAGGTTGAATGCAATAAGAAGTTAATTATTAGGCTTTACGTAAACGTTTAATCCTGCATAATGGGAAACCTTTGCTTTTTACCTCTTAAAGTCAGGGAGGAGTTGCATATCCTGGATGTAAAGTGGAGCGTGTTGTACTGAGTGGTGGAGAGGGTGTGTAGTCCAGATAGCAGTGGAATCTTTGGAACCTTGTTACGTGTTGTTCAGGTGTATGTAGATAAATGCCTGCACTGCTGACGTGTGGCCGAGGCTGTCATTTCTACTTCCGTGTGGTTACACAGCTGGTCCTGCGTCCTGCCTGTATGTGCTCTGAATATGAAGTAGTTCGCTCTGAACATGACTATTGTATTAGTATGTAGAGGAAGAGTGCTGTGATCTACCTGGAAAAATCTGAGCATTTGCTGCATCTTCAGTTGCCTAAGGCTAGGTTCACACCTATGCAGTTTGCGTTTGATCCGTTTCTGCGGTGCGTTTTGATGCGTTTTTTTATTTAACTTGTTGCTGGGCAGATTAAAACACATCAAAACACACTACATGCTTTTCTGCAGCGTCTCCATTGAAGTCTATAAAACCAAAAATGCAACGTTTTGTGTTTTAAAATAATCGTCCCTGACCTTTTCCAAAAAACGCACCAGGTAAAAGCACAGAGATGTGAACCTGTCCCATAGGAAATCATGTTAAAGGGACTGCTGTGCGTTTCCGGAAAACGCATAGGTGTGAACCTAGACTTAGGCTAGGTTCACATCTGTGCGGGTGGTGCTGCTACGGATCCGCACGATAATCCGTGCAGCGGCACCACCCGCACAGAGGAATGCAGACCTGCGGGTTAGTTTTAATGGCACACCGGCCGCATTGGAAAACGCAATTGTACTGGAAACCGAGGTTCCCGTGCGAGCTACATTTTCAGAAGTGCAGGGACTTCTCTGCGTGGCACAGGAGTCCATACAAATGAATGGGCTGTCATGCCCGCGCAAAACACGGCCGCATATATGTTAACCAGGGCTTAGCCTGTTGTCAATGTGTGCTTGTTGCCTTGATAAAGGGAATTTTCTAAACTGAGCAGTTAGTGAAGCAGGTGAGGAAAATGCAAATGCTGTGTTTCTGACCCTCTTTATACTGTTTATACAGGGGCAAGGTGCGCATTGGTGCAAAACGTGCCAAAACAGTGCCATTCATTATTAATACCCCAAAGAATCAATGTGAGTTACAGCACACCAGAACACAATAATGCTTTAGCCCCGGTTCACATATATGCAGCCATGCGGGCTGTAATTTGTGTGGGCACGGGAGCACATTCATTTGACACGCGGGACACGCAGGGAAGTAGTCCCTGCACTTCTTCTGAAAATGCAGCCCGCACGGGAACCTCGGTTCCCAGTACAGTTGCGTTTTCCAGTGCGGGTGGTGTGACATTAGAACTAATGGCACCCACCCGCGGGTCCGCATTTCTCTGTGCGGGTGGTGCGGCTGCATGGATTAGCTGCACCACCCACACAGATGTGAACCAAGCCTTACTGTGTATTTGCCTCTTTTTTGGTGCATTAGGCGGCCTATTGAAATTAATAGGCTGCTATGGTGTGAAGCACCTTAATGCAAAACTGACCCGTTACCACTCTGCAGATACTGGAACCTAGCCTAAAGGAATTTTCCAGCTAAAGCTGTTGTTGCTGACCTCCTAAAATGAGTAGCTTGGCAGTTGTATCCTATTCATTCAATTGTATAGCTTTAGTCCCAGTAGGCCAGAGCGAGTATGCTCATCTAGGAGTACTAACCTCACTGCTTTGCTGCTTTGTTTCTGATTTGGTGACTCAGAACGCATTGAAGGCAGAGACATTCCGGCAACGAGGGGCCCATTCATATCTGTCCTGTCTGATGTATTGCATTGTCAGCCTATTCAGATGCATGGACTGCTAACACCATAACGAACAAGTAATCAGACATGCAGCATTTTTTTTTTCTGACACAACTTACTGTGCTTAAGTCCTCATGCACACTGGACGTTTTTACAGCGGTTATTTTTGGCTTCTGGCATTTTTTTTTTCTACAGCCAGTAAACTCCCCAGCATGTTATCCTGTGTATCTATGCACACACGGACTGTAATCAGCGTTTTTTGTCAGGTGTGTTATTTTGGCTGGAAAAAAACCCAGAACTAGTGGGTTTCTAGAGGAGTTTTTTTAGCTGTAAAAACGCTCGAATGCTGAAAAACACAGTAAAACGCAGCAAACCAGTGTTTTTTGGGCAAAAATAAAACTAAAAAATGTAAATGCTAATACAAAAATGCTAAAAAAAAAAAAAAGCTGAAAACTCACTATTTTAACGTGACTTTACACAGCTAATGCTACCAGCGTTATTAAAACGCCCCGTGTGCATGGAGCCTAATGGTGTGCTGCAACAAACGTGTGTCGGAGGTGAGCTGCCTTAATGCATTGGGTGTAATTGAAAATGAATGTCTCCGCAGTGCACTCACACTGGAATGCTTTGTTGATGCATTACTGCGACACAGGAATGGACAGGTGTAAGTGGGCCACTCCAGAAGGAAGTGAACAATAGGAGCCCCATTTTCTGTGGGTACAGGTTCCCTTTAGAGCCCATTCACTGCTCTTCAGTAATGATATGTGCTTTAGATGTGCAGTGAATGCTGTTCATTGTGAATGGCACTCCATGCATCTTCCTAGTACTAGTGTGGTGGCTTGCCGCTGAAAATGTTGCCTGAACAATTTTATTTTAGGATAGGCAGAGCCATAAAGTAGATTTAATCCCTAACTGAGTGAGCCCTTCGTTTGGTAAGGCAGTGTGTTTTTTGTTTTTTTTCATTTATATAAAGTGTTACTAAACCCACAACAGTAAAATCATTCTTTATATACAGTAAAGTATGCTTGTTATACTCACTGTGTACCCTAAGGGCTTAATCCTTTGCATTGTATAAAAAGGCTGTTTGATCCTGTCTTTTCTGCCCCCCCCCCCTCTTCTTCCACTGTCCCCAATCAATCTGCTGAGTACAGAGCTTTAGGAGTCACTCTACACATGCTCAGTTTAGTATGTATGGCTAGATGTTTTTTTTTTACCTTTTGACTGGGTGCATGTGATCTGCACAAGGCCAATCAGCACTGTCCAGACAGATGTCAGGGGTTATGCAGCCTCATAGGACACTCAGAGCAGAATGAAAACTCCTCTAACAAGCTTTAACCAGTGCACTGCTGGACACTAATAGAAGTCACAAGACTGCTCTATACTGCTGATGAGAAAAGGTATTTAGCAGTTTATATTTACTAAAATAATTGCATTTCCTTGTTGTGTGTACTGTGGGAGACCGGATATAGTGAATGTAGGGTCCTGGGTTTGGTAAAACTTTAAATAATATACTTGGTTACACCTTTTTGATCCTTTGTTGCTTTTCAGTGCTGGTGATCTTGTGCACTTCCTGTCTACATGCACTCCAGCGATGGTTGCATGGCATTTCTCATGATAGGTTACCTGAACGTGACACCAGTGGACCAATGTCTGCATAATTTTGTGTTGAAATGTCCATTTGCAGTCTGTATTGGAAGCCTGGGTGAAAGGGTGAGAATGCAGGAGCACAGCTGGCGCATTTAGGAAGGGCTCTCTGTCTCCCAACTGGTGGGACAAGCTGGGAAAAATGGCAGAGTTTACACCTTCAGGGATCAGAGCTCTTGGTATTTCAGTTCCAGCTGTGACCTTTCAGGTAACATAGACAAACCGTACCATTCAGTTCTTCACTAAAATGTGAATGTAATTGAAAAACTATTGAATATAAAAATACTACAAATAATATACGCAAATATATTTTTAAAGTACTTCACGCCTATACAGACATCTGGACAGTTGATGGTGAGTTTCTGTTTGTGTTATGGTTTATTGCACAATGTTATCAGTATTTGCAGCTAAAGAAGTGACAGTTGGCCTATTGGCTGGGTTTCTGGACAGGAAGTCAGCTATATGTGGGAAGATCTTTCTTACTCCTGACAATACAGTATTTATCTCAGATATACTTTGTTCCAATAACCTTGTCCAACCTTTTATATATGTATCTGCAAATGCTGTGAGGAGCTATTTAACAAAAAGCTAATTGTAATTTCAGATTATTTAACCTTCAGCTAAATTCACCTTTCTAATATGCAGTATGTGGTCTGAGGGCCCCAGTAGTTTATTATTTGGAATCTAATTTAAGGACCATACCTGTAGCCCTATCACGGCTTACCCACAGCCTGGCTGATAAACTACTAATAGGAGAGATCTGTGCCTTCCTGCCTGTGATCTGGGACGCCCGGCATCACTGGAACAATACATTGGATGCACTCCCGGCATCTCTGGAACAATACATTGGATGCACTCCCGGCATCACTGGAACAATACATTGGATGCACTCCCGGCATCACTGGAACAATACATTGGATGCTCTCCCGGCATCACTGGAACAATACATTGGATGCTCTCCCGGCATCACTGGAACAATACATTGGATGCACTCCCGGCATCACTGGAACAATACATTGGATGCTCTCCCGGCATCACTGGAACAATACATTGGATGCACTCCCCGCATCACTGGAACAATACATTGGATGCACTCCCGGCATCACTGGAACAATACATTGGATGCTCTCCCGGCATCACTGGAACAATACATTGGATGCACTCCCCGCATCACTGGAACAATACATTGGATACACTCCCGGCATCACTGGAACAATACATTGGATACACTCCCGGCATCACTGGAACAATACATTGGATGCACTCCCGGCATCACTGGAACAATACATTGCATGCACTCCTGGCATCACTGGAACAATACATTGCATGCAGTCCTGGCATCACTGGAACAATACATTGGATGCACTCCCGGCATCACTGGAACAATACATTGCATGCACTCCCGGCATCACTGGAACAATACATTGGATGCACTCCCGGCATCACTGGAACAATACATTGGATGCACTCCCGGCATCACTGGAACAATACATCGGATGCACTCCCGGCATCACTGGAACAATACAGTGGATGCACTACCGGCATCACTGGAACAATACATTGGATGCACTCCCGCATCACTGGAACAAGCACTCTACTTCTTTCAAGATCCACGCATGTGCAGTTTGTTTTCCCTCTCCGGGCTTAGCTGTTGTGGTGACAGGAGGAGTGCTGCACATGTGTGTTCATAATGTATGAGGCATCCCAGATCACAGGCAGGATGGTGCTGATCTTTCCTATTTTTAGTAGGAAAGGTTTCTTTACAGTAAGAGCAGCTGTGAAAATGTGGAATAGACTCCCTCAAGTGTTGGTTCTGGCCAGCTCAGTGGATTGCTTTAAAAAAAGGCCTGGATTCTTTCTTAGATACACAGAATATAACTAGTTTTTGAGCCACGCTGTGGGTTAATTATAATAGGCCAACAAGTATGGCACTTAACCGCTTGCCCGCCACCCTATAGCAGAAATACTGCTACAGGGTGGCAGAGCTGTGCAAAATCACATGTGTATATACACATGATTTTGCACTTCCAGGTAGGGGGCGCACGCGTGCTGTGTGCGCGCCCTACTCGCACTGCCATTGGCTTCAGTTGGCAACCACCGTGCCCCGGTTGGTGATTCCCCGCTGGCACCCGGAGATTGCCGAGTATCACTGACGGAGTTGAGGTCTGTATGTAAACCATACAGATCTGCCCTG
Source organism: Staurois parvus (assembly GCF_062004578.1). Lineage (NCBI taxonomy): Eukaryota > Metazoa > Chordata > Amphibia > Anura > Ranidae > Staurois > Staurois parvus. The sequence goes on from NW_028318094.1 coordinate 5,495,708, forward strand.
TCCGCTCCAGCATTCTGCTTCGTATTGCTCTGCATAGCATAGCCATACAAAACAGCGTGCTTACACCATAAAACACACACAGCACACAGTTAACCCTTTGATCACCCCTGTTATTAACCCCTTTCTGCCCAGTGTCAGAACAGTGTCAGTGCTTTCTTTTTATTAGCACTGATCACTGTGTTAGTGTCACTGGGGATGTCAGTGATCGTTTTCACCCCCCCCCCCCAGTGTCAGAATGCACGCTGCAGTCGCGCTATAAGTTGCTGATTGCCGCCGTTACTAGTATTAAAAGAAAAAAAAAAAAAGCAGTATATATACCGCCAATTGTAGATGCTATAACTTTCACGTAAACCAATTAATTTACACGTATCGAGATTTTGTTTTAGCAAAGACATGTAGCAGAATGTATTTTGACCTAAATTTATGCCAAAATGTGATTTTTTTTTTTTTTAAAAAAAAAAACATTTTTTACTGGACATGTTTAATAGCAGAAAGTGAAAACGTTGGGTTTTTTTGCTCAAAATTGTTGGTCTGTTTTTGTTTATAGAGCAAAAAAATCAAAAACGCAGAGGTGATCAAATACCACTAACAGAAAGCTCCATTTGTGGAGAAAAAAGGACATCAATTTAATTTGGGTGCAGTGTTGCATGACAGCGCAATTGTCAGTTAAAGGAATGCAGCGCTGTATCGCAAAAAAATGGCCTGGTCAGGAAGGGGGGTAAATCCTCTGGGGGGCAAATGGTTTAACTAAACTCCAAATTTTAAAGTGACAGTGTTTTTACAAGTACTGATGTCAATTGACTGCATTATACATTTTATTACAAAGGTAAACTTAGCCTTTAAGAAACCAATGTGACCACCAAAATCAACAAATCAGTCAAAAAGTATTTTTATACTGTAAAAAAACCAAAACAAAACATGTTTTTATGCATCCTTGCCTAGGGTAGGATAATATAGTACATAGTGGGTGTTTCATTTCATTAGAGACTGCAGGAAGTCTGTCCAATCAATTTGCCATGAGATGAGAAATCTGAAAATCATCAAAGCACAAGCATTATGTTGTAACTGCCCCTGACACATAATTAAAGCTGAAATCCAACTTTACTTAAAGCGGAGTTCCACCTGAGGAAATAAAAAAAGTCAGCAGCTTCAAAAACTGTAGCTGCTGACTTTTAAAATACAGCCACTTACCTGTCCCTTGGTCCAGCGGTGTCTTCACCACCGCTGGTTTCACCAGCTGTCTTCTCTCCCTGGCGCCGGCATCTTCAGTGTGGGTACCCGGCTGTAAAGCCGCAAGCTGTGCCCACTGCACATGCACCAGAAGCGCTGTGCTTTGTGAATGGCCCCGTAGTCTTCTGGGACCTGTCAGATGTCCCAGAAGACTACATGGAGGGAGGAGGGGAGGGGATTAGAACTTCTGCTTCCAATCGTCTAGGCGATCGGAGTGGGAGCGTCCCACCAATCTGTGACGAACGCGGCGTCAGACCTCAGCCCTTCTCACCAAACTCGTGACCGAAGGACTAGCCAATCTAAAACCGCGATGTCACGTGCGTAACAATTCCACACCCAGCTGCACCCTCCACAACGATTTTCCAGCTAATTGGACCACAATCGATGTACCGGCAGCCTGAGCGATTGTTACTGGGTCAGGTTAATTACGCAATTAACCCTTCACACTGCCACCACCTCCTTTTTGTGCAGAGAAAGAGGAAATGCGGCGATATCCACAATAACACTATAATGGTTGAGGTAATCGTCTGTATAACACGGTTATACAGAGGGTTAAACAAACACAGTTGCGTTCTCTTTAGAGGCAGGAATTCGTAAATTGCAATACAGAGCTATACAAACAGTTCAACACTTTCAGAAGGAAAGATTTATTACTAAAAGGTCAAACGGGTGCAATAAAAATATTTACAGAAAAAGATGTAACTAAGATATACAGTCAGGTCCATAAATATTGGAACATCGACACAATTCTAACATTTTTGGCTCTATACACCACCACAATGGATTTGAAATGAAACAAGCAAGATGTTCTTTAACTGCAGACTGTCAGCTTTAATTTGAGGGTATTTACATCCAAATCAGGTGAACGGTGTAGGAATTACAACAGTTTGCATATGTGCCTCCCACTTGTTAAGGGACCAAAAGTAATGGGACAATTGGCTTCTCAGCTGTTCCATGGCCAGGTGTGTGTTATTCCCTCGTTATCCCAATTACAATGAGCAGATAAAAGGTCCAGAGTTCATTTCAAGTGTGCTATTTGCATTTGGAATCTGTTGCTGTCAACTCTTAAGATGAGATCCAAAGAGCTGTCACTATCAGTGAAGCAAGCCATCATTAGGCTGAAAAAAACAAGCAAACCCATCATAGAGATAGCAAAAACATTAGGTGTGGCCAAAACAACTGTTTGGAACATTCTTAAAAAGAAGGAACGCACCGGTGAGCTCAGCGACACCAAAAGACCCAGAAGACCACGGAAAACAACTGTGGTGGATGACCGAAGAATTCTTTCCCTGGTGAAGAAAACGCCCTTCACAACAGTTGGCCAGATCAAGAACACTCTCCAGGAGGTAGGTGTATGTGTGTCAAAGTCAACAATCAAGAGAAGACTTCACCAGAGTGAATACAGAGGGTTCACCGCAAGATGTAAACCATTGGTGAGCCTCAAAAACAGGAAGGCCAGATTAGAGTTTGCCAAACGACATCTAAAAATCCTTCACAGTTCTGGAACAACATCCTATGGACAGATGAGACCAAGATCAACTTGTACCAGAGTGATGGGAAGAGAAGAGTATGGAGAAGGAAAGGAACTGCTCATGATCCTAAGCATACCACCTCATCAGTGAAGCATGGTGGTGCTAGTGTCATGGTGTGGGCATGTATGGCTGCCAACGGAACTGGTTCTCTTGTATTTATTGATGATGTGACTGCTGACAAAAGCAGCAGGATGAATTCTGAAGTGTTTCGGGCAATATTATCTGCTCATATTCAGCCAAATGCTTCAGAACTCATTGGACGCCGCTTCACAGAGCAGATGGACAATGACCCAAAGCATACTGCAAAAGCAACCAAAGAGTTTTTTAAGGGAAAGAAGTGGAATGTTATGCAATGGCCAAGTCAATCACCTGACCTGAATCCTATTGAGCATGCATTTCACTTGCTGAAGACAAAACTGAAGGGAAAATGCCCCAAGAACAAGCAGGAACTGAAGACAGTTGCAGTAGAGGCCTGGCAGAGCATCACCAGGGATGAAACCCAGCGTCTGGTGATGTCTATGCGTTCCAGACTTCAGGCTGTAATTGACTGCAAAGGATTTGCAACCAAATATTAAAAAGTGGAAGTTTGATTTATGATTATTATTCTGTCCCATTACTTTTGGTCTCTTAACAAGTGGGAGGCACATATGCAAACTGTTCTAATTCCTACACCGTTCACCTGATTTGGATGTAAATACCTTCAAATTAAAGCTGACAGTCTGCAGTTAAAGCACATCTTGTTCATTTCATTTCAAATCCATTGTGGTGGTGTATAGAGCCAAAAATGTTAGAATTGTGTCGATGTCCCAATATTTATGGACCTGACTGTGTATATATATATATATATATATATATATATATATATATATAAATAAATATACAGAGACCAACAGCACAGCAAAGAGATATCAGAGAGAGGTGAAAGGGTTAAGGCACTTGCCAAAGTCCTGGGTTAGCAGATCCAAGTTTCAGAGCGAAAGGGCACGGGTCACCCAGGTGGTACTGATGTTAAAATGGGAGATGTACCTGTCCCTCCTCCCCAAAGGTGCCAATCTTTCAAATGTTTAATGGGGAGCAGGGGACAAAGGCTTAAAGCAGAACTTCCCCTTTTGGGTGAAGCTCCGCTTTAAGCTGGCCATACATTACACAATTTTCTAATTCAATTTCCTTCAGATTTACATTCAACTGTGTAGTGCAAGGACCTACCTGATTGCATACAAATTGAAAGTGTTTAGGTTTGATTTCATATTATATGGTTTTGGTAAATGTAAAAATTGTATAATGTATGGCCAGCCTTACACTTTAGTTTTGTTTGGGCCAAACAAACTATTTTGTAGACTTGTACTGCTAGTACATTTAGCCCACCCCTCCCTTCAGACTGACAGTGCTGCTGTCCAAAGGTGTCTCTGTTGCCCCTTCATCCAAAGTGGGGCACTGTAATATAGGAGGTGTGTTACTGGCCAGATCACCAGGTGAAAACTGAGGGGGGAAAAAAGAGCCTAAAAAAAGAAAGCTAATGCAGCCACCACATCTGATTGGTAAGCTGCAACATATTAAAGTTTTGGGTTTAATACCGCTCTAAGCCAGATATACATATGCAGATTATTTTCATTCAGTCTTTGGGCCGAAGAAACTTTTAACAGGTTTCCCCATCCACACTATATGGCATGGATAAAGGAATCTCCACTATGGCTATTTGTATGCTGAGAGCCACAGCCTGCGCCTGTTAAGCTGCCAATAGAGCGATTTTCTTTCCTGCAACCATGGGTTAATGTTGATGGGGGAATCCCTCCCACAGAGCCACTGTGTACTGACGCGGGGCGGGGGGGAGCCATTCCTGCCAGGAGAACACAGTGATTACTGCTGGCAACTATAACAGCTGCTGGCAATAATTGCATGTAAAATCCGACAGGCTGGTTTTACCCAAGTCGATCGATCAATTGGGGTACATTCAGCCTGCCCCTACGTGGTGCGAATCTCCGCCGGTCTCTGCTGAATTCTCCGAGATTCAAGCCATCTATGCCCGTTTCACTGACTGACAATTTTGAGTCAAAGGATGTTGCCAGCAGGGCCACCCACGTGGCGAATGTCTGTCAATTCCTCTGAAATTTGTGTATTGTATACGTAGCCATGTCCTACAAGGTCTCTGTGACTTGGCCCCACGTGTTTGCATAAGGTTTACATTATACACACAGGCATCCTTGGTGCTTTGTTGGGTGCAGTGTACTGCCTTGTTGATCTTGTGACATGGAACTCGCATTCCCTTTTGAGAACAGAAGAATAAATATCTTTCAGATGACACAATAAATATGTTGCCTCTTTATCTTCAATATCTATTGCTGCTACTGCTTGTATTGTGTTGTACACAAAGTGAAAATTAGCACAATGAAAAACTACCAGTCTGACTGTTCATTTTTTTTTTTTTTGCTTTCCTTTGTATGTCTCAGAAGAAACAAGTGTTCTAATACATGAGTAGGCCCGAAGTCAAGCCTGCTTTTTGCCTCTGAGTTCCGGAGCAGTGTAATAACCTCACCTGCAAGGGGTTAGGCCACATTCACACTTGCGAATGGGCCCAGCAGTATTTACCTGCGAGAATCCCTGCAGACTGTCTGCGTCCAGGGCTGATCACTGCATGAGCCGCTGTGATTAGCTGAGGTATCAGGCAGCGTCCTGCAGCTAATCACAAGGAACCCCTGCTGGTGTTCTCACATGTAAATGCTGTCTGGCACATTCACAAGTGTGAATGTAGCCTAAATCTGGCAATTGTAACCTGCCATTAAAAATTCTAAATCGGGAACTAAATTTACATAACCCAAAATTGTCAGTTACTGGGATGTTTTACCCCAAATGTAATTGAGCTTTAGACCTCATTCACATGACTATATGTGTTTACTGTGTGTGTTTACGCAGGATCTTGCTGACATGGTACAATGTGGTCACTATCAGGAAATCTACCCCTGAAAAATGCCATGCAGCTAAGTTGTAGACAGGAAAGGGCTGCAAAAAGGCAAATGGAAATCAGCAGCACTTGGATGCAACAGGATTGAAAGGAAGGTAAAAAATTAGTATTTTGTTTAGAAAAATGCTCAAAAAGGCCTCTTCCATACAAGGTGGACCCTATTGGCTCACCAATGTGGAAGGTGCCTAACACGCGTGCAGTGCTGGGAATCCTGCTTTGATTTGGCCCTATGGCCTCATGCACACAGGATCCTTTGCCAACTCTCCTACAAGTCTTTCCTCCTGGCAGCAGCTTTTTGGTGGAAAAGATCCCTAACGCCTGAAAAAGTGTGTAGTGCGTTTAGGCACGTCAAGTGCTTAGGCATTAGTTCATTTCATTGGCCAGAATAATAATTTATTCTGGGCAATGAAATGAATTAACGTGGTTGTAAAGGCTCACATTTTGTTTACCTTTGTGCACTCTATGCATGAAGGTAAAAAACTTTCTCTGTGCAGCATCTTCCCCCCAGCCCCCCTAATACTCACCTAAGCCCCCTCTCGATCCAGTGATGTGCACTGGAGTCTCGGCTATCCCTGTACTCCCTCTCCTCACTGGCGGAGACAGCAACGGGAGCCATTGGCTGTCAGTCACAGCCAGTGAGCCAATGAGAAGTGAAGAAAGAGGGGCGGAGCTGTGGCTCCGTGTGTGAATGGACACACAGAGCAGTGGCTGGCGAGTGCACACGCTTGGGTGCCCCCATAGCAAGCGGCTTGCTGTGGGGGCACCCGGCAGGAGGGAGGGGCCAGGAGCGCTGGCGGGGGACCTGAGAAGAAGCGGATCAAGGCTCCTCTGTGCAAAACCACTGCACACAGCAGGCAAGTATAGCCATGTTTGCATTTTTTTTTTTTTAAACGTACCGTATTTTTCGCCGTATAAGACGCACTTTTTCTTCCCCAAAACTGGGGGGGAAATGTCAGTGCGTCTTATAAGGCAAATATGGAGCGGCCGGTCCGGTATTTCCACCGCGGCCGTGTCAGAATACCGGGCCGGCCGCTCAGCTCTGCAGCGGGACCTTACCTGTTCCTCTATCCAGCGGCGTGCTGTCTTCCCAGCTTCTATAGTGTGGGCACTGGGCATGACAGCCGGGTGCCCAGTGCGCATGTGCGAGAAGCGGTGCGCTTTGTGAATGGTAAGGCGGTACCTGGGACACATGAGAGATCCCAGAAGCCGCTGGACCAATCACAAAGCGCAAGTGCTTCCCGCTCATGCGCACTGGGCACCCGGCTGTCATGCCGAGCGCCATTACAGAAGCCGGGAAGACAGCGCGCGGCTGGATTGAGGAACAGGTAAGATCAAAGGACAACTCCACGGAAGTAAGAGCGGGTACCTGTCAAATTCAGGTACCCGCTCCCCAAAGGTCAGCAGTCATCTGTACTGTCCGCAGTCTCTGGTCATCCCTGTGCTGTCCGCAGTCTCTGGTCATCTCCTGTACTGTGTCCGCAGTCTCTGGTCATCCCTGTGCTGTCCGCAGTCTCTGGTCATCCCTGTGCTGTCCGCAGTCTCTGGTCATCCCTGTGCTGTCCGCAGTCTCTGGTCATCCCTGTGCTGTCCGCAGTCTCTGTTCATCCCTGTGCTGTCCGCAGTCTCTGGTCATCCCTGTGCTGTCCGCAGTCTCTGGTCATCCCTGTGCTGTCCGCAGTCTCTGGTCATCCCTGTGCTGTCCGCAGTCTCTGGTCATCCCTGTGCTGTCCGCAGTCTCTGGTCATCCCTGTGCTGTCCGCAGTCTCTGGTCATCCCTGTGCTGTCCGCAGTCTCTGGTCATCCCTGTGCTGTCCGCAGTCTCTGGTCATCCCTGTTCTGTCCGCAGTCTCTGGTCATCTCCTGTACTGTGTCTGCAGTCCATTAGTTCAGAATTTTTTTTTTCCTGTTTTCTGCCTCTAAAACCTAGGTGCGTCTTATGGTCAGGTGCGTCTTATACGGCAAAAATACGGTAAGCCTTTAGAATCACTTTAATGATCATGCGCTAAACGTGCCTAGCATTACGCACATTTGGACGTGTTTACACACGTTTACAGGCGTCAAACATTTTTATTTTCTGCGAAAACGGCGCTGCTCTTGAACGCACTGACCGTGGTTTTTTTTTTTTTCTTTCTGCCTCTAAACGCCTTAGGAGCAGCAGACAAAACGTCAATTGTGTATGAGGCTTTACACTAGTGTTTTCTTACATCTTTTTATATATAGATTGCGTAGAAAAGAAAGTAACATTTCCAGTATAATAATACCCAGAGAAAGACTTATTCCTACCCCCCACCTGTTCCCCAAAAAAGATACTGTATATGTATTACTTCTTAAACTTGTGTAGTGACCAAGTTATTGCACCATCAATAGGCCCAAGGCAGAAATGAAAATCTTTCTCTGATCTGAAAGGGATTTGCAGGTGCGCGAGTTGAACTGGTTAAAATAGTCGATTATAAAACAACCGGCATTGTACTGTGAATCGGCCATTTTGGGCTAGGAGAGGCTGAGTTCAATTATCTTTAATGAGATTCCAGTAGGAAAGCTGTTTAGATCTCTAAATATAACCTAGTAACAACTTTGTCTCCATATCTGAAGCCTGCAGGGGTTGCCAATTTGTAGATAAGCTAATCTTTTAAACCCAATAGTCAGAATAAAATGTTGTGTGCGCCCATCCTGCTTTAAATAAATCTGTCAGCCATGTGAACTTCTAAGATGAAATATCTTATGATGGGTACACACAGAAAGTTTTTTTTTTTTTTTCCTGTTCAGCTCAGCGGGGTGAATAAAAAACCCCAAAACTTACAGATCTCAGTATTAGCACATCCGATGTAATACTGGCCATAGACGAGTCGAAAATTTTCGCACTGTTTGTGGGTTAATTGGTCGGCCATTTTTCGGATTTTTTGCAGTTTTTTTTTATTGGTCATGTTGGAAAATTTGCAGCCGATTTGGACGATCGGCCGATTTTCCCAGCAATGATGGGCAAATCGGCCGATCGTTTTACCGATAAAAATCCGCGCATGAGCCATGACCTGCAAGTTTGCCAGCGTTCTTTTTACTGTAAATGCACACACACATGTATGTTTCTGAAAGCCAAAATTAAATTGTATTCCTAGAAAAGGTAATGAGGTTCTAAAAAGCTAAAAAGGTTCTTTAAAATTTTCTATTGTCTGCGCTATGGAATGTACAGGTGTCACTGAATGGCGGCTCCGTTCTTTATTCTAAAGAGTCTTGTGGTTGCAACAAATGTATCCATTTGTATCCAAATAAAAACATAATGTATTTGTATTGCTGTCACATTGTTTGGTGTGCTCTCCTGTCTCTGTCAAGCTGGTTTCTTGTCCCATTCTTTCATGGGCATTGGTATAAGCATCCATGGCGGCAACAACCGATTTTTCAATTCAATTCGGCCGATAAACGACCAGTCTATGGCCTGCTTTAGTGCAGCAATCTCCCTGCTAAGCTATTGTGTGCTGGCAGGGGCACATAACACCCCCCCCCCCTTACAGGACACACTAATCAGCATCACACACATAGCTGCACAGATAGGCCAAAAGTCGGTTAGTTACTGCTGAACCAACTTTTGGCCAATGTGTACCCAGCTTTAGCTAAGAGACAACATAAATATTATGTCAGCTAGTACATTTATTTTTCTGTTTCTGAAACAAGTTCCATCTTGTTCCTGTCAGCCTGGTACGCTTTATAGGACAATCCTAGGAACAAAAGATGGTTTAGGCCTCTTGCACATGGTTGAAAAGAAAAAGCGCTTTTTCTTTACATATCTGAACACAGGCGGGCTGTTGTCTATGGGAGAGTGCACACAGCATAGATCCGTAATACAGTGATGCAGTGACGAGTTGTAAAAATAATAGAAAATGTTACATTTGTATGCAGTAATTTACACATGTATATGCAAGAACATACGTACATATATGTGTAAATTGAAACACTGACAGTGAAAAGAGGATGAAGAAGAATTGTACACATCTCTTCGCCCCTTGCGTTTTATACTTGGGAATTCTTTGCCAGCATACGAACAGTAAATTATTACATACCTGTCCAAGAGGGCTTTAGTCTGCGTAGCCATTACCATGAAGGGAAGGAAGCTCGGTTCCTAGCAACAAAGTGAAACTAGTTTCAGAGATGCACATAGAAGTAGATTTTTCTGGCCAAAGCTGTAGACTGAACAGATTCCTCCATCCACACAAACCGGGATCCTTACCTCTGGGACTTTGTATTCTGACAGCTGAACCCACTGCTGTTGGAATACACTGATCAGCGACTGCAGTTCAAGAAAAGTTTTCTAGCATGTCCGTTCGACAGACGTCGATCAAAGGTAGACTTTTGTCAAGTAGTGTCTACCAGACACTGATCAGAATTTGGCCGGTACCAGCTGAAGCAACCAATTTTGGATCAGTGCACAGTCAACTTAACACAGAAAATCTCCGATATCTTTACAAAAGGGAAAGAGGTTAGAGTAGTAGAAAAGGAATCTGTTAAATGTTCCTTCCCATTTGCTCTGATCCTCCTTGTAAATGTTTTCCAATACGTTGATTTGTAAGCACCTTTTTAAAAAGTTTTTCTAAGAAGCCATGTGACCACAAAGATCTCTCTCTCCCCCCCTCCCCTCATCTCTCTCTCCCCCCTCCCCTCATCTCTCTCTCCCCCCCTCCCCTCATCTCTCTCTCCCCCCCTCCCCTCATCTCTCTCCCCCCCTCCCCTCATCTCTCTCTCCCCCCTCCCCTCATCTCTCTCTCCCCCCCTCCCTCATCTCTCTCTCCCCCCTCCCCTCATCTCTCTCTCCCCCCTCCCCTCATCTCTCTCTCCCCCCCTCCCCTCATCTCTCTCTCCCCCCCTCCCCTCATCTCTCTCTCCCCCCCTCCCCTCATCTCTCTCTCCCCCCCTCCCCTCATCTCTCTCTCCCCCCCTCCCCTCATCTCTCTCTCCCCCCTCCCCTCATCTCTCTCCCCCCTCCCCTCATCTCTCTCCCCCCACCCCCCCTCATCTCTCTCCCCCCCACCCCCCCTCATCTCTCTCCCCCCCACCCCCCCTCATCTCTCTCCCCCCTCATCTCTCTCCCCCCTCATCTCTCTCCCCTCTCATCTCTCTCCCCCCTCATCTCTCCCCCCCCCTCATCTCTCCCCCCCCCTCATCTCTCCCCCCCCTCATCTCTCTCCCCCATCTCTCTCCCCCTCATCTCTCTCCCCCTCATCCCTCCCCCCTCATCTCTCTCCCCCTCACCCCCCCCCCCCTCATCCCTCCCCCTCTCCCCCCCTCATCTCCCCCCTCCCCCCCTCATCTCCCCCCTCCCCCCCTCTCTCTTCCCCCTCCCCCCTCTCTCTTCCCCCTCCCCCCCTCTCTCTTCCCCCTCCCCCCTCTCTCTTCCCCCTCCCCCCTCTCTCTTCCCCTCTCCCCCCTTTCTCTTCCCCCTCTCCCCCCTCTCTCTTCCCCCTCTCCCCCTTCCCCCTCTCCCCCCTCTCTCTCTTCCCCCTCCCCCCTCTCTCTCTTCCCCCTCCCCCCTCTCTCTCTTCCCCCTCCCCCCTCCCTCTTCTCCCCCTCCCCCCTCCCTCTTCTCCCTCTCTCCCCCTTCTCTCTCTCTTCCCCCTCTCTCTCTCTTCCCCCTCTCCCCCCTCTCTCTCTCTTCCCCCTCTCCCCCCTTCTCTCTCTCTCTTCCCCCTCTCCCCCCTTCTCTCTCTCTCTTCCCCCTCTCCCCCCCTTCTCTCTCTCACTCTCCCCCTCTCTCACTCTCCCTCTCTCTCACTCTCCCCCTCTCTCACTCTCCCCCCTCTCACTCTCCCCCTCTCACTCTCCCCCTCTCTCCCCCCCTCTCTCCCCCCCTCTCTCCCCCCCTCTCTCCCCTCTCTCTCCCCTCTCCCCTCTCTCTCCCCTCTCCCCTCTCTCTCCCCCTCCTTCTCTCCCCCTCTCCCCCCTCCCCCTCTCTCTCTCTTCCCCCCTCTCTCTCTCTTCCCCCCTCTCTCTCTCTTCCCCCCTCTCTCTCTCTTCCCCCCTCTCTCTCTCTTCCCCCCTCTCTCTCTCTTCCCCCCTCTCTCTCTCTTCCCCCCTCTCTCTCTCTTCCCCCCTCTCTCTCTCTTCCCCCCTCTCTCTCTTCCCCCCTCTCTCTCTTCCCCCCTCTCTCTACCATCCCTCCCCCCTCTCTCTCCCCCCTCTCTCCCCCCCTCTCTCCCCCCTCTCTCTCCCCCTCTCTCTCCCCCCCCCTCTCTCCCCCTCTCTCTCCTCCCCTCTCCCCCCCTCTCCCTCCCCTCTCCCCCCCTCTCCCTCCCTCTCTTTCCAGAATAGCCAGAGATTTGCAGTCACATGACCATATAGAAAAACTAAAGTATTCAGGGGTTGTATATTTTGCATACTTACAGTGGGCCAGCTTGGCACTATGTAGGTATGCATATGTGATCCCTGATCAGTCTATGTGGAAGCTGTAAATCACTATAGTAGCCCAAGCTACTACAGCAATAGTTTTGATCTTTCAGGTGCTGTGCCATACTGACCACAGGGAGTCGCGTGCTCCGCATGGCCACCATTCAGAGAAAACTTTGATATAGAGTTTTATGATTGGACCAAGTGGAAATTCTGACCTTACTGCCTTTCCTCTTCCCCCTCCATTTAGAGGCAAGGTGTTCTCTGAGCGGCAGCACAGCACTCAGAAGGTCACAGCTATCACTGCAGTGGTTTGGGCTATTGCAGTGATTTACAGCTTCTGCAGAGGCCCATCTGGTATAACATAAACACACTTACAGTGCATTGCACATAGCTGGCCCAATGTATGCATGCAAAAAATATCATCCCTGGAGTTCAGCTTTAAAGTGGTTGTAAAGACTGAAGGTTTTTTTTTTTTTTTTTTTTGCATGCTTCCCCCACAGCCCCCCTAATTCTCACCAAAGCCCCCTCTCGAGCAATGTGCACTGGAGCCTCAGCTCCCCCGGGACTCCCTCTCCTCATTGGCTGAGACAGCAGCAGGAGCCATTGGCTGTCAGTCACAGCCAGTGAGCCAATGAGAAGCGAAGAGAGAGGGGCGGAGCTGTGGCTCCGTGTGTGAATGGACACACGGAGCAGTGGCTGGCGAGTGCGCACGCTCGGGTGCCCCCATAGCAAGCGGCTTGCTGTGGGGGCACCAGACAGGAGGGAGGGGCCAGGAGCGCTGGTGGGGGACCTGAGAAGAAGCGGATCAAGGCTCCTCTGTGCAAAACCACTGCACACAGCAGGCAAGTATGTAAGGCATCTATGTTTGCATTTTTTTTTTTAAACTTAAGCCTTTAGGATCACTTTAATGATCATGCGCTAAACGTGCCGAACATTATGCACATTTGGACGTGTTTACACACGTTTACAGGCATCAAGCATTTTTATTTTCTGCGAAAACGGCGCTTCTCCTGAACGCACTGACCGTGGTTTTTTTTTTTCTTTCTGCCTCTAAACCCCTTAGGAGCAGCAGACAAAACGGGTGGGGGGAGTGATCACACACCAGTTCCCCTATAGCAAGCTGCTTGCTATTGGGGGCACTGGTCAAGGGAGAGGAGCCCCAGCAGGGGACCAAAGAAGATGATGATCAGGGCTGCTCTTTACGCAAGTACTGGTGTATACCAGAGTACAGCCATGCTCAGCCATTCATGTCTATGGGCAGCTGTACACAGTAGCTGGGCTTCCAAGGTAGGGGAAATGCACTGATATTTACATTGCACAGACTTGAGCATCTATGTGCAAGAAGCCTAACCCATGCCAAAGTTGCAAAACTGGTTTCAGGCATTATGGTTTGTTTTACCTTCACCATTATAGGGTTAATGGATATCATTCCGCTATTGTGTAACTCACTGTAGAAGCCATAGGCTTCTGTTGGCTGCATGCCTTTAGAATTTCACTTACCTTCAGTTCTGATAAGCTCCTTTAACTCATATTGCTTATTATCATTCATATCTACTTGAAGGCAGATTGTATTTAAGGTTTTATGGAATCGTTATTGTTGGGCCACACAAAAAACCCAAAGCAGGTTCAGGACTGAGTTGCATAAATCCCCACATACTGTGCTTTTGTTCAATTGTTGCCGATTGTTCCACCTAGCCATAGACTAATGTTCTTAAAGAAAGTAAATTATCTGAAAGCTTTTAAAAATTAGTATGGTGTGCTTTCACTGAAAAAAAATCAGTAAAAATGTATAGCTATAAGAGAAGTTAGAAAAAATATTTTCCACTGCTCATTAGAAATAGTTTCCTGAAGTCTACTGGGATCCTGACACTTCTGGGGGTGTCAATCTCCTGGGTCCATACAAACTGTCACTTTCTTCCCTTTGACCTCATGTCACTGTAGGAGACAACTGAGACGTGGGGTCAGATGCAGGGACTAGTGGGGATCATAGAAATTGATGCTTCCGGAAGTGTCTGTGAACTTTATCATATAGTGGCAGACAAGCTGGCGAGAGGAATACAATCATGCCACAGGGTAGTACGTATTCTAGACACCCAGAAATGTAAAATTTCTACTGTGGCCAGGGGAGGTGCAAAGTAGCCTGCAGAAAGATAATTGGGAGCCCTTCTGCCCAACTTGTGGCCCTTTGGTATATGATGAGGCCCTGGGACATTAGCAGTCTGTAGTGGGAACATTGATTAGGGTGATAGTATTGATTTCTACTAGCCTCATGTAACATGTTCCCAGTTTTGTGTTGTCTTCTGCAGCATATCCATTAAAAATGTAGCATTTCCGCAATCTCTGACCCTCATTTCCTCTATTAGGCTCCGTTCACCCTTATGTGACTTGTCATGCAACTTTGGACACATAAAGTCACATGACCAGTCACAGCCCATGTATTTCAGCCGTTCAAAATCTATGCACCTTAAAGTCGTAGCAACCTTAAAAAGGTTCCTGCACTACTTTGATGCAACTTAAGTGCCCTAGACTGCAATGTAAACTCTCAAAAGTCACATGAAAGTTGCATCTTAGTGTTATAAGTGTGACAGTTGTACAACAGTTAAAGCCAAAGTTGCATCCAAGTCACACCCATCCAAAGTTGCATCCAAGTCACACCCATCCAAAGTTGCATCCAAGTCACACCCATCCAAAGTTGCATCCAAGTCACACCCATCCAAAGTTGCATCCAAGTCACACCCATCCAAAGTTGCATCCAAGTCACACCCATCCGAAGTTGCATCCAAGTCACAATGGAAATCGCACTTTAGAGTCGGATAAATGTGAATGGAGCCTTAGGTTTGTTATTTTACAGTCTTCACAAGCATTACATATATTGAAGATTATGTTCAACCTTTTTATGTCAGGGGCCACATTTGAGGCCCCCTTTAGCACAGTACCATTGATTTTGGCTCCATGCACACTGGCTTAAAAATCTCAGCTTCTACAGGAGTTTTTTATTTTTCCTGTAGAATCAGCTCAGTGTTATCTTGTGTTCATACACATTAGGACGATTAGAGGCACATTTTAAGCTCAATGTTTAGAGGAAGGGAAAAAAAAAAATCTTCTGGTTTGCATTTTTGATTGGAGCTTTCTGGCAGAAAAAATGCTAAACTCGCCTAAACGGTGTACAAAAAATGCATTATATCAGCTTCTATTTCTGCCAAGGGAACTGGCTTTTTTTACAGTGGTAATAAACCCATTTTGTATATTTAACCACCTCCCGTCCGGCTGTTGTATATAAATGGCTGGACGGTGGCAGTGCAGGGTCGGGTGGCTGTTTATAAACAGCCTCCCTGCACTCTGCTTGTGCGCGCTCCCTGGGAGCGCGCAGCACCGCGATCCGGTGCCCGCTGTGTCCTCTGGACACAGTGGAACACCGATCGTCGGACAGGACCTCTGTGCGAGGTCCCGGTCATGTGATTACTGATTGGCCAATCAGTGATCACATGCAGAGTAGTAAGCAAGATGTCACTTGTGACATCATTGCTTACTACGTGTGAAATCTGTGAATGATCACAGAGGTCACATGGTACAAGGCTATTCACAACAGCCTTGTACCATGTGACAAGCTGAGACCAATCACAGCTCACACTAGTTCTCAATGGCTGCAAGAATGCAGCCAGAGAGAAGGAGAAATGATTGCTTTTACAGCCTCTATAGGTGTAAAAGCAATCGGTGTATAAAATATATAAATAAATCTTCATCACCCCCCACAAGTAGTACAGTGTCACCATGGTGATACTGTACCGCTAGGGTGACAGTATGTAAAAAAAAAAAAAGTTTAAAAATTATTATTTTTGGTTATAAACTAATTTGGGTTATTTTATTTTTTACTAAAAAGATAACAGAATACATTTTGGCCAAGATTTATGATGAAATACTATTTATTTGAAAATTTTGGAACAAGCCGTGCGTGCTAATTGGAGTCATGCACACTGCTCTATGCACACTACACATCCCATAGTGCATAGTCCATCTCAGGAGCGAGCAAGAGAGGGTGACTACAATCCTATATACAGTAGGACCATGGAGATTCAATGTAGCCACCATCTTACAGGAAGTTCAATTACAGCAGAAAAAGAAAAATAAATACATTTAGAGGAGGCGGAGAGCAACAGAAATTATTTTTGAATTAAGAATACATTTTTGCATAGAATTTTTTTAAAACAAGATTTTAGGTTCACTTTAACTTCTGATGTTAAATAATGTTTGGCTGCGATCAGGGATGTTGAATTTGTATCGCTCGACGCCTGGGATATGTAGTTCCAGGCGTTGGGCATGGTAGCTTTTTTTCAACCTCTAGCCGTGCTGCGGGCAAGCAGCAGGGCTCACCTGTCAGATGAAAGCATTCGGACGGCTGGGCTGCCGCCCCATTGCTTTCACACAGTCCACCACGGTGCCAGCCTCCCTGGTGTACACTGCAGCACAGGGGAGACATTTATGGTCTCTTAGACCCTGGATGTCTCATTAAAGAGAACCTGTCACCAAACAAGCATCACATAGGTGACTTTTTGTCCCCTATGTGATGAACAACAAAAAAAGTTAACTAAAAAAAAAAAATCAAAGTTGCCCCCAAGCACATAACATCCCCTCAAAAAAAAAAAAATGCCGTCCTATCCCCACATATACGCACGCACAAAAGTAAAAGCACGTGCTGAAAATGTTCATTGCGATACACATCATACTGTATGTTCATGTGTTTTTTTCGTTTTTTATTTTTACTAAATTGTAAAGATTTCCAAACAAACTTTTTTCACATTGTCATTATGGTGTTATTGTTTGTAGAATGTTGAGGAAAAAAATGAATTTTATCAATTTTGAAATAAGGCTGTAACATAATAAAATGTGGCAAAAGTTAAGCGCTCCGAATACTTTCTGGATGCACTGTAAGTCGCCATAAAACCCCTTTTGATTTTAAAAGTCCCCGACATTCCTAACAGCACCTCCAGATTTAAATATGGTTTTGGTTAAAATTGATTTTTTTTATTTTATCAGGACAAGTAGATTGTCATGAGGGACAAGTAGATTGGGACACCAATTTAGTTCCTGGACAAGTAGTTTTTTTTTCAAAAATTTCCACACCCCTGTACAATATTTTTTAGCTAACCTACGATCTGTTTTTGTTGAAATGTATGTTAAGTGTTTCTGAGGATGGGTTATCCAGGATGTCCTTCTCCAAGTCATGGTTTCTACCCTTATCACTTTAAATATTATGAGACCTATCCGTCTGTTAGTGACTGGTTTAACTTGTCAACAGTCTCGGGTTATAAACAGGATCTCTACACCCTCCACCACACCTATAGAGCAAAGGCCACAGCAGTTCTGGGAAGTGTACAGTGCCATAAACAGAATCTCTGAGGACAATAGATTTCATTCCTTGCAGTGGCTATGCCAGCTATTCAGTAATATGCAACACGTATACGGTGATCTTTCCTATGCATTGTGCGTACAGTGCCCAGGAATGTTCACTATACATTAGGCATTCTTCTTGGCTGCCTGCCAATGAGCAGATTCCTGGGGAATCTGTTTTCTATCTACTCTTCAGTGCATATTGGGTTATTTCCCTTTTACTACAAATAGGAAGTATTATGCAATGCCAGCTTATTTTTCTGAATTGGAGAAAAACAGTAGGGGATCAGTAAACTATTTCCAGCACTATACATTTTTACTATTTTAGATTTATTTCATTTACTATACACGCGTCTGCTACTTCATTGGGTTACTTACATGCAGTAATCATGGTAGTTTCCACCAACTCAGTCCTGCTGTAACCTAAAGTGGAACTTCACTCAACATTGACTATTTAAATCCTTATGCTGCTGGCATTAGTAAATAGATAGGAAAGTATTTCATATTTACCTGTTTTAAACTTTCTTCTTTTACATTTCCTAAGTTACTTCCTAATTTCCGTGCCTAGGCAAATGATGTCATAGATCCCTGGAGTCTTCAAGGAGGAGAGGGTTCTCAGCTTGGCCAATGACTGAGCTAGGAGCAGATGGATTCCAGGAAGTAAATGTTACATGAATCATCTGCCCTTACTCAAGATGGCCACTGCCAGAAATGCCAGGGGGTGGTTTTCAAAATTATTGCTCAGCAAAATAAAGCATGGAGACGTGGATGGATGGGGAAGTTTAATGTTTTTTTGTTAAAGGAACATGTTGAAAAGGTTTCAGGTGATCAGCAGCTGCAGCCAATCTGCTGCAGTTACTGATCAGTGTATTCTGGGAGCCACTGTCCGCATACAATGTCCCGGAAGGTGAATTACTCCATCCACACAAACGAGACCCACTGGCTAAATGGGGGAAAAAAGCCAGTTTGTGGCCAGCTTTAGGCCTCGTTTACATGGGTGGACCAATTGGGTCTGCTTGTCTGTTTTTCAGTCAGACCTGATGGGATCATCCATTGCCCTCTGTGGAGCGGCATATGTAAACAGACGTGTCCATTTACACCGGCCTGCATCTGATCTGATCCTGTCTGCCAGAAAAACATGGATGGGGATCCATTCCCCATCCAGCTAGCAGATCGGATCAAATGACAGTCTGATGTAAATGGTCAGGCAGTCTGTTTACATCCAACCACCCATTGAGGACAGGGAGCTATGTCCATGTGTGCTCTGCATGAACAGAGCAGACACCGATGTGGTATCTGCTTGCTTAGTGGGGATCAGCGGACAGATCCCCTGCTGAGCAGGCAGATCCACTGGCAGAATCCACCCGTGTGAAAGGGGCCTTACGTGGCCAACTGGAGTTGGGCACACTGCAGTACCAGATTTCAACAAAAGATGGCATTACACCAGAAATCTGTTATTACAGTGTCAAAAGGAAAATCAAGAAAACCCTAGTGCTCTAGGATGGGGGGCCTCCTTTGTTGTTGTAATTTTCCCGGAAGTCCCACTTTAGCCAATAGTCACCAATGATATATGTGTTCTTACAAGCTTTTTACAGGTTAAAGACTTGAGAGTTCTTGCATATGCTTGTGTATGCATGTGCTTTCTAAAGCTGCCACAGCCTGGGTAGAAAAGTCTATCCCCTGCTGGCATGCTTTAACAATAGATCCTTGCTCACTGTGTTGGAGTGTTCTCTCTGCTGAGGACCAACACACCCCCTGGTAAGTCAGAGCTAGAGTTCTCCACTTAGCAAGGAGCTTTACTGATTGCAGTGCTGGGCTGTCACCTTTTTGTTTTGATGCAATTGGAATACATTTAGATGGTTTAAAGTATATCTAAACTCATAAACAAACATTGTATTATAGCTTACCAGTCATTCGGTGAGGTGGCTGCATTAGTTTTCTTTTTTTTTCCAGGCTTTTTTTCTTTCAATTTTTCCCTGGTAATCCAGTGAATAACTCCTTTACCTGTGCCTGTATGACTTCACTTAATCACTCTACTGCCCTCAAAGAGCTTGCGATCTGAAGTCCCTATCCTATATGCGTACATGTATGTGCACACATACTAGGACCAATTTACCTGCCAGCATGGGAGGGAACCGCACACAAGCACATGGAGAACATTCAAACATCATGCAGATAGTGTCCTGACTGGGGTTCTAGCTGAAGACGCCAATGCTGGGCTGTAAGACTGAAATCAGTTGACTCCCCCATCTACACTCCTGGTTATTGTATTCAGACATTGGCAGCATCTGTGGCTGTCAGAATGCCTGAACATTGACCATATCTGATAGGATGCAGTCACTTTTCTGGCTTCTTTGATTTTCAGATCTGGTTTTGTTGAGCTGAGTGGTGTCAACACAGGGCCACCCATGACTCGATGGAGCAGGAGTTAACTGAAATTCAAGTTGTGTATGGCCAGCTTTACTTTGGGTCCATTCACACCAGGTGGGTTACTATTCCGTTCTAGTCCCACCGTACCCCCACTGCAAGACAAGGCAAATGCCTTATTTCTGGTGTGGCCGGTTCACACCACTGCGTTGCAGTGGTGTGTGATCCATGTGCGCTGGGGAAAAAGTAAGGCTGGTCGCACATTTCTCCAGTGCAGCACAGTCACCGCACGCTGGCTGATAGAATGTTATGAAATCTGACTGTGTGACATTTAAATAAAATTTGTTTAAAGAAAGAGGGAAAAAAATGATGTGATCTGCCAACACATTGGCACTGCCTGCACCACAACGCACACCAGCTGCTGCATTGTAACAGCAGCTGGTGTGAATGGACCCTTAACCCCTCTGCTGCCAGGTCTGTATGTTGTATGGACCTGACAGCGGGGGGGGGGGGGGTTTACACACACTCCCGATGGCTGCAGCCACAGGATTGTGTGTACATCTGACAAGCCAACTTCTGGCTGTCAGATGCAAGCAGTCCGGCGTCCCTGTAGGTTCCGGATTATTTGCACACCCCCTCCAGTATCAGCCGGCCCTGAAACCTCCCCTGTGCCCGAGCCCCCAGCCATGTATCTCGGGCCCAGCTTGCCCATCTGTGGGCCTGAGACCGGCATAGCAGGTGCGGCCAGGTAGAGGAGAGGGAGCAGAAGTGTGTGTCCACTCTCCTCCCCTTCATGTTGCAGACCTGGAAGCAACATGTAAAATGTCGCTTCCGGTTCCCCATGTCAGTTTCCCTGGCCGCTGTGGCCAGGAATGAATATACTGCAATGCAATCTACATTGCATTACATTTAGTGCAGCACGAGGAAACAACAATAGTCTTTTAGAGGTTTTTGTTCCATATGTGATGGGGAAAAAAAAAGCAAAACAAAAATATTTTTAATTGTAAAAATTAAAGTTACACCAAAGGCCCACCCCTACAAATTGATTGGGATACACATGTTTTATATATTGTTGCACACGCCGGAGTGAGAGCAATAATTTTGGTACCAGACCTCCTGCATAACGCTAGACGAATGCATGCAGATTTAAGGTTTGACATGTCGGATTTCAATTTACTCAGTGCAACCTCATCTTCTATATTTTACTAAACAATTGGGTAATTTATTGCATTTGTAAGTCCTAAAATTAACTTTAGTGTATTTTTTAGTGAAATTTTATGTTTCCTAGATCTTTGCAGTAATATCATGTGACATTAAAAAAAAATTGGAACTACCTTTATTTTATTCTCTAGGGTGTCTGTTTTTAGAAAATATATAATGTTTTGGGGGTTTATGCAATCTTCAGGCCTAAAGTGTTTTTTTTTAAATTTTTCCAAAAATTTAAAAACAGCTCAGGCAGCGAAAGGATTAAAGTGTTACTAAACCCAGGACCCTGCATTCACTATATTTGGTCTCCCACAGTACACACAATATGGAAATGCAATTATTTTAGTAAATATAAACTGCTAAATACCTTTTCTCACCAGCAGTTAGAGCAGTCTTGTGACTTCAGCAGAGCACTGATTAAAGCTTGTAGGAGGAGTTTTCTTTCTGCTCTAGGAGGATGCAAAACCCCTGACCCTCTGTCTGGACAGTGCTGATTGGCCTTATTCTGATCACATGCACTCTCCCAAGAAAAAAAGCAATACACACCAAACTGAGCACATGCATGTGGCTACGGATTCAGTCTGTCTTATCAGGTAGACATTTGAACAAGAGGAGGAGCAGAGAAAACAGGATCAATTGGCCTTTTTACACAATGCAGAGGATTAACCCCTTAGGTTCCACAGTGAGTATAGCAATCATGCTTTGCTGCATATACAGACTGATTTTACTTTTGTGGGTTTAGTAACACTTTAATGTAGTTCCATACAACAATGGCCCTTCCACATCTCCAAATATTACATATTGCAAATCAGTGTGCTTTTGTAGGAAGATAATTTTTTTAATCTCCAGTGTATATTTGTCTAGAATTATGTTTTAAAACCTCTTCTATAGGACACAAACAGATCTGCTGCTATAGCCATATCCTGGCAAGCTGTATCCTAATGGGAGCTTTTCTTTAAATACAAGTTCTTTGCTCCAGTTCTGATCTCATCCTTTTCTTCATGTCAGCTGCAGATGTGTGAAAGGCTATCCTGTTAATTGGATCTGCTTCGCCATTTACTTGTGCTTATTTGTAAACTAGGTCAGGAATAAAAAGAAATTTCAATAACTTTCATTTGCCACAGTGCAGGAGCGGCGCACCATTCGAACCATATTAAACATTGCCGTTATGTGTTATTCATCCTTTGAAGCTTTTTGTGCATTCATTCTTTTTTTTACATTTTTGCTGCATTTTGTTTGGTAAACACTGAAGGCTTTTCAGAGTGATATCACCATTTGAGATAATGAAGTTAATTGTTTGCCCACAGGCTTCCACATCAGCTTCATGCTTTCAAGCTTTGGCTGTACACAATGACAGCGGCTGTAAATGAGCATTAGAGCTGAAATTGCCCAGCTTGAAGCCTCAGATATGCCCTTTTGCTGCTGGCTTCCAGACATTGATGCGGGCGAAGGTAAACCATGGGCAAGATGGGGAAAACTGAAAGAAATTCTACCAGCAAGCATTAAAGTATATCTGAAGGCTCCTGTGTGGTAGTCTAAATCTTGTTACTATGTGATGCACAAGCCTCATTAAATTAAAAAAAAAAAAAAACTCCTTTACCTTCCCTGACTCAGCCAAAGACTTATGTATATTCAAACTTCCAAAGCAGGTTTGGTTTGATCAGTGGCTGTGACAAGTGAAACTTGCTTTTGATGTGTTGTTTTTTTTTTTTTTAATCAGTTTTTTTGTATGGCTTAGTTTACACTTCTGGTTGGGAGGCAGTAAAAACAGGTGGTCGAGTCACATTTTTACTACTCTCCTAAGCCCTGATTTACACCAGTTTGACTTGTCATGTGACGTGACAGTTAAGTCACATGACAAGTCTCACCCCAACTGCGGTGATGGAATCGTTCAAATTAAAACCATTCACGTTGAAAACGGTTCCTGCATAATTTTTGTGTGACTTATTTAATTAAGTTTTTTTAATGTATTTCAGGTACTTATATAGCGTTGTCAATTTACGCAGCACTTTACATACATATATTGTATATTCACATCAGTCCCTAACCCTCAAGGAGTGTACAATCTAAAGTCCCTAACTCACATTCATACATACAGTATACATATACATACTAGGGACAATTTAGACAGGAGCCAATTAACCTACAAACATGTCTTTCAAGTGTGGGAGGAAACCGGAGTACCCGGAGGAAACCCACGCAGTCAAAGGTGCAACTCCAGGCAGGCGGTGCCGGGGTTGGGATTCAAACCAGCGACCCTAGTACTGCCAGGCGGAAGTGCTAACCATTTAGCCACTGTGCTGCCCCGACTAACATCTGTTAAAGTTTTACTAAACCCAGGACCCTGCATTCACTATATCTGGTCCCCCACAGTACAGACAACATGGAAGTGCAATTATAAACTGCTAAATACCTTTTCTCATCAGCAGTTAGAGCAGTCTTGTGACTTCTGTCAGTATCCAGCAGAGCACTGGTTAAAGCTTGTAGGAGGAGTTTTCATTTCGCTCTAGGAGGAAGCAGAAACCCTGACCTGTCTGGACAGTGCTGATTGGCCCTGTGCTGATCACATGCACAAAACAAAACCTCTCTAGCAATACACATCACACTGAGCATGTGTAGAGTGTCTCCACACAATATGTCTTATCAGGAGATAAGAGGGGGGCACTGGAAAAAGGGAAGGATCAGAGAAGTCAGGATCAAACAGTGTTTTTAAACAATGCAGAGGATTAACCCCTTAGGTTCCACAATGAGTATAACAAGCATGCTTTACTGCAGATACAGACAGACTGGTTTTACTGATGTAGGTTTAGTAACACTTTAAATGAAGTCAGAGATGTCAGCAAGCAGCACATGAAATCACAATGATAGCCAGCATTGAAATCAGGCTGAAGTTGCACTTCAAAGCTGCACAGGTGTAACCCAGGGCTAACTGTTCTCCCTAAGCTGCAAAGGTAGCAATACAGAGGTATACATTGAGGAACAGAAGTATTTGAACACCCTGCGATTTTGCAAGTTCTCCCACTTAGAAATCATGGAGGGGTCTGAAATTCCCATTGTAGGTGCATTCCCACTCTGAGAGACAGAATTAAAAAAAAATTCAGGAAATCACATTGTATGATTTTTAAATAATTTATTTGTCTTGCACTGCTGAACATAAGTATTTGAACACCTGAGAAAATCAGTGTTAATATTTGGTACAGAAGCCTTTGTTTGCAATTACAGAGGTCAAACGTTTCCTGTAGTTCTTGACCAGGTTTGCACTGCAACAGGGATTTTGTCCCACTCCTCCACACAGATCTCCTCTAGATCTGTCAGGTTTCAGGGCTGTCGCTGTGCAACACGGAGTTTCAGCTCCCTTCAAAGATGTTCTATTGGATTTAGGTCTGGAGACTGGCTAGGCCACTCCAGAACCTTGATATGCTTCTTACGGAGCCACTCCTTGGTTATCCTGGCTGTCTGCTTCGGGTCATTGTCATGTTGGAAGACCCAGCCACGACCCATCTTCAATGCTCTGAATGAGGGAATCTCACAATAAATGGCCCCATTCATCCTCTCCTTTAATACAGTGCAGTCGTCCTGTCCCCTTCGCAGAAAAGCACCCCCAAAGGCGATGTTACCACCCCCATGCTTCACAGTAGGGATGGTGTTCTTGGGATGCAACTCATCCTTCTTTTTCCTCTAAACACGATGAGTGAAGATTAGACCAAAAAGTTCTACTTTGGTCTCATCTGACCACATGACTTTCTCCCATGCCTCCTCTGGATCATCCAGATGGTCATTGGCAAACTTCAGACGGGCCTGGACATGTGATGACTTCAGCAGAGGAACCTTCCGTGCAATGCATGATTTGAAACCATGATGGTGTAGTGTTCTACCGACAGTGACCTTTGAAACTGTGGTCCCAGCTCTCTTCATGTCATTGACCAGCTCCTCCCTTGTAGTTCTGGGCTGATTCCTCACCTTTCTTATCATCAGTGATACGTGGTGAAATCTTGCATGGAGCCCCAGTCCGAGGGAGACTGACAGTTGTCTTTAGCCTCTTCCATTTTCTAACAATTGCTCCAACAGTTGATCTATTTTCACCAAGCTGCTTGGCAATTGCCCCGTAGCCCTTTCCAGCCTTGTGGAGGTCCACAATTTTGTCTCTGGTGTCTTTTGACAGCTCTTTTGTCTTGCCCATGGTAGTAGTTGGTGTCTGACTGACTGTGGGGTGGACAGGTGTCTTTAAAGAGCTCAGAGAGGTACTACTAAGTTAGATTAATGAGTGGAGTAGAGGTGGACTTTTTAAAGGCACAGTAACAGGTCTTTGAGAGCCAGAATTCTTGCTGTTTCTTAGGTGTTCAAATACTTATGTTCAGCAGTACAAGAAAAATAAATTCTTTAAAAATCATACAATGTAATTTCCTGAATTTTTTTTTTTAAAGTCTGTCTCTCAGAGTGGGAATGCACCTACAATGTGAATTTCAGACCCCTCCATGATTTCTAAGTGGGAGAACTTGCAAAATCACAGGGTGTTCACATATTTCTGTTCCTTACTGTACAAATACTGCAGGGCTTTACATCGTGGCTCACTGAACATTATTCCCCTGTTGCATTCCATTGACAACACTGCCCACCGAACATAACAAATCCAAGTAAATGGGCCATGCATGGTGGTGTGTCCTTTTAGGAGCTAAAACAGACTGAGTAGGCAACATATTGCTTCTTCACCACCTGTCAAAAGCCCCCCAATATTTATGGATTGCTCTTCAGAGGGCAACACTTAGGCATTCACACTTTCCTCAACGCATGACAAAATTCACAGGAAACATGCAAAAACCATGCTGCAAATTTATATTGCATGCTATTCTCAATGGCAGCCTGAACGTGGTTAAAAACTACACGTTTTATTGCATGGCAAATGCGCCAAAACATTCTGTGAAAAAATGTGCAACGCTTCATGCCTGAAAAGGTGCTGGAAATATTCTTTGACTCGAGTGAATAAGCTGGCCAATGTGTAACGCATGGAAATGTGTAAAAAAAAAAAAAGTGGGAAAATGCTTTCCCGCAATGCAAAGTGTGACTGGAGAGATAGCATGGAGTCTGCAGTGAGTGTTACAGAATTTCTCTCCTGCATCATCAGCGGTTTGTTTTTTTCTGCTGGAAAAACACCCAAAAACAAAACTCTACAAAAACAAATTATTTTCTGCTCCTAGATGCGGAAACTCAAAAAGATCGCTAATAATGTGCATGGATACATAGGATAACACTATTTAGCTTCTAGGAGCAGAAAAAAAATGCTAATAGCTTCTAGGAGCTTGAAAAAACCGCTGGTGGGCATGGAGCTTTCATCTGTGAATAGAGAAATAAGCTGTAATACTAACCTGATTCCTTGTTCCCCTTGACACCAGCACTCTTCTTCTCACATTAAAGCAGACCTTTCCCCCTAAAACAACAGCACCAAAAAAAAGAAAAGAAAAAATGTGCTTACAGCTTGGATGCTGCGTACCAAACACATTTGCATCATATGTTTAAAAAAACTTATTTTACTGAAAATGAACTTACCTTCCTTCAACTTCCAGGGTTTCTGAGGCACTTGTAATGTAGCAAGTGCCTCCTGGAAAGGCTACATCACCGTTGTATTCCAGGGAGTTTTTTGTGGTTTGACTGCAAGAAAAAGTCTGTTTTCCGGGGGGAAATGCTCTTTTTTATGCAATAACCAACTGTGCCAGATCTCGTACAGCACATGTGCAAGGTCTGGCTCATCATTGGTGGGTCAACATGGAGTACAAGGAAGAAACTGGGTACCAATGACGTATTTTTTAAAATGGTTGGGGTTTTGGAGCCAGGGGCAGGATGGACAAGGGGAATTGGCAACAAGCAGAATTTAGAGGATTGAAAATTTAAATCCCTTTATTAGTTTTCATATATACCTTGTATATAGCGTTGGTAATTGTTTGAGGAATGGGTGTAGGGGGAAAGTCTGTTTTAACAGTACAGCTTGTTGAAGTGCGTTTGTGAGACAATGGGCAGCACAGTGGCTAAATGGTTAGCACTTCCGCCTGGCAGTACTCGGGTCGTTGGTTCGAATCCTAACCACGGCACCACCTGCCTGGAGTTTGCATGTTCTCCGTGTGCCTGAGTGGGTTTTCTCCGGGTACTCCGGATTCCTCCCACACTCCAAAGACATGCTGGTAGGTTAATTGGCTCCTGTTTAAATTGGCCCTAATATGTGTATGTATGAATTTAAGTTAGGGACCTTAGATTGTATGCCCCTTGAGGGTTAGGGACTGATGTGAAATGTACAATAAATATGTGTAAAGCGTTGCGTAAATTGACAATTGACGGCACTCTATAAGTACCTGAAACAAAAATGAATAAATAAATTGACAGCGCTATATAAGTACCTGAAATAATAAATAAATAAATTTGACGTCGCTATATAAGTACCTGAAATAATAAATTGATGGCGCTTTATAAGTACCTGAAATGACAACACTGGCTCCTTACCATGGGATGGTGGAATGGGGAAGGAAGTGATCAGTGACACTCCTGCCAGTATAAGTATTCCTTCACTTTGCCATCCTCCCGCGAGTGGTTAGTCGGTGCCCATAGACATGAGATTGCCTCCATGTGATCTGCCTGTCATCTTATATCTATGGGTAGCTTTGGATTCCCTTTAGGCTCTTTGCACACTATCGTGTTGTTTCTTTTGTTTTTTAAGCTGGAAAAAATGCTGGTAATAGTGTTTTTAGGAGCATTGCCGTTTTATTAGCGTTTTTACAGTATATGTAGAAGAACGTTTAGTGTTTTTCTGCTAGAAAAACTCCAAAAACTCTACAAAAACTATTTTTTTTCTGCTCTTATGCCAACAGCCTAAAATTTTCTCTCTATAAAATAGTGTTTATGAACAGATAGGATAACACCATGTAGCTTCTAGGAGCAGGAAAAAAAATACCAGGAGCCTAAAAAATTGCTAGTGTGCATGGAGCCTTACTCCGGCAGTAAAATGAATTGCTCTGTAGCTGTCAGAATTGCAGCGTGCAGCAGGAGTGGTAGGGAATACTTTGCTCTCTTAGCACAGACAGCTACAAATCTGCCATCGCTCCTTGACATTGCATCAGGGAAGGACCCGCCGCTGACTTTTTTTGGCACATCCAGCTTTTTCTACAGACTCAAATTTACAGCCACATGCAAAACATTTTTGTGATCTTAAGCAGCAGTTTTGGTTCTCTTCTTTCAAATACTTTCATTGTTGCCGGTCCATCTAATTTATAGCACTATAAATCTTTACTGCCTCATTACAAGCCGTTTTCCGAGGTATATGTGCTACTTTACAAGCAATTTTGCTTATTTATGCCACATATTAATGTAAAGGGCTTGTTGATAAATATTTTTAAATCTCTTCTTACATAATCTGGTTAACGCGTAGAACTGAAGGAATACAAATGTCTTTGCTTAAAGGAAATGGATAGATCCTGTCTTTTGGTTTCATTTTACTAGTATAAAAATGACATCCGATAATTGGCTGCAATGAATTAAGCAGATATTTTTCTCCTGTTTTTATATGCCGATATCCAGCAGGTCACCCATATAAAAACGGAGGTACACCTGCCTGTTTTTCCTATGGCTACTACATGCTAGCTTTAGAGAAATTGGCAGAAGTAATTACCTCTACTCCTCACATTGACATATTGCTAAAATGACTTTAAAACTTAAAGTGATATTATTGGATAAGTTCATCTCTTAGAAAAAAATAATAAATGCTAATTTTTTTGCAGGTAAAAAAATGTGCATATATAATTTTTGTCTGTAGGAGCCTGTAAACCATGACACCAGCGATCAGCAGATTGCTGGTGCCATGCAGGTATCCTGCAGACCTGCCAGTATATCTGCTTGCCCATACGGAATGTATGAACAAGCAGATATACTGACAGGAAGAATGAATGAACTACCACAGTGCTGCACAGAGCCATGGTAGTTCATTGAGGACTACAAGCTGACTGCTGGGACTTGTAGTCTCTCATTCGCAGAGGACTGTGAATAAGTGACCCGACCGTGTTGGCGGAGCCCCGCATGACCACTTTTAAAAACAAAATTGACAGCTAGCGAGGGGAAGAAGATCCCCCGCTAGCTGTCAAAGCAAAGATCGGGGGGAGTTGGGTCCGGTCTGATCATAACATTTTATATGTTACACCGTGAATATGAGTGTAAAATGTAAGATGTTATGAAAGGTGTACTTATCCTTTAAACCAGTGGTTTCCAGACTATAGCCCAGGGGCCGAATGCGGTCCTTTGTTTGCATTTATCTGGCCCTTGGGGCAATATTTCATCCTCAGACACTAACAATGGGGCATAATTCCATCCACTGAAACTAATGAAGGGGTACAATTCCTCCCAATGACATTAATGATGGAACACAGTTCCTCCCAATGACACCAACGATGGGGCACAATTTCTCCCAGTTATACTAATGATGGGGCATGATTCTTCCCACCCAATGACACCAGTAAGGGGGCTGAATTCCTCTTACAGACATCAAAGATGGGACATGGTTAACTTCCACTGATGTCAGGGCATTTTCTACTTCCAATGGCCACAGTCCGACCCCTCTAAAGTCTGAAAGACTGTAAACTGGCCTTTTGTTTGGAAAGCTTGGAGACTCCTGCTTTAAACCCAAAAACTAAATATTTCAAATTTTGAAGTTTACCAATCCTTCGATGTGATTGCATTGGTTTTCTTTTTTCATTTTTTTCCTCCTCTTTGGAGAAGCAAAACAGCTACCCTTGGACAGCAGCATTGTCTGGAGAGAATAATGTTAGATGGAATAGCAGTTTTAAATGGCTTTTACGTAAGTGACAAACAAATTAAGGCCGGACACCATCTGGCAAAGAAATAGTTTTCTAGCCTATGGGATAAAGGTTTTGCACAAACAGATAAAAGCTGACCAAGGTAAGCACCCCTGTTGGTGTTAAATGGTTTATCTCAAACCTTTAACTGACACTGACTCATCCTCATTTTTGCATTGTCAAGCTGTGGACAAGACCTTACTTTTACTTGGAATCTGATACAGGGATGAATGGCCACTGCTGCAGATATTTTAGTTTTGGATAGAAGTGGGTGCTTGCTGCTGGTGAGGTTTCTGCAGCAGTTCCCAGCTCCTCCCACCTGCCGCAACCTTCATAATGGGCCCCACTGATTCCATTGGACATATCATTTATTTTTTACATTACAGATAATGCAACAGTAGACGAGCAGGGATCCAAGATAGTGACAGGCAGAAAGATCTTGCCTTTGGATTACCTGGACCTTTAATTATAAATGAAATTTCAATTTAGGGTCAACTGACCTTTTCAATTTCATATTCTAAAATGTAGTTTTATTTTTGCTGCTTTACGTCTTGATTCCCTCCAACCTTTTGAGAACAAAACAGCTTCCAATCTTGTGGGGCAGCCTGCCCTTCCCTTTACTCAATGTACATTTGGGTCTGGTTGCATCCAGCTATGAAAATGATTTGGTGCCAAAGAGTAAAAATCCATTTCTTTGATTAAAAATCTGCATACCAGAAGCATATATGAATGTTAGTTTGAATTGGAAAAGTGGAGGATTATTGAACAATATGCTCTAACCTTTTCCCAGTTTTCTTTTCCTAATATCTACAAACAAGCTCCTAAGCAGAAATCTTAGTCTCAGGACCATATGGTAAATCATACAGATATTGATTTAATATTGATCTAGGTACGAATGAGTGCATACAAGCGATCCAACATAGATTAAAACGTGGTGAGATGCAGCAAACACTGCAGAGTTCTATGTATTTGAGTGACAGAAAATATTGGTCAAAAATACAATCACGGCCAATGAATCTGTATTACAGTGGGTTCCTTTGCACAGACACCGCTATTTATTTGGAAGATCATAGATGATCGACACAACTCCTTGGGGTATAAATGCAGCAAAGTCCAAATTGATTGTGCTTTAAATCGAGTGAATCTGTGGTTTGTGTTTTTATTTAATCAGTTTAGTTGCATCAAATAAGAAATTTCGATTGATCATACTGTATCAACAAGATTATTGCCTCCATTATCCTTTCACTGGCTCCAATGTAACTATTTTGTTGATGGCATAGCTGGCATGTAAACAGACTTTCAGCCCCCTTATTATAGTAATAAAGTTAGGTTAAAAAAAAAAAAAATCATAGTTTAATAAAATAAATGTAAAAAGCCTCAAACATATTATAATAGTCTTCCATCTCCATGTGTTGCAGGGTCAGTAGCGGTGGAGGATGCAATGCAAGCAGTGCAGTGCAGTCATGCTGATGTAGAGAGCAGCAGATGCAAATTAATTTTTTATTTTTTTTTGGATGATCATACATATACTCTAACGCAAAATTGCTTTGCTTATTTAGGGTGTGTATATGGGCTTGCTTTAAGAGAAGTATGGCTAAAGCTTTTTTTTGGGTCATACTTGTCTTCTAGGTTACAGGAGTACACTCACGGTTTGCATCAGAGCCGCCCCATGGTCTGGAAGTATCCCAGCCTGATTGATAGCTGGTTCTGGCTCTCAGCACGTGGCCCTGTCACTAGCCCAGCACTAAAGTGAGAGTTCCTCAAGTCACTTGTGTAATGCTCCTCTATAATTCATCACCACTGAGTGCTCCCAAAATCATTCACAGTGATATGTAGCCACCACCAGATGTGCTCTCACCTGTATCCCCATGACCTTACAAATTATGTAGGCTCTGTGGACTTTGTATTTCTTTGTGGGCTCTGTGGAATTTGTATTTCTGTGATGTTATTGGTGATCCTCACTGGTGGTGGGTTCCCTCTTTGAGGTCTCCAGCTCTGCTCCAATTTCTCCTTTTACTACTTCTACTTCTCCCTTTTAAGGCACTTTCCAGCTCTCTCCTCCACTCAGCAACACAAATGAGAGAAAATGCTAAGCTTTAATCCTTTTTAAAATGTATCTCCTCTCCCAGGTGCAGAAACACGCTCATGTTAAAACAATGCTACACTGCACCAAATATTGCCAGCATAAATATACAAATATAGCGCTGTGTGTATTTTAGCATTCTCCGTATATTTTACTGCACTTCCGCACTCTTCTGAGAGCCATGACATGATCCAACAATCCCCACCCCTACGCATTTCGTCACAGAGACATATGACTCCCCCCTGATGAAGTCTATGTCCCTGTGATGAAACGCATAATAGTAATTGGTAAATTGACGCAGATATGAGAATGTGGAAGGTGAAAGCTGCTTTTAATTCAGTTTGGTTTTGTTATATTATAGCAGCTCATAAGGCAATAATTCAGATTGGCTGCAGTGAGCATTGGAGGGGCATAGAAGTGAGCAGTGACTAACAGACACAACCGGGAACTGAGTGATCAAGAGTCATGATTGTTCAGTTCTCGGGCTTGGAGCCAGCGGGGGACAATGAGAATGTTTTATTTTTTTTTATTTATCCCACGTTTCTCCATGTAATCCTCTCCCCTCCTATCAGCAAATATGTTGCCTCATTCCGTAGAGGCCAATTGGCTCTATCATATGGGGAGACCATAGCACTATCTATGCTTGTCTCATGGCTTGCATAGTATTTTCCTTCCTTACTGTTAGCTAAGCAGAGTCTTGGGGAAGCAGATGGAGGGCAAAGTACTATAATGTTGTGAAGGAAGGTTTAAGCTAAACCCTGCAATAGCAAAGCACAGGTTGAATGTAAGGGATCTTTGACATACAAGGGTGGCTGGACATGGAACTTCGAGGCATGTCTGTTGGCCTGTAGTAACACAAAACACATGCATTTGGCTTGATTGGAAATGCATGTTTATATGATGAAGCAGGGAACAAAGAACGTAAGAAGACACCTTCCCCATTTGTTTTTTTCTGGAGAAAGAATACCAAAATCGTGTCTTTAAATCTATTCATCCATCCTCCTTGAGAACATTCAGCCTGTATGTTTGATATTGTCACCTGATCTGGCCAAAAATGTCCAGCTGCCCATGGCCAGTTTCAGTATTCCTATAAACTGCTCTACTTTCTCGTTGTATTGTTTAATGAGGGGTTGCCGCTGCGCAGCTGTTCTGTATTGAACTGTCATTGATTCCAAACAGTGTTTAACTGCTTACCTAAAACAGCAATAGACCTAATGTCACCTTTATTGTATTATTAAAACAGAACAAGAGTAAATAAACACGTCTGACTTACTTATCAATTTTCTATCTAGTGCAGCTATTCTATTCATTATCATAAGTGTTGGCTTGTCATTAAAGGGAGCAGTATCATTTTCAAGGACAAAGAATCAGGAGGGCATGCATTAATTTAGAATTCAGGAGTTAGTCAGTCCTGTAGAACATTCAGCAGGCAATTGTTAGGAGCTGGGAAAGTCTTCTTTCAGTGATATACAGTTCAGCCCAGGAATGGATGACCATGAATGAGCATATATTTTTTCGAGGATGATGGTCCAGGAGGTATCTGCTTGTGTTCTGACTGATTGCTCTGGGTGAAGAGCAGGTGCTCCTTCTCTGGAGGTTCCTTTTAAGGGTTAAAGTAAAGGCAGGGGCGGACTGACCATTTGGAAACTCAGGCACTGCCCGAGGGCCCGGGGTCAGGGGGCCCCATGAGATGCCCCTGGTACCTTTTTCATAGGCTTTTTTGAGTTTGGGCAAGGACACAGAGGCCCCATGATCCCCTATTTCCCGGGAGCCCCATGAGTTTTCAGTCCGCCCCTGAGTAAAGGTTAAAGGTAAAGTGTTGGAATCAAGTTACGGTTTAATTTTAAAGAGATTATCATATAAAAAAAAGCTGCTAGGCCATTCTTGAAATCTGAACATACTTAGGAGTCAAAAAACCAAGATTGAACTAACTTGCGATGGCTGAGAGAGATGATCTTCGGGCAATTCTACATCACAGCGAGACCCAAAGGCATTGGCACCCTAGGTGTAGCCTCATTTGTCAGTGCCTTATTTTAATTAATCTATGTTTTCATTGTAGAGAATCATTTAGCAGACACTGAGAAACTAATATGCGGATAAATTACTTCCATTTCTAAAAGCTCCTTGGCCAAGCTTGTTATAGTAATTGAAGCTCTTGGCTTTGATTTTGGTCTCATGGTGCGGT
Source organism: Staurois parvus (assembly GCF_062004578.1). NCBI lineage: Eukaryota > Metazoa > Chordata > Amphibia > Anura > Ranidae > Staurois > Staurois parvus. The sequence continues at coordinate 5,529,858 of NW_028318094.1, forward strand.
CAGGGGTGATTGGGATCTGGCACAGTCTGCTGAGAGGCAAAAAAGTAATATCCATCATTATGTACAGTTACACGATAACTGTACAAGTAATTAAAATACATATCTGTCCTAAATAAAAGGATTCAGATGACACAGAATTGAATGCTTCCTCTTGTTTAGACCAGTCTTCTTTAGAATACCCAATATCTACTGCTGAAACCATTTTATATATGTGCTTAAAACCAGCAGAGGGGCTTTTACCACCCTGTACAAGGAGCCCTGAACCAGCAACATGTGCTACTATCAGATTATATCTCAGGAATACAGAAGATTTTTATATGGTGGAAATCTCAAAACATTTTTCTGCTAATGTGGTATCCAATTGTGAATTATATATTAAAAATGTTCAGTGATATTTTACATAAGTGGATCTACTTGTAACCCCCTACTATCTCTTTATTCATAGCGAAATTCTTTTATTTTGCATGGAATGGGTGGAGGTCTCCTTGCACAGGGAATTATGGGTTCAAAATTTCTTCAACATTTGGGAATCTTTCATTCAAACCTTGCCAGTAGAACCTCAACAATCTATATTGCAATGCATTCAATTCACTCAATGGTGTCTACTTAGACTCCTAAACAGTGATCCTCCAATTGACATTCCACACCCCTCTTAATTTAATTGGATTTAATAATCTAAAAATTGATGCCTCGCCTTCTTTTTGCTTGCTGCCTACTAGGCAAACCACCATCTATTCAAATGTGTCTTAATACACACCACTAGACCCAGCACTGTCAGTTCTCTCCCAGCCTATACTAGCATACTTTATATTGTCTTTCTTGCTTTGACTTGGCCAAATGTTGCGGCCATTGTTCTTGTTAATGAAATTCTCACAACAAAAGTAAAAATTAAAAAAAAAAATTCAGTGTTTGAAACAACATTTAGGAAATGTTTGCCTCACTACCTTTTGGAAGATTAGGGTAGAAAAAAAAAAAACAACTTTACCTTTTATTAAAGTTATCCTTTTAACCGCTTGCCAACTGCATCACTTGTACGGCAGCAGAGTAGCTCTTCTGTGCTGGATAACGTATCTAGTACGTGATCCCCGCATCTGAGTAGGGCGCACCGACAGACCCGGCTATGCTGTGATTTGTTACAGCACAAGCTGATCAGCAGGTCCTGGCCAATGATTGAACTCCAGGACCTGCTGATTGGCTTAGGGATCCATGGACAGAGCTCTGTATAGTGACAGGCAATCGTGCGTTTGTTTTCATTCCCTGCTAAGCAGGGAAAACAACAACAAGGTCCCTTAGTAAAATCAGCACACAGTACACACATTCAGGCTACTTTCACACTGCTCCATGGCCATGTAAGTTGAAAATTGCATGGCAAGTCGCACCCTATTGTCTGCAATTAAAGCATTCATATTGGTGTGATTCTGACTTAGTCGGAGCCGCACCGATTTCTAAAGTAGTGCATGCACTATTTCAGGTATGACTTACATAGACATCTGGGCAGATGTCTTGCAAGTCGCACCTCAAGACGGATGATATCTGACTTTGAAAACGCGCATCTTCTTTGGAAGTCACACAATTTCAAAGTCGGATTGGTGTAACCTGGACCTTACGGTGTTTTTAACATGACATGCGACTCAAAAAACGCACCATAAACGCTACATGGGTACCTTTTTGATGTGTTTTTGCTGCTTTTTCCATGTATTTCAATGGAAAGGTGCGTTTTGGTTTTTTTTACCGCACCAAAACAGCATGACTTTGAAAAATGCATCAGACCTGCAACACATCAGTGTGAAGAGTTCCATAGGAATACAAGGTCACACGGTTTTCTTCTTAAAACGGTTCAGTGTGAGAGCTGCCTAACACTTTCTAGGCACACAGTTAACCCTTTGATTGCCCCAGATTTTAACCCCTTCCTACCCAGTGTCATTAAAGTGTTACTAAACCCAGGACCCTGCATTCACTATATTTGGTCTCCCACAGTACACACAACATGGAAGTGCAATTATTTTAGTAAATATAAACTGCTGAATACTTTTTCTCATCAGCAGTTAGAGCAGACTTATGACTTCTATCAGTGTTCAGCCAAGCACATGTTAAAGCTTGTAGGAGGAGTTTTCATCCTCCTCTAGAAGGATGCAGGACCCCTGACCTCTGTCTGGACAGTGCTGATTGGCCCCGTGCTGATCACATGCACTATCCCAAAAGAAAAAAAAAACAACCTCTCTAGCAATACACACCAAACTGAGCATTTGCAGAGTGACTCCACATGATATGTCTCATTAAGAGGTACTGGAAGAAGGGGAAAATCAGAGAAGTCAGCATCAAACTGCGTTTTTACACAATGCAGAGGATTAACCCCTTAGGTTCCACAGTGAGTATAACAAGCATGCTTTACTGCTTATACAGACTGATTTTACTGTTGTGGGTTTAGTGACACTTTAACCAGTTCCCAACCGCACTATAGCGCAGTTACCTAGTTCTGGAATGACATCCATGGACACACTCCCCCCTGCGTGCCCCCTGTGCCCTACGGACACAGCTGATCACGTGATACGATAAGGGGCCAATCACGGCGGCCTTTTACCACGTGATCAACTGTGTCCAATGACACCGCAGATCATCAGGTAAATACAGTTGTCGGTTAACATCTGCACTTTCCTCACGCTGTAACGGCAATTGTCAGCATAGGGATCGGCACTGATGATCAGTGCCCTGATGATCAGTGCCCTGATGATCAGTGCCCTGCAGTGCCACCCACCTGTGCCCTGCAGTGCTGCCCATCAGTGCCAGCCCATCAGTGCTGCCTATCCGTGCCACCTCATCAGTGCTGCCTATCAGTGCAACCTCATCAATGCACATCAGTAATGGAGAAAAATTACCTGTTTGCAAAATTTTATAATAGAAACAAAGAAAACTTTTTTTTTTTTTTAATTTTTTACTCTTTTTTTTGTTTATAGCGCAAAAAATACAACACCCAGCGGCGATTAAATACCACCAAAAGAAAGCTCTATTTGTGTGAAAAAAATTCAAATGGGTACAATATTGCATGACCGCGCAATTGTTATTCAAAATGCGACAGCGCTGAAAGCTGAAAATCGGCCTGGGCAGGAAGGGGGTAGAAGTGCCCTGCATATTATTAGCACCTTTCACTGTATTAGTGTCATTGTCCTTTCCCACTCAATGTCAGTCAGTGTCAGATTGTCTGCCGCAGTATCACAGTCCTGCTATAATTCGCTGATTGCCGCCATTACTAGTATTAAACAAATAAATAAAAATTCCAGTATATATGCTGTAATTTGTAGACGCTATAACTTTTATGCAAACCAATTAATATACACTTAGCAGAATACATTTTTGGCCTACATTTATGAAGAAATTAGATTTTTTTTAGTTTCTCTATTGGATATGTTTTATAGCAAAAAGTAAAAAAATTTTTTTTCAAAATGTTCAGCATTTTTTGCTTATATAAGAAAAACAAACCCTGTGGTGATCAAATAAAAAAATAAAATAAAATAAATATAATTTAGGTTCAGTGTTGCATAACTGAGCAATTGCCAGTTAAAGTAGTGCAGTGCTGAATAGCAAAAACAAGTCTGGTCATGAAGGGGGTACAACCTTCTGGAGTGCAGGTGGTTAATAAATGAGTGCAGCCCATTTGGATTGATATTTAGTTTTCTCCCCGATCCAGCAGCTTTTCTTATAGGTTCACAGACAGCTCCTCATTGGCTACCTTGCACATGGGGAGTCTAACACCTGTGTGCAATCCTGGCATTTTAGTGCACCCGGGAGCGTCCAGCCCCACTACCTGCAGCCTGTAAAAGTCTATACTCTGCAATGAATGCTGTACCAACCAATACAGGCTTTATGCATTCAGGATGAATGCCTGGAATGCAGAATACAATATATTTCTGGTGTATCAACAGTTATTTTACTGATTTTTGTTGCATATTTAATGGAATAAAGAAATATTTTTTAAATGTTTTTTTTTTCTTTTTCTTCTTCTGCCTTGTCATATGCTGTAATGTGCGGCCAGCAGTGGCCTGCATAGGTTTGATGGCTCTAATTTGCATAGTCACTACTCAGACTATCCATTCAGCATCATCAGTACGTTTTGCAGTAAACGGCGGATTCAGTTTCCCTGCAGGAGGTTGTCTGGAGTTCTTCACTATACTTCTCCAGTCTACTCCTTGTTTCATCTACTTTAAAGGTCGGCTAAGGAAGGCAGAGCTGCTCTGTCTTGTATCACGCAGTGCTGATGTCTGAGAGACACTAAAATCATTTCTCTTGATTTCTATGCAAGAAAGATTTCTCAGTGGCTTTTGTTCTTGGAAAATGTTCCTTACAGAAATATTTGTTTTTTTGTTTTGTTTTTGCAGAATAAAGAAAAGATTGAACTGGCCATGTAGATATAGATATATATGGACACACCATGCCACATGCCAAGCCACAGTCCTTGCTTCTTGTTGGCATACAGAGAGGTTCATACGCCTCCTCCTAGTGGGCATTGTGGTGGTCTCCAGCAGCAATGTCAAAGTGTGTGTGTGGGGGGGGGGGGGATCTGGAAAAATAAGAGCTCTGGCATAATTAAAAAAAAAAAAAAAGAGGGGGGGGGGGGAGAAGATATCTTTTTGCTTTTTGCAGCTCTGGAGTCTTTTCTGTTGTACCCCTGAGTATGAGGGTCCTCTGATAGCAACCAGCTTTCATTGGGCCTGCTCATCCCGTTTAATCATACAAGTGTATCTAACCCCAATACCAAAAATACAATTTATTATTATACAGTATTTATAAAGCGCCAATAGTTCGCTCAGCGCTGTACATTACAAAGGGGGACAGAACATGTGACAGAACAATACCAATACAATGCAAAACATGAGGGGATTGAGGGCCCTGCTCTTTCAAGCTTACAATCTATTGTAGTTTACCATTCATTGTCTAGTTTTTCTTCTTTCTGGCGTTTCCTTCTTATTTTCACCTAGTGATCCAGCTAGTAAAACACTTCCTGCCTTGGGGGAGACACCACTCACCATACTAATATATTTGGAAAACCAACATTGTCGTCTTAGGACAGGACTACAGAACCCTCCACCCTTTCTTTTTTTCCATAAGACAGAGAGGATGGGTTCTGTAGTCTTCAGAGAAAATTGGCAACAGTGTAACTGATAAGATGCATTATGGGCAGGGAGCACTAGAATTTATTAGCTGCCAATATTTCTGGCAGGATCAGCAGGTTTTTTGATTTATTGACCAGAGAAAACAAAACCTTTTTAATGGTGTATCTAACACACTGAGGCCAGAATATAGAGCTTCATTATTAAGGTTTACATACACAACACAAATTGCATTAGGTTACTTATATTACAGTGATCACTTTTATATACATTCACAAAATATTTATAAGTCCTCATGCACACCAGACTTTTTTTACAGCGGCTGTTTTGGGTTTTTGACATTTTTTTTTTCTACAGCTAGTAAACCCCCTGCATGTTATCCTATGTGTCCATGCACACACAGACTGTAATCAGCGTTTTGTGGCAGGGGCGTTTTTTGGCTGGAAACCGCGCACCCCCAGAACTAGTGGGCTTCTAGAGGAGATTTTTAGCTGTAAAAACACTCTAACGCTGAAAAAACGCGATAAACCGGACGTTTATTGTGCAAAGAAGAAAATGTTTTTTTTGTTAAAAAAAAACCCACAAGCAGGAAAAAACACCGCTAAACGCTAATGCAAAAATGCTAAAAAACTCACATTTTTAACTTGACTTTACACAGCTGACGTTACCAGCATTATTAAAACACCCCATGTGCATGGAGCCCAACGTTTCCCTTTAAGATGAAAATTGCTGCATTCAAATTTGCCAAGCTAAAGATCACTGCATCATCTTCGTTTGGGAGTTGATTGCAAAGGCTCTTATCCTGTGAGTCAAAAGGACTTTTCCTACAGAAGCACTTCATGCAATGATTATCATGTCAGTAAGAAATGTGCACTCTGATTTTCAATTAATGAAATGCAGGAACTTGAGTTCCCAAGCCTGTGCACAAGTGACCTAAAGTCCCAGTGAATGCCAGATCCTCACATACAGTATACAGATTTCCTTTAACCCCTTGACTCTGACTGTGCACAAATATGCTGGCTCACGGAACTGGGCTTTTTTCCGTGGGGCCGCATATTTGCGTACCCGCCTTTGTGCTGGGAGCGTGCCGCTCAGTGCAATCCCAACACAAAGACCGCAGTGTTACTGAGAGCCCCGGGTCCCGTTCTAACGATTGGGACCCGGGACTCCCGATTCCGGGTCACGTGATCGCTGTGATAGTCTCTGATTGGCTATCACAGTGATCAGTCACTGTGCAGCCCGGCCCCCTTGTTTTTTCTCTCTCTATGAATGGAGAGGAGAGATACATTGTATCTCTCTAACTCCTGACATAGAGAGATAAAAAAAATGTTTGTAAAAAAAAAAAAAAGAGGAAGATAAAAAAAATAAATATTAAAAAAATAAAGAAAAATATCTAGATCAAGGTTTGATCTAGTTCAGTACCAGGGTTAGTGTTTGGGTCAAGGGTCAAAGGCCGGGATTTAAAAAAAAATTTGATCAGTGTCAGTTAGCGTTAATGTCAGTGGGTTTTGGGTGAAAAAAAAAAAAAGACAAAAACAAAAATGTGCACTATTGTTTCTGGGCTGTAGTACGGGTACAAACAACAAATAACATACATATATGGTATCACTGCGATCGTCAAGAGCTGGAGAATTTATTTTGGGTTGTTCTATGGAGGTAGGTTATGGTCGTAACAAGAAACACACAGCTAAATAAAAAAAAATCTATTTTTTTTTTACTTTTTTGGGCCAGTTTTCCTTGGATAATAAAAAAAAATAGGAGCTATCCATTACCATTTGCCACCAAATGAAAGCCCAATTTGTCCTGAAAATAACGCGGTATAATCCACCTGGATGTACAAAGTAGTTGTGATGATATGTACGGTTTTACTAACACATGTCAATGTTGCAGAATTGTGCTTAGGCATTTAGATTTGTTTTACCCTTGGGCATGAAGGGGTTAAATCAGTGGTTCCCATCCTGGGGTATGAGTACCTCCAGGGGTACTTGGCAGTACATTTAGAGATGCTTGAACATATTGTTGTAATAGTGGAAAAAAGCTGTGGCAGTAGGGAGTCGGGGACGTAACTGTTAGTTTAATTCATGGAGTAAAAGGCTACGGCAGGAGAAAATTGGGGCAGAGTAATCCCGTGGCCGCGTTCTCTGACACTCATTCTATTGTTTTGACTTGGCTGCTACCACCTTAATCTGTCTGCAATGGGGCCATATTCCCTCCACCTCTCTTCTGCCAGCAAGATCCTGCAAACTGTTTCTATCTTCCAATGGCCGTGTGCATGTATCCTGATCGTGTACAAAAATTAGAGTCCCATTCTGTTTATTCGAAATGTGAGTTTTACAGAGTCTAAGCAAGGGCTTAGCACTGGGCCTTTCAGATTGTATACCTTGAGCTCCATCCTTTTGCCACATGATTCTGTGTTATGCAAGTTCTGAGCTCTGCAGGGGGTGGTGTTTGGACCCAGAAAGCTTGGTTTGCATTTGTATTCGTTGAAATTGAGGACCGAACCTAAAATGATGATTTAGGATACCTTTAGCAGAAAATAAAACCTGTCTTTGACAAAATAATTGTTTGTATGTGTAGTATTCATGCATGCATTGCACGCTGTGAACCTTGAACCACCATTGTCCCATTGTACGCTGGTTTGCTGTGATCAGATAATTGCACACCGGCTGGCAAGTCCCCTTTAGTGCATGCGCCCCTCTGTGTATATATCTTGAATAGCATTCTTTTTAAGTTTGGTTGTACTTTTAAATTGGCCTTTGTCAACCAGGGTTCCCTCAGAGGTTGCTAGGGTTTGTGGAGCGATGGTGGATTGGACTCCCATCTGATGGTGCCTGCCTAGTTCCAGAATCTGTTGCTCAATAGGGTCAGTGGAATGGGACAATTTGAGCCTCCTCTTGTCTATCAAGTAAGTAGCCACTGACACCAATGATCCAATGATGTGCCAATAACAGGCCATGTCTTCACTGGCCACCAATGGAAAGTAACATTACACTGGTCATTAATGTGGCAATAAGAGGCCGTGCCTTCACTGGCCACCAATGTAAAGTAACATGACACTTATCATTTATGTGGCAATAAGAGGCCATGTCTTCACTGACCACCAATGTAAAGTAACATTACACTAATCATTTATGTGGCAATAACAGGCCATGTCTTCACTGGCCAGCAATGTAAAGTAACATGACACTGATCACTAATGTGGCATTAAGAGGCCATGTCTTCACTGACCACCAATGTAAAGTAACATTACACTGATCACTAACGTGGCACTATGTAGTCATGTTTTCACTTACCAACAATGTTAAGTAACATTACACTGATCACTAACGTAGCACTAAGTGGTCATGTTTTCACTGACCACCAATGTAAAGTAACATTACACTGATCACTAACGTGGCACTAAGTAGTCATGTCTTCACTGACCACCAATGTAAAGTAACATTACACTGATCACTAACGTGGCACTAAGTGGTCATGTCTTCACTGACCACCAATGTAAAGTAACATTACACTGATCACTAACGTGGCACTAAGTAGTCATGTCTTCACTTACCACCAATGTAAAGTATCATTACACTGATCTTTAATATGGCACTGGGGGGGCATGTCTTCACCAACCACAAATGTAAAGTAACATTACACTGATCTTTAATATGGCACTGGGGGGGCATGTCTTCACCAACCACAAATGTAAAGGGACATTACAGTTAACATTATGTTTTTCTGTCCATTATTTTATTTCACTTCTTTTCACGATTATTACTGAAAAACTATTTCTTACTATAGAAGAGGCGGATTTAGAAATGATCTGCTCTGAATATCACATATGCTAGGTACAACTATCATATATTTTATTTATTATTCTATCTACATGTCACTGATCTGGTTAATTTACCGTGAACAGTACATATATTACTTTTTAGCAGCGTTCCCTGAGGCAAATCATTTCTAAGATTCTTCTGGTAAAGTTGTTGAAAAAGGCTTTTTTTTTTTTTAAAACAAAGATGTTTTGTGGCATACTGCAAGTAGTTTTTGTAAATAATGAATTGCTTATTTTTAATTGCTTGAAGAAATCCATCCATTGCATGTCCCTCTGAAACATAAACCAGTTAAAGAACTAAAAATGGCTGATGTATTTAGCAGCGTTGGTGTTGTGTAATATGGAAGAAGAGATATGTTAGCAGGACTGCCTTTCTGTCTAGCACATTCCAGACAAACTCTGAACATATGCTTTATATTGCAGTGGAAGCAATTAAGGATTACATCTGCGTGCCTGACCAGGCCTGTCTTGAATTGCAACTGTCCCGCTACTGGTGGCTTTACTGTTTCATTAACTCTATCCCTTCAGTCCACCATGTTGTCGGAGTAAGGTTCTTTAGCAATCTGATCCCGAAATACCTACTGTATGTTTAGTATCCTTGTAGCACATTTATTTTTGCTTGTAAAAGATTTATATCTTCTTATTTAGATTTATTTGCCATGTCTGAGTTTGACACTTCAGCTTGTGTTGGGGGGTTAGAGGTCACCTGTGGTCTTCTAGGCACTAGCTGGTAAAGCACAGCTGAAGTTCATCTGTTATTCACTGCAAGTAGGCAGATTTTTATTGCAGAGGGGACATGTAATATAATAACACCTACTTGCCTGTTCTCAGGCTCAGTTCACATCTCCTGTGCGGGCACGAAAGCCCATTTATTTGAATGGACTCCCGTGCCCCACGCATGGAAGAAGTGCCTGCACTTCTTCCAAAAAGCTCACACGGGAGCCTCGGTTCCCAGTATGGTTGCAATTTCCAGTGCGGGCGGTGTGCCAATAGAATTAACACAGGTTAGTCAGCATATGTTTGGAGGGGGGTGGGAACATTTTTAAGACTAGTTAGGTTTAAGCTGGAATTCTAATTTGACCTTTCATTCATAAATCTACATAAGATGGAATTGGGTTTTAAAATCTATATAAGTCCATCCTTTTTTTTAATTAAACCCAGTTTACACTAAATATGAATGGGAAGAATTAGAGCATCTCTTAAGTTATTACTGACTATTCTCTTATTGGAGACCTTTCCCCTTGCTTACTGTCTGGCAGCAGCAGTCTTTGGGATAGGAAATTGGGAGAAATCTGGCCAACAGGGACATAGTGATATCTTTTAGTTCATGTCTGTGGAAAAGCCAGGATGGAAGGAGAGGGGACCTCTATCCAGTAATAAAGAAAAGGTAAAAAAAAGATTATGGTTGTGTGTGATACACAATGCTCTAACAAACTAAATGTTCTCCAGTTAGGGTTTAGGTCTGCTTTAAGAAGTAACCCTTCTAAACTCCTTAAGAGGACCTGTAGTTGGAAACACAGATGCACCTGTAGTTGGTTCATAGATAAGACAAGCGGAGGGCAAAGTGATAGTCACCACGATTACCTATGGAGTCCCTGAAGCTGATCTTTTTCGCTTTAATGACTTGCCATGTCATGTTCCACACTGTACGAGCATACAGGAGGCCATCTTGGTAGAGGAACAGGGGTTTGCTTTCTCATGTCAGAGTTTGTACCCCCTGACAGGTCTTTCAGTAACTGTGAGTAATATTCTACATGCCAGAGAAACCACAGGATGAATGAAGTAGGAGCAGGAAAAGCCTTGCACCGCAGATCTTCAGCTTCCTCTCCAGCAAGGGGAGCAGCAAGCAGCACAGTAGTGACATCACCAAATCTCATTCCAGATCTTGGGACACTAGCAGTCAGAGGTAGCAGTGCCTTAGATAATTGGTTCTCAACCTTAGGGACACCAGGGTCCTGTAGATTCTTCAAAAACCTTCTATGCTCCAAAAAGGCCATGATCCACAAGTAGATCATGATTTTCCTGTTGCCAACCCTCATTCTAAAGTTTTCCTGCTCTATCTATAATAATAAAAAAACAACGTTGTGCTATAGACACACTTCAAAACTGTTACTTCTTATCAAAAGAAGCTATAGGTCTGATCCAATAAATCTGAATAGAAGAAAAGGAGCATACAGCAGCAGGTCAAATTCTTCTGTAAATTTTCTCAAAAATGAAATAAGTTCCTGGAACAGACATTTTTGAACAGTGACTCATCACATGAATGTACACATCAGTCAGAATGGATACAGACATACAACAAGCAAGCACTGAACCTGGCAGACGGCAAAGAAATGTTTTCAGGATGAGGGCAGTGTGCATCTCCAGCAATGGAAGAGAATGTGAAAGTGAGTGTACACCCCAAGCTGGCCACTCCACCAAACCACACACGCACAACATCCCAGCAATAGATTTTATGCTTCCCTGTCAGCCTACCATGTGTGCTGTAGCCCAGCTGAACTTGGTGGCCACAAGAGCATTCTGTTTATTTTTGGTGCAGGTCTGTGCTGATCAACAAGCTCCTCTTCTCCCTCAAGCACCAGATGGGACTAATGACTGAAACGGGGGCTCCACTGCAGTGTCACAGACTTGGGCTTGCACAGGCAAGCTTCAGCAGCATTTATGCCGAGATCCCCATGATACGGAGATCTGTACCATTCTGCATTCCTTCAGGCCCCAGAACCAGGGCAAAGCTGCAAGGCTTCCTCCTGCTAGCTCTGGTTGATGCTGTGTTAGTAGGAAGCTGAAGCCTGGTGTGTTGGGAAAGTCAGGTGCCCAGAGCAGCCGGAGCTGGCCTGATGGACCACCGCATCTTCTTCCCCACTCCAGGAAAGTGGTGAGAGTCCTGGACAGTGCATTCCTGTGGAGCTGTGGCTCCCCCATCTGCCCCAACACCTAAAGTCTAGCTCTCAGAGGGAACAGAAAAACAGGGTTTGGCAGGAGGATGGCTATGGCCCAGTGGTTGAGAACTGTTGAAGATATACAGTGGATATTAAAGAGTCTACATACCCCTGTAAAAATACCAGGGTTTTTAGATTTTTGAGTAAAAAATAAAATCAGACCAAGATAAATCTATTCAAAATGTTTTCCAACTTTATTGTGACCTATAATCTGTGCAATTTAATTAAAAAATGAACTAAAATTGTTTAGTGGGGAAATAAATTTAAAATAAAGTAATGTGATTGCCCAAGTATACACACCCTCTTTATTATTAGGGATGTGGCTGTATTCAGAATTAATCGCACACATTCAAATTGATTTTAATTAGTAGTCGGTACACCCCTGCCATCAATGACCATGTCTCTGATTAAGCTAATATAAAGTTCAGCTGTTCTAATTTTTCTGCCAATAACTCAGTTGGCTCCTACAGCAAAAGCAATGGTAGGCAAAGAACTTACAAAGCATCAAAGGGATCCCATTTTTGGAAGGTACAAGGCAGGAGAAGGGTGCAAGAAATATCCAAGGCATTAGATATACCATGCAACACAGGGAAGACCGTCTTCAACAAGTGGAAAAAATATGGCACAACAATGACATTACCAAGAACTGGACATTCCTCCAAAATTAATGAAAAAAACAAGAAGAAACAGGTCCAAGAGGCTGCCAATAGGCCTACAGAAACATAAGAGGAACTGCAGGAATTTGTAGCCAATACTGGTTGTGTACTACGTGGATGTGACAGCAATCTCTTGTATTCTTCATATGTGGGCTGTGAGATAGGGTGGCAAGACTGAAACCTTTTCTTACTTAGGGAAACATCCAAGCCTGACTACATTTTGAAGAAACCTACTGTACATCATGTCTGCCAAAAGCTTGTGGGAAAATGTTTTCTAATCTGATGAGACTAAGATTGAACATTTTGGCCATAATTCCAAAAAATATGTTTGGGGGAAAACCAACACTGCATATCACCAAAAAAACACCATACCTCCAGTGAAGCATGGTGGTGGCAGCATTCTGCTTGGGGGCTATATTTCTTCAACTGAAACTGGAGCTTTAGTCAAGGTGGAGGAACTTATGAACAGTTCCAAATTTCAGTCAATTTTGGCACAAAACTTACAGGCCTCTGCTAAAAAGCTGAAGATAAAGAGGAATTTTGCCTTTCAATATGACAAAGACTCAAAGCATACCTCCAAATCAACAAAAGAATGGCTTCAGCAGACGTTTTGAAATGCCCTAGCCAGAGTCTGGATCTGAATCCAATTGAAAGTCTGTGAGGTGGCCAGAAAAGGGCTGTGCACAGGAGATGCCCTTGCAATCTGAGAGATTTGGAGCGCTTTAGCAAGAACAAGTAGGTTAAGATTCCCAAGGCAAGATGTGCCATGCAGGTAGACCTCCTGGTGTCATGAAAGCGATTTAAGGGTGTACATATTTATGCAGCCACATTATTGTAGGTTTTTTTCCCCCCTTTTTAGGATATCAGTTTGTTTTTGTTTGAATTACACATATTATAGGTCACACTAAAAGTGGAAACATTTTAAAAGTGATTTCTTTTGCTCAGGTGTTTTTTTTTTTTTTTTTTACATCTCCTGTCATTTTTACAGGGGATGTAGACTTTTTATACCCGCTGTATAGCTATGAGGCTATAGAACAAGAGTGCCTAGGAAAAGAAAGTGCACTGCTATTTTTCAACCTATTTTTGTGCCTAAGGGTGCTGCTTAGGCAGAATTAACTTTTCTAGATGTTCCCTACAATGGAGCAAATCTTCACATTTTAAATTTTCTGGTCCCTTTTTATTTTGTAAAGCTTAAATCCCTTCAACTATAAATGGTACTATGGCGGTTTTAGGTAACTAGGTAGGAGATAATTAGGTGACTAGAATACTGAAAGGATGAGAGTGCAAGCTACAGAGAACATACTAGAGGGAGAATCGGGCCGGAAACAAGTGAAAAGTCTTGACAGCGTTTCTAAAGTTTCTCATCATCGTTCTAGTTTTCTGTATGCTACATTGTCTGTCTCTCTAAAATAATGGCTCTGCCACCTAACTCTCCCACAGCCTGACCTCCCAGCATTGTCATGGTTCTAATCAAACAGGACGGAACACACAGGGGCACACTCTGCAATGAACATGGCACAATATACACTAATCCTTCATTGCTGGAAGAGCACATCTACCTCTCCAACCTTTCACTGGCATTCTCTTTGTACTCGGACACCATAGCAATCATAATGTTGCACAAAAAGATCTGAACTTTCTGAAAAGAATTGTGTAAAGTCTGCTGACCTGATTATACTGATCTTGGTTTGACATATCTCTACAGTTGCAGTCATCTCACAATCCAGTCCCCTGCACCGAGTCCTGGAGACAAGAGCGCTGCATAGTAATCACAATGTATATCGTATATTTTAGAGACTTCGCTAAGGCTTGCCAAGCTGCTGACAGGTTAGATTGGATGCCACTTTGGCAGCAGAGAACTTCAGTGCCACAAAAATAAATGTTGATACATTAAAGGACAACATTGTTCCAGTCTCCTTCAATTGCGTTTATGTTTAACTACCTACTGTAACCTGTTCACTGCTGCCAGCCATTGCTACTCTCACTTCACATTTTAGGGTTTTTTTTTAAAAGTATAGAAACAAGCATTTTTCTTAGTTTTAAATTAAACATTTAGGACACGTAAGCCAACCTTTGCAGATTGTAGCTGATGACAAAGCCATACGCACATACATTTCCTTTTATGATCTGTTACTCCTATGCCTCCAGTAGATGCACTGCCTTCTGCTCCTAATGGTGGAGAATAAACATGCTCCTTGCCTAACACCCCACACCTTAACATCTCAGGATACAAATGGAGAAACAGAAAAAGGGCGCACCGACCTAGTGCATTATCGTTTAAAATAATTTATTAAAGAAACAAAAATAGGTATCATACTCACAATGGACATAATAACACAGGCATGTCAAACTGAACAAGGTGTATGATCCAAACAACATCTGAGTCCATACGATGGAACCCTGGATGACCAACTGGCTAACGCGTTTCGAGGACACAACCTCTTCCTCAGAGCCAAGGTTGGCTCTGAGGAAGAGGTTGTGTCCTCAGTTGTTGTTTGGATCATACACCTTGTTCAGTTTGACATGCCTGTGTTGTTTTGTCCATTGTGAGTATGATACCTATTTTTGTTTCTTTAATAAATTATTTTAAACGATAATGCACTAGGTCGGTGCGCCCTTTTTCTGTTTCTCCATTTGTATCCAGTGTATTCGGACCACCCCGGTCTGTTGAGGGCAGCAAGCAGTGCATAGTCCAGAAAATTCCAGAACATTCCTATTGGGTCTACTGAGTCCTTTCCTAGCGCAGGAGTAAAGTGTTTGTTGTGTTGGATTTACCTCAAAGTCCAGTGTAATGTCTGCACTTTAAATGTAGGCGAAAGACAGCTGTAGATTAACCGACACAATTTATGTAAGATTTGTTTCTTTTCTGTGTATCACCTGAGGCCAGTCACTTCACTGGAAGGGTTTACAACAACTTTAACCTACACAGTTTTTGCATTTTGCATACTTTGTAGCCTTTTGTTATATGATTTTGGGTTGCAGGACCTCCTGCTCTGAAAACTACAGAGGGAGATGCTTAAACCTGGGAACACACTAACTTGTTCTTTTGGTCTGGTCAAATAGCATTGACAAAGCAATGCCCAATGATTACGTCATCAGGTTTTGCTGCAGTACAGTGGGTACAAGGGTGACAGCACTGCACTGCTTTCACTAACACAGAGATAGTGTTGTCACCCTCCTAAAATCAATGGAAGAGCAAGAGTTCTGGCAGGATTACCACGTGTTTACAAGAAGTTACAGGGTGCAAGCAAAGAAACTGACTTTGCAGTGTGTTCCCTGTTGGTAGTGTCTATAACATGTGTACTTTGGCAGTAGTCTGACCTTTAATATGTGAATATGATCGGTTTAAATGAAACCTGTGTTAAAGTTTTTGTATGGTAAGGAAAAAAAAACATGTAGAGAAGCTAAAAAGATTCTTTGAGATGACAAGTTTTTGTACTTCTCAAACATACTGTACATAAGTAAATGCTATATTTTGTTGGTATATTTGACATATCAAGTAAGGTTGTTGGTAGCAATTGGATATGCTGTATAGCCCACCCCGGAGAAGCTTGAAAATGATCCCTTGCAGCGGGGCTGCACCCACACTGTAATGGTTAATTGCTCTCTTGGCTCTAGAGGACTTGTTAAAGAAGATTTACTTACCTAATCCTTTGCACCTCTGTGCTGCTAAACTGGCATCTGCACACATCTTCTCCCCCATGCTCCGGCAGTCTAAGGTCCTGACATCATACTGGCCAATGCAGGGTCCATAGCCCTGTACTGGATGTGATGACACTGAGGAATAGTCCACTGGAGTGTGAGGGAGCTCCATCTGCCAGTGGAGTGAAGGATCAGGTAAGTAAAAGCTCTTCTCTCCCCTAGACTGATTGAACAACTACCCTCTACAGTGTGGGCAAAGCCCCTCTGCAAGGCATAATTTTCAAGATTCCTGGATTTGGGCTTTCAAGCAGTATGGAGGCCAACATTGCTGACCTTTCTTCTAAAAATATTTGTCGCTATTTTCCATTATTTCCGAGTCGGTGAACCAGATCAAGTTTGTAGCCAGAGATGTTCGAACTTGTAACCTGGATACTTTCTCTGGACAGTGACTCAGATAGCCATTGTATCATAAGGCAGCCAGGCAACTAGACTTTTCCAAAGGTGAGTTCACCAGTGGCAGCGCCCGTGTTTACCTTGCTATAGTGTTCATTTAAAGCAAATCTGTATTCACCAACGGTGTTCCAAACTGCCAATCTCCATGTGCTGCCTTAGGCTGGCTATACACACTTTACACCCCGGTTCACACATTGAATGGACTCCCGTGCCCCGCGACGCGCAGAGAAGAAGTCCCTGCAATTCTTCCGAAAACGCAGCCTGCACGAGAACCTCGGTTCCCAGTACGGTTGCGTTTTCCAGTGTGGGCGGTGTGCCATTAGAACTTATGGCACCCACCCGCGGGTCTGCATTTCTCTGTGCGGGTGGTGCAGCTGCATGGATTTTTATGCGGATCCGCAGCTGCACCACCAGAACAGATGTGAACCTAGCCTAATATTTTCAATTTGTATACAATCAGGCAGGCCCTTGCACTACATAGTTGAAGGTAAGTCTAAAGGAAATTGAATAAGAAAATTGTATAATGTATGCCCAGCTTTCGATACATTTGCACCGTGGCAGCACCTAAGGGCTCATTCGCACCATAAGGTGCATTACAAAGCAGCTGCTGCAGTTCACTGCATTGGGAGTGGTGCTCAAAACAGCACATCGCACTGTCACTTTTTTTTTAACTTTATTGAAGTATCAAAAGTGACATTTTTATTTAGTTCTGTTCTCTGCAGCAACATTGTATTGCGATGTACTGCATTGCAACACACTGTGGTGGGAAAAACAAACTGCATACTGTACTATTTTTTACAGTGGTGTGAACTGCCAATTATAAACAAAGCAAATAGCCTTGTCTATTGGGACCGCGCCGGGAATGGCTGCCTAGACCGTTCCCGGCCCTAAGTCCTCATGCACACTGAACATTTTTACAGCGGCTGTTTTTGGCTTTTGACGGTTGTTTCTACAGCCAGTAAGCTCCCCAGCATGTTATCCTATGTGTTCATGCACACATAGACTGTAATCAACGTTTTTTGGCAGGGGCATTTTTTGACTGGAATAAAACCCAGAACTAGTGGGTTTCTAAAGGAGGTTTTTAGCTGTAAAAATGCTCTAATGCTGAAAAACGTGGCAAACCAGCGTTTTTGGACATTTATTTTGCTTAAAAAAACGCCGCTAAACGCTAATGCAAAAACACTGAAAAATGCACATTTTTAACATGACTTTACACAGCTAACATTACCAGCATTATTAAAATGCCCAGAGTGCATAGAGCCTAAATCTAATCAAATCTTGACTTCATATGTGTAGTCGGAGCTTAGCCTGCCCACTCCTGTGAATTTTGTCAGCCAGTGGCCAATCACAGTGAACCCAATGAAAGGCATGAAAAAAGGCGGCTCTAGGTATCAATTTCTCCAAGAAGATTGGTACAAAAGATCTCAAGGTTTAGGTGCTTCCATTACATTTTGTAATGTGTGTGTGTGTGGTTACCCACAGGCATCTTGGGTTGCCTGCTATTTGATGTTAGTAAGTGGTTTGGAGCATTGCTGGTGAGTACTAGTAAATTGGAAATAATGTTATCAATGTGTTAATCCTTTTTTAAACACCTTTCTAAATACAATTTGCAATATATGAGGGAGCCATATTGTAATACACAAATGCTGGGCATAATGTTTAGTAGTGCTGCACAATGATTGCACTTAACGTGGTTGTAAACCCTCAGATATTCCTACTGAAATGACTGGCCTCAGGTGATATTTAAAAAAAAAAGAAAAGAAGGTGCTACTACCCATCCAATGCTCATCCCCAGAACTAGGCAGGTGCGTGATCCATAGTTTCTTATCTGTTCCAGAATTAAATGAAATAGATCCGAACTTTTGCCATTGTTCTAAAATCTTCATTTTATTGAATTGGCTACAGTAAAAACATCACAAGTACAAATGTTGACGCGTTTTGGCTTAACAAGCCTTAGTCATAACCCATACCAACCCATATGGGTTATGAGTAAGGCTTGTTAAGCCGAAATGCGTCAACCTTGTACCTGTGAGGTTTTTATTGTGGTCGATTCAATAAACAAAGATTTTAGAACAGTGGCAGTAGTGCGGATCGATTTCATTTACCTCAGGTGATACACAGAGATGAACAAATCCTTTTACATAAGTTGTGTCTGTTTATCTACAGTCTTCTCTTCTCTATATCCCTTCAAAGTGCAGAATTTACATAGGATTTTGCTCTGAAAAGCAGGAGGAGGAGAGATGAGGTTACATTTGTGAGGAGAGCTGATTGGAGGGGAGGGATACACACCCTTCACACAGCACACAGGAACAGAGCTGAGGTTGTCAATCACACCCTGTCACCATTTTTCTTTTGGTGTCAGGAAAACTCATCAGAATAGACTCATGCTTACAGCAGAGGAACAAGTCAGTGAACAGAAATGACTTAGTGTTCTGGATTGAGACAAGTGCACACTATAGAGTGATATGCTTTGTTCATATTTCATGTCTGAGGTTTACAACTGCTTTAAGTCACTTTTCTTACTGCATATCTGTGGGAGAATCAGGCCTGTTATGATTCTGTAAATATGACAATTGTATGTCCTAGGTGGCTTGTTTTCAGAAAAAAATTTCAGTAAAGACATTGGCTTCCCACTGGAGAGTTGCTTTACCAACTCTGCCTTGAGTAATGCATACCTCTTCATGATTAGTGAGCCAATATTGTACTGGAGTGGAAAGATTTGAAACCCTAATTCTGGGAGTGTCACCGGCCATAGCTACAGAACTACAGTCTTTTGAGTGAGTCAGGGTCTGTTAGAACCACAGCTGGTAATGAGGTAATTCCTGCCTGCAGTCTTAAGGGGAATTGTTCTTATATTAAAGGATAACAAAGCACCGATCTAGCATTGCACCTGGGAACTCCCGACCAACTATTAGCTCTAATGAGCTGTCTGTTTCATGCTACTTTAGTAAAGTGGGAAATTAGTACCCATTTACGAGAATAGAGAATTAAAAGGGCCCATGAGAACATGGGTCTATGAGAAATTACAAACTAGAATGAAAATTCCAGCCGAAGAATCTGGGAGAAAAATCACTGGCCCATTCACTGAAAAGGATTGTTTTTGTGTATGGGCTAGTGGAAATGAGTCCTAGCCATTCACATTTTCTGTCTGTATAGGTGGAATTTTTTTAATAATAAAGTCAACTTGTGGTTAGGCTGTGGACATTCAGTTAGGGTTCTGTTCACACTTGGGCAATGAATGGCACCTAAAACATGTTGCAATTTTGCTGCTGTTGTCACTTGACAAAACGTGCCTGGCCCAGGGCCAAAGTTTGGTCTCTGAGCCAGGCACGGCAAGTGGATTGGCTTCTTTGGCTCGACAAGTGGATTGGCTGCCCTATATGTGACATGCAGAAATGCTTGTTAAACGCACTTTTAAAATATATTATGGGGCCTGGTTTACAATTCCTACTAAGCAGAAAATTAATTTTAAAAACAAACCCTCACTGACCTCTGAAGGCATTGTGAAGCAATCCATTCTCAAGGTTCACAGCTGTAGCACTGAACTTGCTTGTACAAGTTTTTCTCTCACCAGCTCACCCTGGTCCTCCCTTTCCTCTGAAATATTAGAAGTTAGAAGACTTCTGAGTCACTGCTGGGAAAAGGCAGCTGAGATACTAAGTCACGCTGGTATAGGAAAGGGAGCTGAGCTGTTGGGTCATTGCTTGAACAGTGAAGGAGGGAGAGCCTAGCTGATAAAGAAGAATTCCAGGTAAACCATTTTTTTTACGTAGTTACATATATAGTCCAGCTTTGGCACATGTAACTACGCATATACCTTACCTGTGGGATTCCTCTAGAACACGGGTGTCAAACTGGCGGCCCTCCAGCTGTTGCCGAACTACAAGTCCCATGAGGCACTGCAAGATTGACAGTTACAAACATGACTTGCAAAGGCATGATGGGACTTGTAGTTTCGCAAAAGCTGGAGGGCCGCCAGTTTGAAACCCCTGCTCTAGAAGCTGGAAATCACTGACTTAGACACCACCACTGCAATGATCTCCACTTCCTTCCAGGTCCTGTGTCAAGTGGCTGCCCAGCTGCATTGTGACCACAGGAGGCTGTCTGCTCAGCACAGGTGCCATTCAGAATGCTTCGTATTCTGTCAATGAATGCAGGATGTTCTCTGGTTTGACGAGGTGGAGAGTGTGATGTCACCACCTCACCTCTCTGTGATGAGTGGCCGACCTCCTGTGTTCACAATGCAGCAGGGCAGCCACTCGACATGCAACCCAGTGGAGGTCACTGGAGTAGCAATGTCTATTAACGATCGACTACTATACAACCGCCCTGTTGGATTTACCTGCTCGACCATTGTCAGCTTTAGCCGTCTTCCAGCTGTCAGAATACAATAGTTCGTCAGGGAGATTTGAAAAAATGAATGGAAAAAAAAATAACCTGATTCCTGGATTGGGTTGTTTTTTCTGGTTTTTTTTTTTTGTTTTTTTCGTTCAACCCACTGAACGAAAAAAAAACTGACTCATCAATGGGCTGCCTTAGTCTCCTAGGAAAAAATGTTTTTCTCTTTTTTTTGTTTTTCCCCACTGCATTCCGAAGAGTTGCATGCATCTTAGCAGAAAAGACCTCGCTGTTTTTAGTATGCACGGCTCACCTTTTGCCATTTTGTGCAGCACAGAAAATAATTAGCTTACCAGCACAACACCTCTCTAGCCATTTGCATCGTAGACTTTGATGATGAGAACCTGAACATGGGAAGTGACAGAAAGGGGTTGTTATGCAAGGCGATCTCTTTGATTTGACAAGAGGTTGCAGAAGTCTTGCTTCTTTGGCTTCTGTTATAATATTGATTAACAAGAGGCTCTGCGTTTGATGATTGCCCCCCCCCCCCTCCTCCCCACTTGTTCATTAACTAACCAGCCCACTGCATTGTTAGTACAGATGTGTCTGTGCAGCCCTGTGCAGTGACTGAGAAATGGTCTCATTAAAACTTGGAACACGGGGAATTAATGCAGATATGCTCTCGTGACCTGTTACAAGTCTTTTATATTTGGACTTAAAAGTAAAGAGGAGGGAGTCCAAGTTGTCAAAAGTGAAGATAACTATTACACAACTATTCAGGCGCTTAAGTCTGTCTTTGATGGCTTGCCAAATTCAGGTTCATGATAATGATGGCTGAAAACAGTGTCCTTTTCATGTCTTTATTTTCCCTCTGATAATACAGCTGTCCTTTTCATGTTTCTTTTGCTTCTTCTCGTCCCTCTTTGTATAATGCTGTACAAAATTCAGAAAAGGTTTTCCAAGTGTTGGAGAACAAGACATTGTAGTAGAAATGGAACTGTCAGATCTGTAGATGGTTAGTAGTATCCTAAAAGAGAGATCGCAGGGAATGCTTGAACGTAATTAGTGATCTACTATTGATTTTTTAATTCTGCTGCTTTGCTAAATTCAACAAATTCACTGCAATCTACTGCAACACGATTTTCAAAGACCATCTAACAGGGTTAGTAGAAGGGTGCTTACTGGTATTTGTGCTATGTAACGTCCTCCCTCTCTGCGTCTTGCATTACCAATCATGTTTAAAGCAGATTTAAACCAAATCACTAAAATCTCATATCAGCTTTAACACGCTAATGGGCTTTAGCAGATAGTATGCCATTCAGTTAGGATTTTGATCCAGTTCAGATTTTTAGTTGGGTTTCAATATGGTGGACTGATGGTTTGTGCTTCTATGGGCAGCACAGTGGCTAAATGGTTAGCACTTCCGCTTGGCAGTACCAAGGTCATTGGTTCAAATCCCAACCACGGCACTACCTGCGTGGAGTTTGCATGTTCTCCCTGTGCCTGCGTGGGTTTCCTCCAGGTGCTCCGGTTTCCTCCCATATTCTAAAGACATGCTGGTAGGTTAATTGGCTCCTGTCTAAATGGGCCCTAGTATGGGTATGTATAAATGTAAGTTAGGGACCTTAGATTGTACGCCCCTTGGGGTTAGGGACTGATTTGACTGTACAGTATATATGTGAAGTGCTGTGTAAATTGACAGCGCTATATAAGTGCCTGAAATAAATAAAATAAAGGCTTTGTTTAATTGTAACTATTGCAACTCCCTGCTCATTGGTCTAATGTTACACAGGCTTTCCCCCCTTCTGTATTGCGCGTAATGCGTGCCCCTACCAGACTCGGTCATCTTAATAACGAGGGTTTTACCAATACGTTTTTTTTTTATCTACGAGTACCGATACTTGTACTCACTGATAACAATTATTGATACCTTTGCGGTGTTAAATGAACCCATACATAGTTACGTAGTTAGGCTGGCCATACACTATACAATTTTCTGTCCAATTTCCTTTAGATTTACCTTCAACCATGTAGTGCAAGGGCCTGCCCAATTGGATACAGCTGAAAGTGTTGTTTAGGATTGACCTCATATTAAATGGTTTTTGGTAAATCTTTGGTAAAGCTAAATTCTCAAGAAAATTGTATAGTGTATGGCCAGCCTTAGTCTGGATGAAAAAAAACAAAAGTCCATTCAGTTCAACCATAAAAAAAAGTTATCCTATACCCACAGTTGATCCAGAGGAAGGCAAAAAACCCAGCAAAGCATGATCCAAATTGCTCCTGCTGAGAAAAAAAATTCCTTCCTGATCCCCCGAGAGGCAATCGGATATTCCCTGGATCAACCTTACCTATAAATGTTAGTATCCAGTTATATTCTGTGTATCTAGGAAAGAATCCAGGACTTTTTTAAAGCAATCCACTGAGCTGGCCAGAACCAACTCTTGAGGGAGTCTATTCCACATTTTCACAGCTCTCACTGTGAAGAAACCTTTCCAAATTTGGAGATTAAATCTCTTTTCCTCCAGACGTAAAGAGTGCCCCCTTGTCCTCTGTGATGACCTCAGGGTGAATAGCTCTACACAGAGTTCACTATATGAACCACTGATGTATTTATACATGTTGATCATATCCCCCCTTAATCTCCTCTTCTCAAGAGAGAATACATTCAGTTCCTCTAATCTTTCCTCATAGCTGAGCTCCTCCATGCCTCGTATCAGTTTGGTTGCCCTTCTCTGCACTTTCTCCAGAAATCAATGGGCTGAAATCGCACTTCAAAGAATCACATGAGATTTGACCAGGGATACGGTGCTATTCCTGTCTGAATCACATGTGGTTTCCCTTCGGGTGTGATGCGATTTTCAGTTCAATTTGAGCTTTTCACTTTGTATGGCTCAAATCGCACCCGCAGAGAAAACCGCATGTGATTCGGACTGGAATTGCATAGCATTCCTGTTCAAATCACATGCTATTGTTTGCAGTGCAATTTGAGCTTATTCATTTTGCATGGGCTCGAATCGCAACACAAAGGTATTGATTTAGGTATTTGAGCATTTGCATGAGTACTCATTATCAGTATCGGTGTAACACTATTAATGACCACTCAGTGTCTGCTGCCCGTCTCCCCAATGCCACCACTGGCTTCTTCTAGCCCAATGTACAAAATATTAGCAACAACTAACAAAACCGTCCACAACCCTGCCCTCCAGCTACATTACTAATTTCATCTCAAAATATCACCCAAATCATTCTCTTTGCTTCTCCTAAGACCTCCTGCTCTCTAGCTCCCTCTTCACCTCCTTCCTTGCTCACCTCCAGGACTTCTTCAGAAACTCGCTCATCCTCTGGAACTCTCTAACCCAGGCTTTCTGGCTATTTCCACCTCAGTCCACCTTTAGGTGAAACCTCAAATACTCCTCTCTTTGGGGAAGCTTATTCTGCTCCACCTAAAAACTAAACCACACAGTTATTACCTTTTGTATCTCTTACCACCTTTTTTAAGATTGTAAGTTTTTACAAGCAAGGCCCTCTTGTATTGAAAAGCATTATACTTGTATTGTTTCACTTTATTTTGTTGAGGGCCGTATAAACATTGGGGCTATATGATGACTATCTAAACTGGCCTCATAATTTAAAAACAGACATGTATGATTTACACAGTATCTTAAAGCGGGGCTCCACACAAAAGGGGAAGTTCTGCTTTAATGCCTATTCACCCCAATTTTTTTTTTTTGGGGGGGGGGGTAGTGGTTACCCCCTGATTTTGACAGGTACCAATTCCCACTACCACTCTGACCACCTAGGTCGGGTGTTGGCAACCCGCGGCTCCAGAGCCGCATGCGGCTCTTTTTCACCTTGGCTGCGGCTCCGGAGCACACTGCCCACCAGGTGACAGGCAATAGGGCAGCAATGGGCAAACTACGGCCCGGCGGACCTTTTAATCTGGCCCGCGGAGCTAGGCTCCCGCTAGGCTCCTCTCACAGTCCGCCCTGAAGACCGGTGTAGCATGAAAATCTGTCTCCTATGAGGATCTGTCCCCCTCGACGTATCTGCGCATGTGCCGGAGATCGCCGATCGGCTGCTAATGCCTGAAACTGGCACATGCGCAGATACGTCAAGGGGGACAGATCCTCATAGGAGACAGATTTTCATGCTACACCGGAACGGCGCGGGAACACGGCGAGAGGAACGCGCGGAGCAAAGGTAAGTGAATTGACACAGGGGGGACTTGGGGACTTAATATGGGGGATGAATTACTATAGGGGGGATGAATTACTATATGGGGATGAATTACTATATGGGGGATTAATTACTATATGGGGGGTGAATTACTATATGGGGGATGAATTACTATGGGGGATGAATTACTATATGGGGGATGTATTTTCAGTTTTAAAAATGTGGCTCTCAAAATAAATTTCAATCGTGGTTTTGGCGAGATTTGGCTCAGTTGAAAAAAAAGGTTGCCCACCACTGACCTAAGGCTATGATTGTGATTATGACGATACACTGTGGCCCTGATTAACCCTTTGTTTACTGGGCCCTTAAGCCCCCTTCATGACCAGAGCGCTTTTTGCAATATATGCAGTGTCGGATTTGTTTTAAATGTTGCAATGGTTTTGCGGCTCCCAGTCTTTTTTCCCTCTCGGAAACAGGTCCAAGTGGCTCTTTATGTCTTAAAGGTTGCAGACCACTGACCTAGGTGATCAGAAGCGGACGTTCTCCCCTGCAGTCTTCTGGGACATGTGACCGATCCCAGAAGACTGTGGGACCATTCACAATGTGCAGCGGGCACCCAGCTGTGAAGTTACAAGCCATCACAGCTGGGTGCCCACAGTTGAGATGCTGGCTTCGGGGACAGAAGACGGAGGGAAGGGACAGCATGGGTGAGAACATCGCTGGATCCTGGGACAGGTGAGCATCTGTTTAGTAAAGTTCAGCAGCTACAGTTTTTGTAGCTGCTGACTTCTAATAAACACAAACATGGCTGGAGCTCCTCTGGGATCCTTGAAACCTGAAGAACACCAATAAACAAATCTGGCCTTTTGCTGCTAAAATTCGGGGTTGGTCTGCCTTCTTCAACTCTCTACTGACCCATTAACATAAGGAGTGGCTTCAATTACCAGTAGGGACTTGCTGGGGGAAGTGGACCCACTTGGATTTCCTTTGCATTTTGGAGGAGCTGGTACTGTGGTTCTCTGGAGTCCTCAAGATACCGTGTTTAAGTAGATGTAGGCATAGTGGAGTTTGGTGCACTTTAACAGCAACCTGCTATGTTGAAACAGGTTGTTAGGTAGCAGCTGCCATAGTGACTCATAAAGCCGAATAGGTATTTATAGCACTGCCTCTACTAACAGTCTGTCTGTCTAACAAGGCTGATCACACATGAGTCCTTCAAGTGAACTCTAGATTTATTACTTTTAATGCAGTAAGACAGCCTATACAGAAATAAATATGTATAAGGAGTGTCAGTGAGTGCTATGGGTGTGTAGAAAGGTATAACCTGCTGGCACTAAAGAACCGCCCTTGATATCCTCACTAGTGAATGAAATATAAAAAGTGCAGCTGCACCTTTTATATTCCAGAAATAAATATGGCACTACTTTTTTTGTGTTTTTTTTTTTAAGATCCTTAGTGTTGCAACAAGGGTTAAAATACACTGTGCTGGCAGCACCCTGAAGAGTCGGACTGCTGTCCTTCCATACGGGTCTCCAGCGGTTTCGGCCCCCTGGCACACGGCTTCCTTTAGCAGCTCTTCTTTGAAAAATTGCATCTGAGTCTGAAATGTGCCAGGACTCTATCCTATGTTTATATAACTAAAAAAAAGATGTTTTTTTACCGTCTTGTTGTGCGGTAAATGTTTCGTATTTTTGGTACATCCATTCAGCGTGTCCAGTTAGGCTGCCCTTCACACTATGTAGTTGGTAGATCAAATGGAAGTTGTATAATCGGAGGCTGTGTAGTCAGATTTATTTATTTCAGGTATTTATACAGTGCCGTCGATTTACGCAGCGCTTTACATATATATGTTGTACATTCACATCAGTCCCTAACCCTCAAAGGGCATACAATCTAAGGTCCTTAACTCACATTCATACATACAGTACACATACTAGGGCCAATTTAGACAGCATCCAATTAACCTACCAGCATGTCTTTGGAGCGTGGGAGGAAACCAGAGTACCCAGAGGAAACCCACGCAGGCACAAGGAGAACATACAAACTCCAGGCAGGTGGTGCCATGGTTGAGATTCGAACCAACGACCCGAGTACTGCCAGGCGGAAGTGCTAACCATTTAGCCACTGTGCTGCCCATGATTGTGACGTGTAGTCTTCAAGCAATCTTTTGCTTCTTTGTAGAAACCCAAAAGATGAAGACTGTAAATTTCAAACCAGCTTTACACCTTAAGATAGTCTAAATCTTTACAGAATGACCTCTCAAAGGCTTAAAGCCCAACTCCGGAAACTGGAAAGTTTTCCTTTGCAGTGGGGATGCACCTGCACTGCAAGGGTTCATTGCTCATTTAGGTCTAGGAGTCCACTCCACTGTGCTGCTAGACCATTGTCTGCAGTGTCTTCTCCGCTATGCCCCAGTGGTCTAAGGTCCTAACATCAAGGCCAATGCAGGGTACATAGCATTGCATTAGATGTGATGACATTGAGAGATAGCCCATCTTTGAGCATCACCTGCCAGGGAAGCAGAGGGTCAGGTAAGTAAAAGCACTTTTACTTTCCTTTAGACTAAATGAGCAGTTAACCCTTTCAGTGCAGGCACAGCCCCTGCTACAAGAAATAATTTAGAAGTTTTGCAGAGTAGGGCTTTAATGTCTTTTTATTCCTACCCCTTACCCATGTAATGCCACATTGTCTTTCCACATCCTCTGTGCATCTAATTCCAAACCAGAAAGGAACTTTTAAAGCTGAGCATTAGGCAGATAAAACACAGATTACTGTAGCTCTGTAATTGATAAGGCTAGGTTTACAGCTCTGTGTGTTGCGATTGATGCGTTTTTGAGGTGCGTTTTGTGTTTTTTCAACTCATGTTTTTGATGTATTTTGTATTTTTTTTCTCCAATAGGAAAGTATTGACTTTGCCACTTTGATGTGACTTTGGATGGGTGCGACTTTGATGCTACTTTGGATTCTACTTGAGTACCAAAGAGTGTAAAGTTGCATCAGTCTTACTACATGAACAGAACTATCATAATTTCCTAAGCAAAAAAGCCTGAAATGAAGACAGAGTTTTTGTTTTATCCAGCTGTAGTTACTCAGTGCAACCTATAACATCCAAGTGAAAGATATAACAGCAACATGTCAGAAAAACATTCAAAAACAGAATCCCTGAGTTGGAAAAAGGATCACCTCCCTGTGTCAGTATTTTGTTGAACCACCTTTTGCTTTAGTTCCAGCCATTAGTCTGTTGAGATGTCTCTACTAACTTTGCACATCTAGACTTTGCAATATTTGCCCACTCTTCTTTGCTGAACTGCTCAAGTTCAGTTAAATTTGATGGTGATTGATTGTGGCCTGCAATCTTTAAGTCATTCTAAGAATTTTCAGTGGGGTTTAGGTCTGGACTCTGACTAGGCCATGCAATAACATTCACCTCTTTTTCTTTCAACCACTTTGTGGTCATTTTTGCTGTGTGCTTTGGGTCACTGTCATGTTGGAAGGTAAACCTTCTTCCCATTGACCACTTTCTAGCAGAGGGCAGCTGATTTTCCTCAAGAATTTGACAGTATTTTGCACCATTCATTTTTCCTTCTCTCCTGACAAGTGCCCCAGTCCTTGCTGCAGAGAACCCCCCCATAACAGGATATTACCCCCTCCATGCTTTACTGTAGGAATGGTGTTATTTGGATGGTGAGCTGTATTGGATTTCTGCCAGACATATAGTTTAATGTTGAGGCCAAATAATTCAATTTTAGTCTCATCTCACCAGAACACCTTTTTCCATGTGGCCTCAGAAACTTCAAGGTGCGTTTCAGCAAAGCTCAGTTGTGACTGTATGTGGCCTTTCTTGAGGAGTGGCTTTTTTCTTGCAACCCTCCCATACAAGCCACATTTGTGGAGAATTTGTGATATTGTTGTCACATGCACACAATGACCACTCCTCGTCATAAATTCCTGCAACTGCTTCAGAGTTGCTGTAGGCCTCTTGGTAGCCTCTCTGACCAGTTTTCTCCTGGCTCTTTCATCCAGTTTGGAGCGACGTTCTGTTCCAGGGAGGGTCTATGTTGTACCAAATACCTTCCACTTCTTAATAGACTTCGCTGTGCTTCTAGGCATTGATAAAGCCTTTGAAATTTTTTTGTATTCATCTCCTGACTTGTGCCTGTCCACAACTTTATCCTGTGCTTTTGCCACCCTAACCCCCTTCACCTAGCAGGGACTGAAATGCTTCAGGAAAGCTCTTTTCATACTGAGCTAATCAAAATGACCACAGCTGGTCACAGTTGAAAGTTCAATGGCTTTGTGTGCCATTGAGTAGGTAATCCGCTATACCTGATTCAGGTTACAAGTCGGTGATTCTGTTTTTATTTTTTATTTTTTTTCTTTTGACATGTTGGTGTTGTATCTTTCACTTGGATGGTATAAGTTGCACTGAGTAAATACAGCTGGATAAAACAAAAAGTATGTCTGCTTTCATTTCAGGCTGCAAAACAACAAAATGTGATTATTGTAAAGGAGGATGATCTTTTTTTATATCTATTGTAAATGGACTGTAGTGCATTTCTGTAAAATGCACTAAAAAATGCATAGGTGTGAACCAGGCCTAATGCATTATTAAATACATTTATTAAGACTTGAATTTTATCTACCTCTGGGAGTCTTTGTACAGCAGGGCTCAAGTTTGATAAAAAGAAGTAGTACAATGAGCATGGTGAGGAGAAACCAGAGTGATAGAGAGGTAAGTCCATCACTGTGCTGATTCTTCTTCACTGTCAACTTCAGGTTGGTGCAAGTTCAGGATGACCTGGGCTCAGAGTAATTAGGTTGAATGATGCTGGGCATCAGATTGAGGACATCTAGGGATGGGAAATAATTACTGCAGGGGGGACAGCTCTGGATCAAAGAATAGCAAAGGCTATTTTTTATTTTTAGCTTTTAATTGGCAAATTAATTTTTATCTTTTTTTTTTTTGGTGTTCTGCTTTATGCAACATCTCTGTCCTTTAGTACAGTATAACAAGCTGGTCATGCTTGTACAGACTGGGAAACCAAATTGTGTGAAATGATCCAATAACATTGAATATGTGATGGACCAAAAGAGATGTGAAAGCGAATGCAGGTTTTTAAATGTGGTTGATTACAGTGAGCACCGCTGTATAGTAACCTGTCGCAGCTTCAGAGAACCTGGCCGAGTTGTAAAGCACACATTGCAGTTTAAAAATGTAGCACAGATCATTCTATTTGTTGTCTCGCTGGAAGGATCATCAATTCTGCCTGCTGACAAATCCCTCCTAGCCAAATATCCACAGTGCTTAGATTGCCAACTGCTTTTTGACATAATTCAGGTTTGTTTAATCCACAAAATAACTGGCATTTCTTCCTTTAGATCTGTCGCCTAAAATTCCCCATCTAAGCTGTCACAGCTTCGCATTGATGAAACTAATCAGCATTTGCTTTGCTTCCCGTCTGCCAGCACAAATTGTACCGCCGGTCCAAGCTCCTGTCTGCAGCAATAGGCTTCACAAAAGTATTTTTCATAAATTGACATCTCGCTCTCCTGTCCTAATACATGTACATAATTTTGTCTTACTGCTAGTTGAAAGGTCGGGATTTGTACTATTTTAGAACTCTCATTTGGAGATTTTTCTCATTATTTTTTGCTGCAAAGATTGGAGCATTTCTGTACA
Organism: Staurois parvus; assembly: GCF_062004578.1. Taxonomy (NCBI): domain Eukaryota; kingdom Metazoa; phylum Chordata; class Amphibia; order Anura; family Ranidae; genus Staurois; species Staurois parvus. The sequence continues at coordinate 5,560,667 of NW_028318094.1, forward strand.
GAAAATCATTTGAGCAAAACGTGTGATTAAGTGATTGAAAATGTTCATGCTGTTTTTAGTTTTTGGGTTTAATATTTCTAATACATATTATGAATGTCAAACAAATAATAGTATAGGAATACCCCTTGTAGGGGATGTTACATGAAACCAGCACATTCCAGGCGACAGGGTTGAGCTAGCAAATGTGAATTTGGGATGACTATGAGAATGCTGCTGGTTCTAATTATGTGCTAGTGAAGCCTGGTCACTAGCACATAATTGCCCCCTCAGTTTCTAATAAGTAGCCAAGGTGTGATGGGATGGCCAGGATTTAAAGGTATATTTTATATGACCTACATTGTTGTGATCTGTGCACTGAGCAGTAAGATGAGTCAAAAGCCAGAAGGAAAGCTATACTTGGAACATCTGCATGTTGATACCAGGAGTAGGCAACCTTTTGAGTCTGGTGTGCTGAACACCTAAGAGTGCCAGATTGGTATCAGTTCAGCAAACCAATCCAGGATTGGTGTCAGTTCAGCAAACCAATCCAGGATTGGTGTCAGTTCAGCAAACCTATCCAGGATTGGTGTCCGTTCAGCAAACCAATCCAGGATTGGTGTCAGTTCAGCAAACCAATCCAGGATTGGTGTCAGTTCAGCAAACCAATCCAGGATTGGTGTCAGTTCAGCAAAAAAAACAGGATTGGTTCAGTAAAATATCCTCAGGATTGGTGCCAATGCAGTAAAATTCCTCCAGGATTGGTGCCAGTGTAGTAAAATGCCCCCCAGGATTGGTGTCAGTGCAGTAAAATACCTCTAGGATTCGTGCCAGTGCACTAAAATACCTTCAGGATTGGTGTCAGTGCAGTAAAATACCTCCAGGATTGGTGTCAGTGCAGTAAAATACCCCCCGGATTGGTGTCAGTGCAGTAAAATACCTCCAGGATTGGTGCCATTGCACTAAAATACTCCCAGGATCGGAAGAAAAACTGCTCAGTGTGAAAGCAGCCTTAAAAGTACAGGATCCCGACAGCTTCTGCTTGCTACATGACAGCGGTGCTGCAAGTTGCCAAACCTTGATTAATTGCCTTCAAGATAATTGAAATGCATGTTACAGGTGTGACACTTTGATTAGGAATCTTTGATTAGGGCTCAGGGATGTTGGATAAATCACAGCTAATGTTCCAGAGCCTTTAGGAATGTTGGTTCAATATTACGTGTGTTGGTTAGCTTTTAGGTAATAAGGAACCCATTCATTTAATTTTGTACATCAAGTCTAACCTTCAAGCCTTGACCATGGTCTGCTTAGCAGTCCTAGAACGGAACTGGAACCTGGATAGTGTGTGTTTTTTTTTTTGTTTGGTTTTTTTTATTAGAACATTTTTTTTTGTGGTAGAGAAGGCATGCTATGGGTTCTTGCAAACTTTAATGGCCATGATCTTAAGCCAACCATAGATGGAGCGATTTTCTTTCCTGCAACCACGGGTTCATTGGGGAATCCCTCCCATGGAGCCATTGTGTTCTCCTGACAGGAGCTCTCCCTGCTGGGAGAACACAGTGATTACTGATAGCAGCTATAGTAGCTACTAGTGAAAATCCCATGTAAAATCCAACAGGCTGAATGTACCAAAGTTGATCGATCAACCTGGGTTCATCTGGCCTGCCTATACATGGTTCGAGTCTCGGCTGGATCCTGCAGAACCGGCCGAGATTTGAAACATCTATGGCTTGTTCAGCAGCTTAAATAGGACAAGAGAGAGCAGGTAGCCTTGTCTTCTCTCTCTGTAGATGTTGAAGATAACTGATTGGTGTCTTGGAAAATTGGCTGAGACTGAGGGGTAGGGATATATTGATGAAATTCACTGATGATCTCCCAAAGGCCTCATCTGTTGACTATATACTGGGTGTAGTCCCATGAAATTGTGTCAAATCTAGTAATATCTACAGTAAAAGTCCTGGTGTAGAGCAGCAGTGTTAGGCATGGGTTAAAAGAATTATGCTCCCTTAGAGATTTCTTCCATTTTCTCATTCATTAATTACTCGGCTTTTCATGTTTGTCAGAATTTTGTGTCAGTCTGCAAACTCTTCCAGCATCCAGACAGGCATAGCAGTGTGTGCAGTAAGAGGAGGTAGGATTTCCATGTTCATGTTCTTGCATAATAAATACTAAGAAGGAATAGGAGGTGATCGGAGGGATGTTTATTCAGGAAATATTACACTTTTCTTGGCTCATCATCTGAGGTTGGTATAGGGTGAGGAAATGTCTAGAGTGGTAGAAGTGGCAGAACTTTAGAGTAATGAAAGCTGCCAACTTCAGAACAAATTCTGTGGAAAAGAATCCCCAAATGTGGCTCTGCTTTAAGCAGCTGACCCACTGATGGATGTGATTATAAGGAAAGTAGGCTTACAGGGTAACCCCATTTTCATGGAAAAAAAATATAGCAAATATAAAAATAATACATAAACAAGTGCTACTCAAGCCATGTTGTAATTTAAGGTGATTGTTATTTTTAAGAGAGTGTACAATCATGTCATATTTACCTGCTCTGTGCAATGGTTTTGCACTATGTAGCCCCTAGTCTCCTCTTCTTTGGTCCCCTGCTGGTGCATCTAGCTCCTCCACTCCGCCAAGTGCCCATATAGCAAGCTGCTTGCTGTGGGGGCACTTGTGTGGGCTTACTCCCAAGCAGTGCAGTGTGTGTCCATTAATGCAAAGAGTGTGGCTCAGCCCCGATCCCTCCTCAGTGACTGTGACACAAGGGACATGATGTTAGGAGGAATGATGGCAGAGAGATGAGCCCATTAGTCTTCTGATTCTTCTTTTATTGTCCAGTCACAGGCTAAGGGAGGGACAAGACCTATTTGAGTTACTTAAATACAACAAAAGTGAAAACGGTTTCTTCCACTGACACCCACAACAGGACAACTTTCCTTTTGCTGACACCAACAATGGGGCATTACTCCTGTTGACATGAACAGTGGGGCATTATTTCTCCCACTGATATTAACAATGGGACACCCCACTGATATCAGCAAAGAGGCACTATTCCTCCCAACAATACCAGTGATGGGGCACTAGTCCTCATCCTACTGACTACAGGCATGATCACATGGACGGTTCTGACCAATCAGATGCCATCTAGCCCATAAAGTCATCCCTGCAAGGAGAGGAGAGAAAGCAGCTTCACAGCTCTGAGGATTTCGAATCCCCGACGCTTGCTCTCTCCTCCTTTTGCAGAGATAACAGTACAGGGAAGACGGCATCTGATTGGTTAGCACTGTCCATGTGACATTGCAGACCAGTCAAAAGCCCTTTAGCCTAAACTGTCATCCCTGCAAGGAGAGGAGAGAAAGCGGCAGGGATTTCAAATCCCCACCGCTTTCTCTCTTCTCCTACCATTGAGAACATGGACCATCTGCCTCCAAAGTATACATCCCCACATGCCACACTCTGCTTAGCATGGGATGCCTGCAGGGAGGTTTCTCGCACCACTCCTGTGGGAACTCTGGCTATGACAAGCCTGGGTTCACACAGGAGCAGTGGGGAAACCGCATGCAATTTGGACAGGAATCACATTCTTGTTCAAACCGCATGCTAATCTTTGAGGTGCAATTTGTATTGACGCAAATTGCACCACAAAGTATTGGTTTCCAGCATCGGAAGCATTTTCATGAGTACTCGTGAAAATACTCGGTACTGGCACTGATATTGGTATTGGTGCATCCCTAGTTGTAATTATGTATTATACAAGGGGATGTTCCTCCTCCTCATGTCTAACTGCACTGACATTGAGGCTCTGTTAAAATCTGGACATATTTGCTTCATGGGCAGAATCACTGCGATTCTGCCCACGATTCCAAAACACTGCAAAAATTACAAATCACACCATGCCTACCATGCCTGTTCAGGTGCCATTCATTTTTTATGCCACCTAAAACACGGTGTGGTGTTGCTGCAATTGACGCACAATAAAGGCAAACCGCATTGCACGAAGCTTGTCGCCCAAAAAAGGAAGAGGAGCATCTTTTGGGGTGACAAGCTTCGCGAGAAGCAGTTTGTGTGATTTATTTTGTGACAATAGTGGCAGAATCGCACCATGGTTTAGGTGCCATTGAAAATGAGTGGCACCTGAACATTTGTGGTGCGAGTTGTCATTTTTGTACAATGTTTTTGGATCGTGGGCAGAATCATGATGATTCTGCCCACAATGCAAAACACCCAGGTTGTGAACAGAGCCCTAGGGACAGATGTAACTATGTAGAAATACCCATACCTGGAATTCATCTTTAACCTCCCTGGCGGTATTCCTGAGTGTAGCTCGGGGTTAACTGTCAGTACCAAAAGCGGTAACCCTGAGCTACACTCGGGATTACTCTGCAGTGTTGCTCAGGGATCCCTCCAGCACTTACCTTGTCCTTCGCTCCCACGATGTCCCCCCTGCAGCATCCCCGGCCGTCTCCTCCGGCCAGTGCCGGCATCCGTCTTCTGGGTTCCCTTCCCTGCGAGGGTCGGGACGTATGGGGGACGGAACCGGCGGGAAATTCAAACATTTTAAATGTGACATTCACTCAATACACTAAAATCACATAGTATAACATTACTGTATCAAGCCATTTCACATACATTTTGTCCCGAGTGCTTTGTCCTGTGCCCTGCCTGCATTTTTACCGTTCTTTCTGCCTGGAAACTGAGAGAAGTCCATGGCGTCCAAAAAGCGTCCCTTTAGGTCAAAAGCGGTTTTAGACCAGCTAGAGAACAGCGATAGTAAATTAGAAATACTTGAAGAATTGAGAGATAATGATTTGTGGGGAAATTCGTCATCAGTCACTGAAAACAATTTTGCGACTAAGCTCAGTGATGTGCGAACTTGGCGCTTTATTTCAAATTTCAATGTTTTTGGTTTGATTACATTATTGAATTAAATGTATTATATTATTTTTTATGATTATTATATTATAATTTATGATTTTGTGTTTCAAATTTTATCATACCCGGGATGTTTACTAGACTCTTGTTCAGACAGATTTCAGTGAGCTATTCCTAAGAATTACAGGCCTACAATAAAAAAAACAACATATTTCCATGCAAAAAAAGTACCGCTTTGAGCACAGAAATATTGACATAATCAGACCGCTAGGGAGGTTAAAGCGGGGATCTAGGCTCCCCCCAAAAAATTAAGTCAACAGCTACAAATACTGTAGGTAGCTGCTGACTTTTAATATAAGGACACTTACTTGTCTAGGGATCCAGCGATGTCCTCACCTGAGCCGATTTTTAAAATCTGTTTCAGGGGCAGGGGCAGGCGCCGTCATCTTCAGTGAGGGAAACCGGCAGTGAAGCCTTCACAAGTGGTTTCATACTGTGCCAATGCGTGAAGCGCACTTTGTTTGTGAACCTGTGAAGAGTCCCAGAAGGCTGCAGGGGAAGGAGGTACATGCTCCCCCCCAAAAAAGTGCCAAATGTGGGGTGGATGTAAACAAGCGGAACTTCCCCTATCGGGTGAAGGTACAGATAATAATTTCTTATATGTACTCCTAACATGGAATACTTTCTATTTAATGTGAACATTATGTCTGACTGGTTCATTGATGAACATTTTATCATTGACCGCGATAGAAATGGCTGTAACAAGTTAGGTGTGAGCTGCAACTTTCCAGACAGAGGCATCATTATTCCTGGTAGTGATTGTTAGCATGCTGGTTGTTTAGCAATATACTTTTAAAGTTTACCTACACATTCCCTTTTAACTAGCATTTCATGGAATTCTGTAGAATCTGTAATCAAGATCAGAAAAAGTACACCCTGCCAGCAGGTTTTATGAGGATACTGCAAATCTGTAGACTGTCTTGGGGAAACGGAACACAAGAAAACGAAATAATGACTGTGAGGCTTAATAATGTGATTGAAGGCTTTGTTTACGTTGGAATGAATGTTGTCATTTTGGCAGCCCGGAGACCCTGGTGACACTGCAGCCTAGACATAATTTCTTTTTCTCTGACATTAATGTATATGTTTTCTTTGTACTCGGCTTAGTTGTCCAACCTCCAATTTCCGAAACTGTCCCGTGACTTGTCTTTCCTAAGCACAGTTCCTAGCGTATGTTTGTGGGTTTTTTTTTTTTCCCCTAAATTTCTTTTCCCGCTGGCATTATGTTTATAAGAACTGCATTGCGAGATGGTTTCTTTTTTGGCAGCTGGCTTTCTTGGGAGTCTGCAGAAAATTTTGCGATTCCAATTAGTTTATTGTAGCAGAAAAAAAAGTGAACCAAAAAATGGCTTTGCTGAAAAAGGATTGCTACTTGTCATATCCATTCCAGTACCTCTTAATTAAACGAACAATGTTAGGTTTGTCTGAAAGTAAATTCATATATTGCAAAGCTTAACCATATGTTAGAGGTTGAAAACCTTACATATACCCAGTTAAGTGACTGGCCTCATGTGATACACAGAGATGAAGCAAATCTGCTACACAACTTGTACCTGTTTATCTGCAGTCTTCTCTCTACATCCCTTCAAAATCCAGAACATATAGAGCTGTTTGAAAAAAAGATTGCGGAGAGCAGAAGGTACACTCTGCAGAGCTCAGTGAGGAGAGCTCTAAGAGCTGATTGGAGGGAAGAGACACGCCCCTTTTTCACACCACACAGGAATATAGATGAGGCTGTCAATCTTCTGGAGGTCCCACCCCGTCACCATTTTTTCTTGGAAAAACTCATCACAAGTGATTCATGCTGATAGCAGAGAGAAATGACACTTAGTGCTCTTAATTTAGACAAGTACACACTATAGAGCACAAGTGTCAAACTGGCAGCCCTTCAGCTGTTGCCAACCTACAAGTCCCATGAGGCATTGCAAAATTGACAGTTACAAGCATGACTCCCAAAGACAGAGGCATGATGGGACTCGTAGTTTCGCAACAGTTTGACACCCCTGCCATAGAGGGTTGTGCTTTGTTCATATTTCACATCTGAGGTTTACAACTACTTTAAGCTCAACTCCAGGCAAACAGATAAGAACACAAATAAAATACATATATGGGAGCTATTTAGCCTAAGTTCACACTAGTGCTTCTGCATAATTTAGCATTTTTCAGCACATTTTTGTGGCTTGCTTTTGTTTGTAGTTTATCATGCACTTCCATTGAAGACTATTGGACCGAAAACTCACTATGCTGTACCAAAAGAAGGGCCTGCACCTTTTCAAAATCCCACTGCACCTCATTGCAATGATGTGAACAGGCACCATAGAGAATAAATCCATTTCCATTGTCATGCATTGCAGCATGGTGGCAGACGCAGGGGAAATCACACTAATGTGAGCAAGGCTCCCCTCCCCTTGTCCAATTAAATACTTAAAGAATGCTAAACGGAGATGTGTTAATTGCCATAATTCATTCACATAAATCATAGATATGCCACTGTATTTTTTTTTTTTCATCTTCTAAGTAACTACTTTCTGCAGCACTGTTTTGTGGACATATAATATTTCCCTGTTCTTTGGCCTCTGCAGGGAAAGATCCTTGGGAGGGCCTTCTATTAGGGCTCGTTCACACTTGGCTGTTTTACCAACGCTTGCCAAACGCCCCTATAGCGTTTGGCAAGCGTTGGTCCGGCGTTTGCGGAGCGTTTTTAACGCTCGGCAAACGCTCCGCAAACGCCGCATGCGCGGTTTAGCGGCGGTTGCTAGGCGTTTGCCGAGCGTTAATAACGCCCCACAAACGCCTATAATGCAGTTTGAGTGGTGTTACCGCTCCGCAAACGCCCCGCAACCGCACCGCAAACGCCGGCCGGGCGTTTGCGGAGCGGCACCATAGACGAGAATAGGAGGCTTCAAAGCCTCCTGACTCGTCCAGAGGCGTCCGTTTTGCCACGACGCGACGCAAACGCTCCCGTTAGAACAGCACCATGTGCTGTAATGTGCAGAATTGGCAGAGGCGTTTGGGAAGCGGTAAAAACGCTTCCCAAACGCCTCTCTGCCGCCTGCACACAAGGCTAGTGTGAACGTAGCCTTACTGCAGTATGAGTCTGTCTGCAAAGCCCTGATTGGTGCTGTGCCAGTCACATGACAAGAAAAATAGTTTCAGAAGGGCAATTCAAATTAAATTATAAATATAAATTGTTTTATAGCTCCCTAGAAATCTTTATTGAATATCAAATGTGTATTTTGTGTGCATTAACATGGTATAGGCGGAGTCAAAGATGACTGACACTAGCTTTCATTTTGTTAACATGGCATTTGCATCCAAGGTTCTTTTTTGCTAGGTATTAGCAATTACAGTTAATATATATAATATTGATTTAGATTAAAACTGAGCTTTTTTTGTGAGTTTCTTAGGGAATGTAATAAATCAGCATACTATATTCTGCCGCCATAGTGTTTAGTAATAGGAGGACATTTAGGAGGAGGAATGTCATTCATCACTGTGTATACGCCCACTTGTGTGACTCTATAGTTACATGGGCTTCACAGATGAGAAAAGAGAAAATGAACAGCATAGAAAGGAACTGAAACTGGAGCATGCTCAGTAGATGACAACAGTTCTACATAATGTCAGGCTGCAGTGGGGACAAAGAGAAAATGAGGACAGCTGAAGGCAGGATCAACCAGGTATATTTCACTCTACACAAAGCGCATGCTTTAGTGGCTTTGTGAGCATGCACACTTTTATATAGCATGTAATGAGAGATTTTATAGTCTGGGTTTCATGACACTTTTAATAAAACCTTTTCTGTTTTCACTGCCTTAGTCATTTTTGACCCAGTGATGTCATCAACGGGTGTCTGTGCTTCTCTATGTAATACAGGCAGATCATTACTGGTAGGAGGGGCTAGCAGGGTGCTGTACATAGCTTCCTGGAAACACCACAGCACATTGACTTTGTAGTTCTCAATAGCCCTCAGCCTTGATGTAAGCAGTGGGCAGGTTCTTGGGAGGAGTTTTGCAATTATTAAAAAGCGTTGATGGATGTCAGTCTGGAAGAGTGGGTGTGATTAGGCAAGCTCAGTGAAAGAAAGGAGCGAGCAAGGGGAGAAAGGGCCGACTCATTTTCTGGCTGGAGAACATCCAGCATCATCTAGCCCTATTGGACTTGCTGCAGCTTCTAATACATACTGGAGGTTATTTACTAAAGCTGGAGAGTGCAAGATCCGGCTCACTTCTGCATAGAAACCCATCAACTTCCAGGTTTTTTGCCAAAGTTCAAAGCGGAGCTCCACCCAAAAGTGGAAGTTCCGCTTTAAGGACTGGTCCTCCGCTCCCGGTTAAGGGTACCCAAAATTGACAGGTACCTACTCACACTTCCACTGCAATCGCCAATGCGATCAGAAGCGGAAGTTGTCCTCCCCCCTCCCTTCCCGTAGTCTTCGGTGACACAGTGCAGGTCCCAGGAGACTACAGGACCATGCACAAAGCGCAGTGCTACTTGCACATACGCAGTGAGCACCTAGCTGTGAAGCCGCAAGCTGTCACAGTTGGGTGCCCACACTGAAGATGCCGGCTCCGGGAACACAGGGTGGCCAGTGAAACGGGCGGGGGGGGACACACCACAGGATCAAGGGACAGGTAAGTGTACCTTTTAAGTCAGCAGATACAGTTTTTGTAGCTGCTGACTTTTATTTTTTATTTTTTTCTATTTTCACTGGAACTCCAGTTTAATTGAACAAGCTGAGGTTAGGAGCCCATTGGTTTCTATGCAGAAACGAGCCTGATTTTGCACTCTCCAGCTTTAGTAAATAATCCCCAGTGTGAGAAGCTCACAGTGTGCAGTAAAATCAGAGCAAGCCCTTTCAGTACAAGAGAGGAGCCTGTAGAACTGTGTGGAATTGACGGTAAGGTTGGGGTTCAGCTGTACAAATTCTTTGCTAAGATTTGCTGCACACCGGTAGACTATCATTTACTAGCTGAAGCTCATGTGAACTAGCCGTTTGTAAAATTGGTAAATGATTACTGCTACAAGCAGGTACTCCGAATGTAAATGCTTTTTAAAAGAGAGCTAGAATATTTCAGACATTTTGTCGAGGTTTCGATTTGCCGCGCTTCACAGTGCTTTTATATAAAACAGTTTAAATAAACTATATTGATTCAGCCCTGAAAATGGGTCCCCCCTCCCCAACTCTATATAATCATCTAGTATGAGATGTGCTTCTATGAGTAATTTTTCTTTAATCACACATCTTGTATATCAAAGAAAGGAAGCGATCATATTTTTAGCTGTGCTTTGTGCGGTCTCAGGCTGAATCATTTGGGACTGGAGGTGATTGTTCCCTTCAGATTTCATCAGACAGAAAATGATTCGCTTAACAATCCGTGGTAAAGCTTTCATTGTGTTCACAAACACTGGATTCTTTTACCCGCCTGCTCACAAGCTTTATTTTTCCCGACGTCCTACTTTGTGACTCGAAAATGCAGTCAGGCAAACTGTTATAAACTACTCTTTCTTTCTTCTTGTTTTCGTATTATTCGGCTGCAATCTTGTACGTTGGTAAAACTAGCTGAAAAATCAGCAGAATTTGCAAACCGCTGAATGTACCAGGACATGGCCTACTGAGCGAGTGGAAAGAATGCGGTCAAATTCAAAACCACAAGAGAAAAATATCCCATCTCTGCGATGGCAAGGAGGATGTTCTGTAGCAGTTTTACTTGGATCCTTTTTACAGTTGTATTTTCCTTGTACAGTTTGTGCAAAGGAGAATTTTGTTATGAGATGCCCTCCATCTATTTTTGGTTCAGAGATGGCGTTAATAATTTTGACAACTCTGTTAATTAATTGTCTTCAGTGATTTTCTCTGTAGAGTTCAAAAATATAAGGACCTAAACAAAAACTTAAAAGGCGGGTTTGAGGAGTTATGAAGCACTTTTTGTGAAAGCTGAACTCCAGGCAAATGGCTAAAAACACAGATGAAGTACATATAAGGGGCCCAGGGCCATGCCAACCATGCAGCTAATTGAGGCAGATGCCTAAGGCGGCACTTATGGAAGCATTATTGGGGGCAGCACTGAGGCTGGAGTGTTCAGTGTACAGGTTAACGTAATTTTTGGTTTACGAATGGAACAATTGAGTACTGTCCGTGATACTTTTTTTTATTTGCACTAACATACAATTTTGAGGACAAGCTTTCGGGGAGTGTCCCCTTCTTCAGGTCTAAGCAGTACTGAAACAAAGATTTAGCAGAATGTTGGAAGAGATGTAGGGGATGGGGAAAAAAAAAAACAGATAAGATTCAGCAAATCCGTTGAAAATAATGCCTTGTTTTACGAATTTTTTCTGCAATCTAAACAGATTAATTGGTTTTCAATGCATTTACAACTTTTTTTTTTTTAATCGTGTCCATGTACAGTATTTATGCCTTTAAAGTGCACTTTATAAAGAGTTTTGAACAGATGAGACTTTTTTTTGAATTTTTTTTCTGACCTCCGGAACGGATGAGTTGGTTTTCAATGCATTTACGAATTAATTTTTAATCATGTCCCTGTACAGTATTTATGCCTTTAAAGTGCACTTTATAAAGAGTTTTGAACAGATTACTTTTTTGTACTTCTTTCTGATCTCCGAAATGGATTAATTGGTTTTCAATGCATTTATGAATTTTTTTTTGCTCATGTCCCTGTACAGTATTTATGCCTTTAAAGTGCGCTTTATAAAGCGTTTTGAACATATAAAATACTTTTTTTTTTTTACTTTTTTCTGACTTCAGGAACGGATTAATTGGTTTTCAATGCATTCCTATGGGAAACCTCGCAGAAAGTCTTACAGAATGCATTAAATTTGTAAACCAAGGTATGCCTGTAGATTCAGTCACCAGGCCGCAATCATCATTAGTTGTTAAAATGCAGGTAGCCACCTGCATCCTAGCAACCAATGATACTGTGCAGCCTAGGCTGCCAGCATCCTAGCAACTATTGACCATGTGTGACCAGGGCTGCCAGCATCCTAGCAACTATTGACCATGTGTGGCCAGGGCTGCCAGCATCCTAGCAACCAAAGGCGGAGGTTGGGGAATGTGGCAACAAAAATGTCCACCTCAGTTCGACTGCTTCTGCATCAGAGTTTATCTGCGCATATGCGCATGCCATATTCCCATAAACACAGAAGTGATTTCCCCTAAACACAAAAGTGATCCATTGAGTACATGCATACATGGGTAAATGATGTTGCAGAATCGATCATTATTTACATACAGCCATTCACTCATAGTGGTGGATGTAGGCAGCACGTAGGGTATCCCAAGGTGCGGGAAAGTGCTGTAAATTTTACACTTGAGTTCTTGGCTAATAAATGTTTGTGTGCATCTGACCTTATTGGGAGACTTTATACATATCAGATGAAAAGGAGTGGGAGAAGGGGTGCACACATGATGGGGGGGCATGCAGATGAGTTATGATGGAGGTTATATGCAATGTAAGTGCAGAGTTGCAGTGCAGGTTTGGGGTAAGGAGGATGGGGTCAGCTGTGGTGCTGAGGGTGCTGCTCTTAATGCAGTGGTGGTGGGGGTTGTTAAAATAGTACCAGTCAGAGACAATGCCATAGGACCTGGTACAATGCCCACACATAGTGCCCCCTAGTCAGGGAATAGCAGGACGGGTAAAGATGTCCCCCTTTGCAGCACACCCATGCATGTCCAGTGTAGTCAGTATGGTAGCAAGTTCTGTTTTTATTTCATCCTTAGGTATCTGTGGATAATTGTGAAATGTAGGTGTAGGAATTTTCCTTCTTCTTTTTTTTTTTTCCTTCCAAAGGTAGGCCTAAGACTTTGAGGTATCTCCCAGAGAACAGCGGGCAGGGAGATATTAGCCTGCCTTTAAGTGTCTCTTTCCAACAGTGAAATCCACTGCGATTGTTATTCTTATGCTGACGGGGAATGCGTGGTACTTCTGATCCTCTACTTCTCTTAGAAGAGTGAAAGATCGAATTCGCTCGCAGGTTTCCAATGAGCTGGAAAATCTCTCCGTGCAATGAGTGTTTCCTACTCTCCAAGGGTCTCATTGATTTAATGAGAGGAGAAGTGACTCAGTTTTCCTTAGCAATGCACCAAATCATAGGCCATCACTGGCTTTTATAGAGACTATATATGGGCCTCCTGAGACAGTGCTGTATAACAGGACTATGGAGGTGCTAAATGTATCTACTTAGTGTGGGCAGGAAAATCTGATCAGATATGACCTCCTTCATATTTCTTTGGGTGTCTTAAAGTGGTTCTAAACTCGAAACGTTTTTTACCTTTGCATTTTCTGCATTCTGGTAAAAAAAAATACCCCATTAATTGTTCCCCCCCGCAACCTTAAACACTTAACTTGATACTTCTTACCGCTGCGCAGCTGTCCTGGCTGAAGCCCCAGTCTTCCTTATCCCACAGGAGATACCGAGGGCAGTGAGAGTCATAGGCTTATGTGACGTAGAAGTGGGGGGCGTGGCTTGATGTTGCTGTGTATGTCTATGGATGCACACAGCCCAGCTTGGGAGCGTGCCTGCATGGGTGTCCCTTAGCACTTGGCTTGCAGAAGGGGAACTTGGAAGAAGTAGGAGCGGAGAGTGCTGGCAGGGGACTGCCAAAAAGTTGGAAAGCAACCGCTTCGTGCAATATCGTTGCTTAGAGCAGGTAATTGTAACTTCTTTTTTTTATTTTAGAAAATAAATTGTCTTTAATATCACTTTAAAGTAAAGTTCACTTACCCCTGGTTCACATATCTGCGTTTCTGCGGTCCCCATTTTGCGCGGGCACAAGAGCCAATTCATTTGAATGGACTCCCATGCCCCGGGAGACACCCATGAAAATGCTGCTGTTTCACTGCTCCCCAGCCACCGTAGGTATTTGACCAGTCTGATGGGTAGAAAACTGGTTTCTCCAGCCACATGCAGTGGTTACTACCGCCATCCCATTTGTACTGTAAAACAATGAACGAGAGGGCGCACCAGCCTAGTGCATTACCTGAAAAGTAACTTTTATTAAATCCAAAGTTGATATATACTCAAACAACTGTAGTATCACCAAGCATAACAATGCCCAAAGCGACCAAAACACCAGGTCAGCTCCCAAAAGTGAAAAGACCCTCAAATGGTTGACGCGTTTTGAGGGGCAATCCCCTCTTTTTCAGAGCCCCTCTATTATTTCTGTATGATAATAATGTACAAATTGAGCGAAAATCAGACGTGTTCACGTGTAATAAAGATTTTCCAGCTTGCACCTTTTTTTTTCTTTCATCCGAACAGTCGGAATCAGTTGCCGAAAGCACCATAATAACAATCAGATAATTGGCCGATCGTTCCTCGTACAGAATTTTTGTTCCAATTTTCTTCTAATATGTACTCAGCCTAAGGTATATTATTGGATACAAGTGATGTTGTGCTGACAGACATTTTTTATTTGAGAAGGTTACATCTAAATTAAGAGGGTATAGGTCCTCTTTACAATGTTCCTGACATGTACTAATCTTTTATTCAGTAGGTAAAGGTCCACTAAGCTTCTGTTGTTTTCAGAGTACGTATATATCTGTTGTCCAGACGTTAGTCATAACTCGGAGTATTGTGAGGATCTGGAATGGATTACAGGTCACCCCAGTTCAAGCACCTTGGTGGATTGTGTCCTATAGTATTCAAAATTCCTAGGATCCACTGATATATATTCTGACATTCAGATTAGTTCTTCCAAAGTGGCAAAGTCTGTTTTTGTTCTCCTAGTATTTAGAATCTACATTCTGTCATGTTCTGACTTTAAAGTGATATTAAAGCCTAAACTTTTTATGAAATTTCTACTGCAGATGTAAAGACTCGCGGTCCTTGCACACTAGTGTGTTTTTTTTTGTTTGCTTATTTTTTTAAGAAAAAATAACAAACCTGGTATACTTACCTGCTGTGTGCAGTGGTTTTGCACAGAGCAGCCTGTATCTTCCTCTTCTGGGGAAACCTGCCGGCTCTCCTGGCCCCTCCCTCTTGTTGGCTTCCCCCACAGCAAATAGCTTGCTATGGGGGTACTCGCTATTCCGCGGACACACATGGATCCATGGCTCGGCCCCACCCCCCTCTATCTTCCCATTGGCTCACTGACTGTGATTGGCAGCAGTGGGAGCCAATGGCTCCCGCTTCTGTCTCAGCCAATGAGGAGAGGGAGTCCTGGGATAGCCGAGACTCCAGTGCACATTGCTTGATTGAGAGGGGCTTAGGTCAGTATTAGGGGTGGCTGGGGGGATGCTGCACAGAGATGGTTTAGAACCACTTTATGCTCAGAAAAGGTTGGTAATAGCTGTTTTTAGTAGTGTTTTTGTAGTGTTTAGAAGCGTTTAGGAGTGTTAGCATTTTATAGTAGATGTAGAGGAAATAAAAAAGCTATAAAAAAATGTTAGGAGCATTTTAGTAGCATTTCATGTTTTTTTCTGCTGGAAAAATGCTCCATAAAACTCTACAAAAACAATTGTTTTTCTGCTTCTAGATGCTGAAGCTCGAAAAAAGCTAATAGCCTAAAGTAATGTGCCTGGACACATAGGATAATACTATTTAGCTTCTAGGAGCAGAAACAAATGCTGGTGTCCATGGAGCCTTAGGGCTCATGTACACTGCAGCTGATAAACTGACATTCAGGAGCTGTTCAGCGTTTTTTTCAGCAGCCCCTGAACTCTCCCTAATGTTTTCCTATGTGTCCATGTACACATCGTCGTTTATAGTTGTTTACAGGCAGTTGAGTTTACAGTCTTTTTTTAACGCACCAAACTTGCGTTCAGGAGTAGATTTTACCTGCATTTCAAACGCCAAATGCTTGTAAATGCGGGTTAGAAGCGTTTTTTAACTGTTCCATATTCAGATGCTGTCCAGAGCCTTTTTTCATCATCAGAAATGCATGCAAAGCACACCAGCACACAAGCGCAGTCAGTTCCAGGTTTCGCGTAAAGGAAAAAATGGTAGAATGTGCCGCATTATGCTCATGATGGGATCCATAGTGAATACAACCAGAAAAGACAGATCATCTCAACACATACTGCTCTCTCTGCTTCTGCTCTCTCTATTTCTCTCAAAATGTCTGAAATAGATAATTATTGACTATTTTTCAGTGCAATCTGGGCATTTAGGAGGGTCTCCTGAGGTTATCTTTTAAAAACACTTCTGAATGCAAACGCGCATAAACGTATGCAAACGTGGCTAAACTGGTATTTTTTAACCTGTGTTTTCCAGCAGTCAGTTTCCATCGTTCAGAAAAGTTTTCCAAATGCCCCGTGTACATGAGCCCTAACTGTGAATGTTGCTTGTTCTTGTATTCATTTGTTTTTTCATCAAAATTATGCTGGTCCCCTGAGTGCTGCCCTGATCTGTTTCCAGGGTAGCTTGTTTCCCCTCAAAATGGTTCATAGGCTGAGGCAGCATTCATACATCAGCAATACATTTCTCAGATGGGCATGCATGCGCATTGGCTCTATGCCTGATGGGACACGTAGTCCAGTTGAATTTAGCCTGATGAATAGTACTGATGTTATGAGTGTGTACTTGCCAACAGGAAGTTTGGGGAACTGGGTCATGGAAAGGTGGAGAAGGCAGATGTATAATTTAAAAGAGAAGTACGGCCAAAGCTTTTTTGACTATACTTCTTTTCTGGGTCACAGGAGTGCACTTACCTTTGCTTTCTTGTGACCCAGAATCGGCCATCAGCAGGCTAAAGCCTGCTGTCAGCTGATGTTACAGAGCCTCTCCAAGCTCTGGAAGGATCCCCGCCATATTGTCAGGATCCACCCAGCTGCCAGACTGCTGGCTCCGACTCTCATCATGCAGGTGAGAGCAAAGCCAGTTGTGCCTGCCTCCTCTCCAGCCTGGCGCTACAGTGAGAGTGGAGAGCAGTGACCGTCAGTCACCACTCTCTGCTCTCCACTCTGAGACGACCAAGTGCTCAACGGTTAGCAGGCATGTGCAGTAATTCTCAGGCTTAAAACCGGTGGAGGACAGCTGCAGCATCAGAACAATGCTGCAGCATGGTGGTGAAGTATGTGTGTTTTGTTTTGTCTTTTTTTACATACTCCATACATCTCCTTTTAAACAAAGTACGTTTTTATGAACTGTGTAATTTTACTAATACTTTGGGAGTGGAGAAATAAAAATAATTTCCACGGGAAGGCTGTGAACTTTCAATCTGGATGAAGCTGTTTCCTGTTTGACTCTCATACAATGGTGTCTTCCTTTTCTGCGTACGCCACAGATGTGGAATCTGTTAGTGCTTGTAAATGTCCAAAGATAAATCTTGCTGCTTTCTATTAATTGAATGCTTGCCCTGTCCTCTTGTGAAATAGATGCTGGATGGTTAGTCTGTTCTCATACCCTTCACTTTATTGTTTGTAATGATGTATTTAACCGTCTTTTTATATCATGACGGAGAATTGTAGTGAGGGGTGTTACTGATCATATGTGGATTACCATTCTTTATGCATTTATTGGTTAAAGTGTACATGTATTGTAAGCTCCAAGGATCAGGGTCCTCCTATCCCTCTTGTATTGAACTGTATTGTTGCTGTATTGTCTCCCGTTATATTGGAAAGCGCTGAGCAAACTGTTGGCGCTATATTTATTTATTTATTTCAGGTACTTAGATAGCGCCGTCAATTTACGAAGCGCTTTACGCATATATATTGAACATTCACATCAGTCCCTAACCCTCAAGGGGCGTACAATCTAAGGTCCCTAACTCACATTCATACACATACTAGGGCCAATTTAGACAGGATCCAATTAACCTACCAGTATGTCTTTGGAGTGTGGGAGGAAACCGGAGCACCCAGAGGAAACCCACACAAGCACAGGGAGAACATGCAAACTCCATGCAGGAGGCGCCATGGTTGGGAATCGAACCCATGACCCATTTACTGCAAGGCAGACGTGCTAACCACTAAGCTAAGCCACTGTGCCGCCTATATAAATCATGTATTATAATAATAATATTTCCTCAAGCAGAAAAAAAGCAAGAATTTTATGCAAAAACCAATCTCTAGGCCTAAAATAAAATTAATCTAAAATCCAACCTAAAATAAAATTACAAAGGGTTAAATGTTTGTTAGAGCGGAACTACACTGCGTCTGAGCACCACAAACCAAAAACACTATTTCATTCATTTTTTTCTTCAAAACAAATTCCCCCATCCATCCATATCTCCATGCTTTATTTTGTTGACAAATCACTTTGAAAAACACCCCCCTAGCATTTCTGACCATCTGGATGCGTTTTTAAACTCACAGATTCGCACGACAGGCCAGATATTTTGTGTTCCTATTAAGGAGGTTCACACCAATACGATCCACATGCATTGCGATTTGAGTGTCATTACGAAAAGGGTCCCGTGCGAGTTTGTAGCGGTGCGTTCCAGATTCACAAGTCATAGAGTGGCATGTGGAGTGTAAGTGTTCACATAGGATTGCTTTTGAAAGGAGTTTTCCATTGGCGGCTTCGGATGTCAGTCACCAGGTCCTGGCTGGAGATTCTGCGCTGGCACCCAGCATCTGCCAAGTTAAACTAACAGGGTAAAGACCTGTGTGTAAACACAGGTCCCTGTCTTCCCAGCAAGCACATGCTGCTCTGTAAACACAGGTCTCTCTCTTGCCAGCAAGCACATGCTGCTCTGTAAACACAGGTCTCTCTCTTGCCAGCAAGCACATGCTGCTCTGTAAACACAGGTCTCTCTCTTGCCAGCAAGCACATGCTGCTCTGTAAACACAGGTCTCTCTCTTGCCAGCAAGCACATGCTGCTCTGTAAACACAGGTCTCTCTCTTGCCAGCAAGCACATGCTGCTCTGTAAACACAGGTCTCTCTCTTGCCAGCAAGCACTTGCTGCTCTGTAAACACAGGTCTCTCTCTTGCCAGCAAGCACTTGCTGCTCTGTAAAAACAGGTCTCTCTCTTGCCAGCAAGCACATGCTGCTCTGTAAACACAGGTCTCTCTCTTGCCAGCAAGCACATGCTGCTCTGTAAACACAGGTCTCTCTCTTGCCAGCAAGCACATGCTGCTCTGTAAACACAGGTCTCTCTCTTGCCAGCAAGCACATGCTGCTCTGTAAACACAGGTCTCTCTCTTGCCAGCAAGCACATGCTGCTCTGTAAACACAGGTCTCTCTCTTGCCAGCAAGCACTTGCTGCTCTGTAAACACAGGTCTCTCTCTTGCCAGCAAGCACTTGCTGCTCTGTAAAAACAGGTCTCTCTCTTGCCAGCAAGCACATGCTGCTCTGTAAACACAGGTCTCTCTCTTGCCAGCAAGCACATGCTGCTCTGTAAACACAGGTCTCTCTCTTGCCAGCAAGCACATGCTGCTGTGTGTATCTCTGCACAGCAGAGAAATACAGAGCAGCATGTTTCCCTAGTAAAACGCACACAGCACACACACAGCATGTTATGTAAAACAGCACACCGCACACAGTTAACCCTTTGTTCACCCCAGATGTTAACCCCTTCCTGCCCAGTGTCATTAGTACAGTGTAGTGCATTTCACAAGCACTGATCACTGTATTAGCGTCATTGGGATGCCAGTGGCAGTTAGTTCCCACCCAGTGTCAGAATGCCCGCTGCTGTCCCGCTATAAGTCACTGATCACCGTCATTACTAAGTATTAAAAAATGAAAATTCCAGTGTATATATACCGCCATTTGTAGACGCTATAAATTTCAAGTAAACCAATTAATTTACATGTATTGGGATATTGTTTTTTTCAAAATTCTTGGTATTTTTTGTTTATAGCGCAAAAAATAAAAATGCACAGGTGATCAAATGCCACTGAACGAAAGCTCTATTTGTTGGAAAAAAAGGACATAAATTTCATTTATGCACAGCATTGCATGACCGCGCAATTGTCAGTTAAAGTAACGCAGTGCCCTATTGCAAAAACTGGCCTGGTCAGGAAAGGGGGTAAATCCTCTTTAGGGCGAGTGGGTAAAGTGTGTAGGGGTAGACTGCCCCCCCTCCCTCCAATGTGAAAGTAAGTACTGATTTAGGGTTATGTTTCCATAAAGCTCTGAGCAAAACTGGAAGTGAATACACTGCAGTCAAAGAGCCAACGGGTCCCTTGACAACCGATAGTACTGTACACCTTGCTGTCTGGTCTTGACTCACAGTTTGGCTCATTTTTTTATAGCGACCACAAAGTAGTAAAATTGGAGGCATATACACCCATGTAGACTGTACAGAATGTTACATCAGCACAAAAGTTATAAATACATGGTATGAACCATTTTTCTGGTGGTTAGATGACCTCATGGACCAGGGTAAGGATTCACCCTCCGTACCTTCTGTAGTCACACAGCGCCCCCTCTGACCACATCTACAAGATGCAGTGAGAAAATTGAATGAACTCCCAGACACTCATTCTGTTTGCCTTTTTTAGTGAATGATGACAAACCTGGCAGGTTTTCTCTACTTGATCTAATATGCAAAGCAGAGCCCTCATGTGTAAAAAGTGTAAAAGCAAGGCTTTAAATGCTGCAATCAAATATGTCACCTGCTTATCCCCGGTGATCGGCATTGATATTGTACTCCATGAAACACATGAGCAAGCGATGAGTCACAAAGAGTTACATTCATTGTTTGAAGTTGGCACACTGTGTCGGGTGCCTCTGATTGCTACACCGTTCTTCCAGCTGACTGCATAACCTGAATCACAGCAGCGGTGTCCTTGTACACTTCAGAAGCAGTGCCGCTGTAGAAGGCAGCATAGAATTCTGTATGTGGAGGCTTCCCGGATACTACAAGACTGGCTCAGGCTGGCCATTCACTGGCAAATATATGGGTCAATAACACGGACCGTGCCAGTAATGACTTCATAGAACCCAAATCCAGCTAAACGGCTCAGTTCACCTGGAGACTTCACTTTTTTACAACTACAGTTTAGTAATACAATAAAGTCTTGCCCCTCCTCCAGCCTGTGATTGGACTGTAAAATATAATGAGCTCATCCCTCTTTTGATTGGTTGTATGTAAGCACTGCAGCACATCTGATTGGCTACTTGTGCTGCTTCTCTTCTTTTTTTTTTTTTTTGAAAGTCTCAGCTCTACTGTACAGGGACTGTATAGAAAGTCAAATGTAGGAACCAATAACATGGGTCAAATTCCGAACGAATTTTCTTTAAAAAATTGGAAAATTTGTGTGTTTTGTAAACCAATGGTACCACCATTGATTTCGATACTCAATCAATGCAGGCCATACATGGGTCGAATTCCAAAAGAGTTTTCTTTAGAAAATCGGAAAATTTGTGTGTTTTGTAAACCGATGGTGCCACCATTGATTTCGATACTCAACCAATGCAGGCCATACATTGGTCAAATTCCAAAAGAGTTTTCTTTCGAAAACTGGAAATTGTGTGCGTTTTGTAATTTGATGGTGCCACCATGGATTTTGAAATTTGACCAACCAAGCCTTCAATTTCACCTCATGTTGCTACAGAAAAGAATTCTCATGGCCAAGAATTTTCTTTCCAGGTCACAGCTCACGCCCATTTCTTTTTCAATTACATTTCTCGCACAATTCTCCCATCATTGAATAGAAATTAGTTTGTTGTTCAAAAAATTTCCAACATGCCTGATCACTCAGATTTGATGGTCGCGCAAAAATGGTCCATTGCTGTGGCCCACTAATGGTGCGAAATTCGAACTAAAATTCTTAGAAAAGATTTTTGAAAGAAAATTATTTCGGAATTCGACCCAAATATGGCCTGCATTACACTAGCTGCTCTCAAGAATATTCTACATAACATAACCATATACCAGAATTATTTGTAATGTGTGCATTGCCTGCATGAATTTAGTTTTTTGCAGAATGCAGAGGTTAAGGCGTTTTTCAGAGTTGCAGCTAAAGGATATTAAAAATGTATATAGAACTCTCCAACTGCCCCTTCTTAAAGTGATACAAAAGGCTCAATTTTTTTTTTCTTAATAACATGTCATACTTGCTCTGTGCAATGGTTTTACACAGAGCAGCCCCAATCCTCCTCTTCTCGGGTCCCCTGTCTGTGCTCCTGGTTCCTCCCCCCTGCTGAGTGTCCCCAGAGAAGCTGTATGTTCTGGAGCACTCATGCGTGCTCGCTCCTGAGCGCCTCTGTGTGCCTATAAAACACACAGAGCGTAGCTCAGCCCCACTCCCTCCTCACTGGCTATGATTGACAATGTGAGCCAAGGGCTCTCACAGCTGTGGCTCAGCCAATGGGGAGAGAGAGATCCGGGAGAGCTGCTGCTCTCATGCACATTGCTGGATCAAGATGGGGCTCCTGTAAGTATTAGGGGGCTGAGGAGGGTGGGGGGAGCTGCACACTAAAGGTTTTTACCTTCAATCATAGAATGCATGAAGGTAAAAAAAATAACCTTCAGCCTTTAGATCCTCTTTAGGCTCTAGAGGCAGTGGACAGGGGTGCTTATCCGCGACAAATACTATCTCTCCTGTTGTGTTCAGAGGGCAGTAAGCCTGCCAAATGTGACCCAAATGCACATGCTTGTGGCACAGTGAGGCATTTACCGGGTTAAAACGCGCTGTGGGGACGTACCACATCGCCTCTCACTGCCTGTCGAATGCCTTTGAAAAGCATTCCAAAGGCAGAATGCTTTTTAGAGGTGCATAGTTTTAGACACAAGCAGTATGTCCAAGTTGCAACTTGGGTGCATTTTGGATGTGGCTTGCATATTTTGTGGGGCCAAAATTATGCTGGAATCGCAGGACCCTTCTCCAAAATTGTACCATGCTGAGTTGCATTGATGTGATCGGGCATCATTGAAAACAATGTGATTTCCAATGTCATGCGATTCTGTGCAACTTAAATTGCACCAGTGTGAGCCAGGTCTAGGGGGTTCAGTACAAAAAAAGTGGATGAGCTGCGTTTTTACTGTGCCCCCCCTCCCCCTCTCAACGCTGCAGATGTCATTTGGGTATATACACACTCTTTACATCAGGGTACAGCAAAGTGAAAAAAATCCCCCCATTGTGGCACAGTGGTGCAGACTTTTGGGGGTTAAAACAGGCAGTGAGGAGGCAAGACAACGCCTCCTCACTGCCTGTTACAGCAGATCGCTCTTCAGTGGGCATACAAAGAGAAAAATGAAAAATTCTTTGAAGGCGCACCATGCACACTACGTTTTAAAAACGCTGCTCCTAGAGGAGTTTAGCATTTTGCCTGTAGAAGCAACTAATGTTATCCTATGTGTCCATGCACATTAGGTAGCCTAGAGGTGATTTTTAAGCTCAGCGTGTAGAGGCAGAAAAAATCAAACTTCTTTTTTCTGCCAAGAGCACTGGAGTTTTTTTAAGCTAGTGTGCATGAAGCTTAAAAGTGTTTTTTTTCCTGTTTGTGTGCTTGAGGTCAACATCAGAAAGTGCTGAAGGTTTTGCGAAAATGGCCTGGGAGTCCGTATTGAGGGCAAGGAGTAGCTGTATTTTACCACGTTTTTGCACATATTTTAGGCACTTTTGAGCTTTGCCATTTTTTTTATTCGCCAATAGAGAAAAATATCATCTGTTTCTAGGTTTTTCTGCTTTTCCATCAGATTTTATTTCTGTTTTTTATTATTTTTTTTTTTTGTTAGGGTTCGGGTGATAATAATAACAACAATAATAATAAATGAATAAATTTTAAATAAATACACAAATAAAAATAATCGTAAATACTATGTAATAAATAATAACCCTTAACTTAAAACCCCAATCCTTAACTTAAAACCCCAAAAAAAAAAAAGTTGTAATATTATTATTATTATTAACAACAGTTTGTTGTTATTATTAGCAATTTATTATTATTAATTTTTTTGTTTGGGTATTTATTATTTTTTTTATTTACTATACAGTTCATCCATAAAGTATTCGGAGCGCTTAACTTTTGCCACATTTTGTTATGTTACAGCCTTATTCCAAAATGGATTCAATTCATTTTTTTCCTAAACATTCTACCAACAATACCCTGTAGTGACAACGTGAAAGAAGTTCATTTTGAAATCTTTGCAATTTATTAAAAATAAAAAATGAAAAAAAAACACATGTACCTAAGTATTCACAGCTTTTGCCATAACACTCCAAAATTGAGCCCTGGTGCATCCTGTTCCCACTGATCATCCTTGAGATGTTTCCACAACTTGATTGGAGTCAACCTGTGGGAAATTCAGAAATGATTAGGAAAGGCATAAACCTGTCTATAGAAGGTCCCACAGTTAACAGTGCATGTCAGAGCACAAACCAAGCTATGAAGTCCAAGGAATTGTTCGTAGACCTTTGAGACAGGATTGTGTCGTATCAAGGCACAGATCTGGGGAAGGGTACAGAAAAATTTCTGCAGCATTGAAGGTCTCAATGAGCACAGTGGCCTCCGTCATCCATAAATGGAAGACGTTTGTAAACACCAGGAATCTTCCTACAGTGGGCCGCCTGGCCAAAATGAGCGATCGAAGGAGGAGGGCCTTAGCCAGGGAGGTAACCAAGCACCCGATGCTCTCTGAACGAGCTCCAGCGTTTCTCTGTGGAGAAAGGAGAAGCTTCCAGAAGAACAACCAGCTCTGCTGTACTCCACCAATCAGGCCTGTATGGTAGAGTGGCCAGACAGAAGCCACTCCTCAGTAAAATGCAAATGGAAGCCCGCCTGGAGTTTGCCCAAAGGCACCTGAGGGACTCTCAGACCATGAGAAACAAAACTCTGGTCTGATTAAACAAAGATTGAACTCTTTGGCGTGAATGCCAATTGTAATGTCTGAAGGAAACCTGGCACCGTTCACCACCACCAATACCATCCCTACAGTGAAGCATGGTTGTGGCAGCATCATGCCGTTGGGGATGTTTTTCAGCAGCAGGAATTGGGAGACTAGTCAGGATCGAAGGAAAGATGAATGCACCAATGTACAGAGACATCCTTGATGAAAACCTGTTCCAGAGCGCTCTGGACCTTAGACTGGGGCGACAGTTAATCTTTCAACAGCATAACGACCCTAAGCACACAGCCCACATGTTCTGGAGTGGCCCAGCCAGAGCCCAGACTTGAACCCGATTGAACATCTCCGGAGAGATCTGAAAATGGCTGTGCAACGACGCTCCTCATCTAACCTGATGGAGCTTGAGAGGTACTGCAGAGAAGAATGGGAGAAATTGCCCAAAAATAGGTGTGCCAAGCTTGGAACATCATACTCCAAACGACTTGAGGCTGTAATTGGTGCTGAAGGTGCTTCAACTAAGTATTGAGCAAAGGCTGTGAATACTTATGCACATGTGGGGTTTTTTCAGTTTTTATTTTTAATAATTTGCAAAGATTTCAAAACTAACTTCTTTAACATTGTCATTATGGGATATTGTTTGTAGAATGTTGAGGAAAAAAATTAATTTAATCCATTTTGGAATAAGACTGTAACATAACAAAATGTGACAAAAGTTAAGTGCTGTGAATACTTTCTGGATGCACTGTATATATTTTTTTAGGGTTAGGGGGTTAAAGTGGTTCTAAAGTCTCAAGGTTTTTTACCTTCCTGAATTCTATGCATGAAGGGAAAAACCGCCTGCGTGCAGCATCCCCACCAGCCCCTCCTAATACTCAAGCCTCCTCTTGCTCTAGCGATGTGCATTGGAGTCTTGGCTATCCCGGGACGACTTCTTCTCATTGGCTGAGACAGAAGTGGGAGCCATTGGCTCCCACTGCTGTCAATCACAGCCAGTGAGCCAATGAGAAGAGAGAGGGGATGGGGCCGAGCTACGGCTCCATGTGTGAATGGACACAGAGCAGCGGGTACCTCCATAGCAAGTTGCTTGCTGTGATGGCAACCAACAGGAGAGAGGGGCAAAGAGAGCCTGCAGAGGACCCAAGAAGAGGAGGATCCAGGCTGCTCTGTGCAAAACCAATGTACACAGCAGGTAAGTATAGACATGTTTGGTATTTTTTCTTTACAAAAATAAGCCTTTAGAATCACTTTAAGGTTAGGGGGAATTTTAATTTATTTCTTTATCGTGATTTTTTATTTATTTGTGCTTTTATTTATTTTACATTTATTTATTCATAATTACTTTTTTTCTTCAGTTTTCATTTGAGCATAAAATGCGTGAAAGCGCTCCAATCATGCGTTTCTATTTATTTCTATGGGAATAAAAACACGCCAGAAATTCGCAATCTGACCAATTTGAGCTACAAAAAAAGCTCCAGAACTTGTCTGGGCTTCAGATGACTCAGAGTGGAGATGTGAGCCATCTCCTTTGAGAATTATTGATTTGTTCTCCTCAGGTTTGAATGGGGCCTCAAAGGTGCACGCTGCAAAGTTTTATCTTTGCTTTGATCTTTGCATTGCAGGTCAGAAACTCCTACTTTACTGGCTGAATATTTGTTCCTGAGTAGTGATTCACTATGTAGTAAAGCAGCGGTGTCCAACCTGTGGCCTAAGACGGCTTTGAATGCAGCCCAACACAAAATCGTAACTTACTTAAAAATGTTGATTTTATTTTGGAACTGTTGTAATAATGCATTTACACTTAGCGAACACATGTGGCCGAAGAAAAATTTTACAGGGTCTCTTTACTTAACTTTGTTTTTTATCTTCTCAAAGAAAAATCTCCCACTGTTTCCAATCACGCTTTATTCATGTCATCAGTTTTTAGTACCTATATTTGTGAGCACCTGGTTTCAAGGACGAAGCACATGATGGGCAAAATTAGAACCAAAATACCTGATGAGCTTCTACATCCATTGAAGCAGATATTATTATTATTATACAGGATTTATATAGCGCCGACAGTTTGCTCAGCGCTTAACATTATGGTGGCAGACAGTACACAAGACAGTACAGTAACAATACAATTAAATACAAGAGGGGTTCGAGGGCCCTGCTCCTTGGAGCTTACAATCTAGGATTGATGCGTTAGTTTATCAAAAACAGTGCCAAATTTTGCACTAATTTTATATTTTAGAATAAAAAATATTTAAAAAAAAATGAAGTTGTGTTACTCAGGTACATTGTCTATATCAGTGATCTGACAGACGTTATTCTGCTCATCAGCTATCCTTATTATTAGTGTGTTTTATGTGTCACCCAAGACCATTCCTCTTCTTCCAATGTGGCCCAGGAAAGCCAAAATGTTGGACATCCCTGTAGTAAAGAGTGAATAAGGATGACTGCCCCAGAGAATGTGCCTTAAACTCAGTTGGCAATAGCAGTTACCAGATTTCTGTCCTGACATGTTCAGGAATACTCTTGATAGTCGGAAGATAAAGACCGTTGTTACAGACAAAACAGTTTTAACACAAGTACTTTGGATAAGGAAACTTCTCAATACCATACTAGAATCTAAGGAAAAATGGAAGGAAGTTCTGTAGAAATGGCTGCTAGATGAGGTATACAGGATGAAAATCGGTGATCAAGCAAGATTTCCTAACCTGTCCAACTGTTTTCCCTTGAGCCTTAGCTGAAGTTGTAAGCAACTAGCTAATGGACCTCAGACGTCAATCCAGAAAGTTGAGAGACCAGGAATAATGCCTAGTGGTGCACCGAAATGAAAATTCTGGTACCGAAACCAAAAATTCAAAATGCACTTGACTGAAAACGAAATGTGCAGTTTTTAAAAATGAATATATTTTTTTGGGGGAAAAAAATACACTTTGATTAAAAAAAAAAAGCAATATATATCCCAATTTTTTTTGTAAAATATGAAAGAGGATGTTACGGTGAGTAAATAGATACCCAACATGTCACGCTTTAAAATTGCGCACGCTCGTGGAATGGCATGAAACTGCGGTACTTAAAATATCCATGCGTGATGCTTTAAAAATGTCTACAGGTTAGCAGTGTAAAGTTAAAGAGGTCTAGTGCGATAATTATTGCTCTTTCTCTGACGTTCGTGGTGATACCTCACGTGTGCGGTTTGAACAGCATTTACATATGTGGGCATGGCCTACGTATGCGTTCACCACTACGTGCGAGGATGGGGTCAATTTTAAACTTTTTTTTTTTATTTATTTAAAAAAATTTTGGTTTGCACTATTTAAAAAAATGTTTTAATCCCTTTCATTCTTATCACAAGAAATTCATGCATCCCTTGTGATAGAAATAATTAGTGACAGGTGCTCTTTATGGAGATATGGGGTCAATAAGACCCCACATCTCTCCTCTGCAATGTAAAGCATTGGATCAAAAAAATCTAGTCTAGTGATTAAAAAAAAAAAAAAATGGTCGGAAATGGAAGTGACATCGCTCCAGTCCTCCAAGAGCATAGAGATGAGTGGAGGCCATCTTTTCTTCACTCATCTCTATGCCCAGCGCTGGGATCGCTTGATGTTTTCTTAGGTAAGGCTGAGAACTACCGCGCAGCAGTCAGTGGCGGGCGGGGGTGATTTGGGGCGAGGGGCGGGGTTTTTTCAGCACCTGTATCTGTGCTTTTTTTCATTTCAGCTGATGGCCAAAAGGGGTGTTGTCGGCCAAAACATTTCAGCCACTGAAATTTCGGTGCTTCCCTACTAATGCCCACTACAGGTTACACACTATCAGTTTTTTTTCCGTTCAACCCAGCGGACTGAACAAAATAAAAACAAAACCTGACAGATCACAGAACTAACACAAGCGGTGAAAGTACAGCGATCTCCCCCGCTTTGCTATTGTGTTCTCACAGGGGAACAGCCAACCCCCCCCTCCCCGCCAGAACACATCAGTCAGCCAATGGCTGAGAGCGCTGATCAGAAGCTGATTGGCAGACCTTTTTCAGTCATGTCCCTTTGACAGAATTCAGAGCGGCTTCCTTACACACAGGCCGGGGTTTCTGTTGAACCAGCCGATACCACTTGTAATTCGCCCCGTGTATACAGGGCTTAAGGCTAGTCATACACATCAAGGCTGAAAGTGAAATCATTTGATTCCCCCATCCATGCTAGACAGGGAGGATTGAGGAATCTGCCAACTACTGCTTCTGGGGCTGTCAGAATGCCTGAATAGTGACTGCATCTAATTTGGCCAATAATTTTCTGTATAGCTCAGTTTTCAGATTGAGATGGTGAGCGAGGTGGTGCCAACAGGGTAAACCATGGCGTGAATGTTAGCCAATTCTGCAGGGATCGGCTAAAATTGGAGCTATGCATGGGCAGCATAAGGCTCCTGTCTGAGGACTTCTATAGATGAAAGTACTATTCATATATGAGCATGGATCAATAAAACCGATACCCTAAACAATTAGACAAAACAAGTCTATTCACAAGAATGCAATCACAGATTCGGGGATTTGAGGAGGAAATTTGTTAATCCCCGGCTGTGATCTCAAGGGCTGCCAGCATGATCCAAGCATCTTTCAGAGCTAAGAAAAGGATTACATCTCTGCCATTTGTCTCCAGCGTGTAACACAGTTGCAGTTCTCAGATGCACTAATCGGGTACAATTTATAGATCCATTAAATCTCACTTTATTGGTGCTTCACACACTTAATTAACCTTGTAACTTTCATTGGCCAAAAGATACGTTTGAAGAATTGTTTGATGATTTAATAGCACCAACTGTTGCAAATGCCACAATTAACTTTCATGATCTGAAGTTAGGATAGAAGGGGTTCGGTTTTGAAGCATGTTCTTTCATAATTCTGATAATGTTCTTAGTGCAGTTTCTTAGAGATGTTCCAGTAGGCTTGTGCTTTTGTAAAGGTACAATATATCCTTTTCAGAAAAAAATGTTCATCTCTGGTAATTTCCTTCTATTGATCTTCTGTAATATATGCAGACGGAGAGTCTGTACATAGAGAAGCTCTGTCATCTGCTTATTTGCATGCAGACTTGGTACTCCCACACTTGAGTTTTTTTTAATTTCCTGTATTTATATAGCGACAACATGTGATTATTATTATTATAGGTACTTATATAGCGCTGTCAATTTATGCAGCACTTTACATATATATTTTACATTCACATCAGTCCCTAACCCTCAAGGGGTGTACAATCTAAGGTACGTTAGCCTTGTTCAATGTACTGTGGAAAGCGCTAACAAATGAGGTTCTAGTGAGAAGGGACTAAAGCAGTGGTTCTCAACCTTCCTAATGCCGCGACCCTTTAATACAGTTCCTCATGTTGTGGTGACCCCCAACCATCAAATTATTTACCCAGTAATTATAATTCATGAAGTATCGTTTTGCCTTCAGTACTGCTGCTTTCTACACTGTAGCTGCTTTCTACACTGTAGCTTCTTTCTACACTGTAGCTTCTTTCTACACTGTAGCTGCTTTCTACACACTAGCTGCTCTTTACACATCGGAAATGTGTTTTCCGATGGTTTTAGGCGACCCCTGTGAAAGGGTCCTTAGACCCCCAAAGGGGTCAGACCCACAGGTTGAGAACCACTGGACTAAAGGAATCAGAAAGCCATCCAATCAGTGGATCCAATCAGCACAGTAATGCCTTCAAGAAACAGAAGGGATTCATGTCTTTTAGTCCCTTCTCACTATAACCTTAAAATAATAAATGCATCATTTTTTTAAATTTAATGTATTAAAGTAACCTATTGTACATTGCCCAATGCATGATTTGCTGAGTATGTGTGTTCTAATAATCAGAATTGACTGTACATTGCCGCCAGCTCCAGAGCGCCACTTTGTGAAACTTTCAGGTTGGGGAGCACTCACCTTGAATATCTCACATGCATTGTTCAGATGGACAACCCAGGTAGGAACGGGGAAACCGCTGAAGGCTGGGTCATTCTCTGCCCCACAGCATCAGGGATGTTGGTGACATCAGTTCCCTAATTTGGACACGCCTATATTTAGGCAATGATAGGCTGATTTACTAAAACTGGAGAGTGCAAAATCTGGTGCAGCTGTGTATGGTAGCCAATCAGCTTCTAACTTCAGCTTGGTCAAGCTTTGACAAAAAAAAATAACCTGGAAGCTGATTGGTTTCCATGCAGAGCTGCATCAGATTTTGCACTCACCAGTTTGAGGCTCCATGCACACTGGATTTTTTGATAACGCTGGTAACATTAGCTGTGTAAAGTCACATTAAAAACTTGAGTTTTTTTAGCTTTTTTGCATTAGCGTTAAGCGGTGTTTTTCCGCATTTGCTTTTTTAGGGGTTTTGTTTACCTTTTTGGGATCCAAAAAAGTCCAAAAACACCAGTTTGCGCTGTTTTACCGCATTTTTTTTAGCGTTTTTCAGTGTGAGAGTGTTTTTACATCTAAAAAACTCTAGAAACTCACTAGTCCTGGGTATTTTTCCAGCCAAAAAGCATCCCAGCCAAAGAAATGTTGATTACAGTCTATGTGTGCATGGAAACATAGGATAACATTCTGGGGGGTTTACTGGCTGTAGAAAACTTCAAAAGCCAAAAACAGCCGCTGTAAAAACATTCGGTGTGCATGAGGACTTAGTAAATCAATCCTTTTTTTGTCCATATAGGTGCACTGGCATTGCCAGCATCCTGCCACTTTGTGTGCTGCTGGGTGCGGAATGACCCGGCCCACAGCTGATTACACTTGAAAAAGAAAAAAAGTATGAAGTGGAAGTTCAAATAGAAATGAGTTCAGGGGGTGCCTGTGTTCTCTAATGGTGAGCCATGTTATTGGCCTCTAGAATCTTATATAGATTGGACCAATGCGTTTGATGACAAACAATTTATACAGCAGGTCCCTTCAGTACATTATCACCTGCTCCATTCTGAGCACAGGAGGTCGGCTGCTCAGCTCATATACCGTTCAGAGAATGGTTTCTAATTTCTACCAACCGACTTCTGTACGACCACCCTGTCTGTTTTTTTTTTGTTCAATTCGCTAGTTGAAAAAAACAAATGACTAATGTATGAATTGCCTTAACCCCTTGACGCCTAGCACACGCAAATATGTGGCCTCTCGGCGTCTGGGCCTTGACACCGAGCGACCACACATTTGCGTGCAATTAAAAAATACATATGTGCTGAGAGTGCGCGCCCTGCGCGCTCCCAGCACATATGTCCGTGACTCACAGAAAGGTCCTGATCTCCCCTTGCGATCGGGACCTTTTCCGATCAGGTGCCGGCGAATCACGACAGTCGACCCTAAAACCCCGCCTGCCTCCCGGCTTCTGAAACTCTTAAAGGGACAGAAGGCACCGGCACGAAGAGGTTAAATAGCCTTTCTCAGCATCTACAGAAGAAACGTTGGTTAAATTTACTTGTTACAATCCTGTGTATGGTATAAACTCAATTTAGGACTTTCTTCTAAAAACTTCAGTTTAAAGAGGAACTTGACAATCACCCCCCCAGCACCCAAATGTAATTTTTTTTTTTTCCTCTTATATGGTTTCTTGGGTTATCCTCAAAACACATACTCAACATGTTCAGCTAATCCAACGTTGCTCTGTTTTAACCCACCACTCCACTGCCACATGGGCTCCCCCACTGCCATCTTTTTTGTTTACATCATCAATGGCCAGCTGTAATTTTTGGGTTCTTGCATCCACCTGCTGATGGCATGCCATGACGTATACATAGTGTGATCTAGATGGCCCGTAGCCTCCTAGGATGCATGACATGAGTCTTCCAGGTTGTGTTGGTCAACTGAACATGTACTTTTTGAGGGGGAGGGGACTGAGCATCACAAAAAAAAAAATTATATACAGTATGTACAGTTTTGCTTAAGTTTGCTTTACATTTAGATTTGCTACGAAAATGTACACGAAAATATGCCACACATCTTTACAGAACAGAACATTGTGCTCCAATTTTTGTTAGCACTTATCTTCACAATCCTGAAAGCTGCAGTTCTTAACTCATTACCAATCTTCTGGCTGTCGAAACCTATTCAGTCTATACGGAACAGTGCAATATATCTGAAGCTCATAAATTATGGGTGATCCTTTGCATACGTCTTCTAATGCATTCATTGCAAATCTGTCCTCAATGGTATAAATTATTAACTGGCATACATGAATAAGCAATAAAGTTAGAGTGAAGACATGACACAGTCAGAGCCATTGCAGTTGTGCTGTAAATTTGTGTGGTCCCACCGGGGGGGTTGCCAGCCTGGCCCAGAACATCTAATAATCATACACACACAGCTCCTGTTACTATGTCTTGCAGTAAATCGTAGTATTAGCACTTTGAAATAGGCAGCCTTGTTACATTAGTAAATGGTTGAAGGGAATATGCAGGATTTTCAAAGTTTTTTTTTTTTATCTAAAAAAGATCATCTTGATCTAAATTCTGTTATTGATGTGTGCTAATAGTTTAAAAAACTTTGTTTCTATGTAAAGATTCTAATTATGTCTCACAGCACAACTCTAGCAGGGTAGAAAACTGACAAGATCATCCCTCTGCTATCTCCACCTATCAGCGTGCTCTTTGTCAGTACCCATGCACTGTAGAACAACTGACTGCCTCTTTGTGATTTTTCTCTTTCTTACAGTCAGAGCTGTGAAGTACGTGGACTTCAACGGACTGATACAAAATCAGTTTTAGGTGCTCATGCCTGGTACATGTACAACCCAGTGAGCTGAACGAAGAAAAAAAACCAACAGATCACTGTGCTAACACAAACGATGTTAGTATAGCGATCTCCCCCCGTTGTGCTAGTGTGTTCTGACAGGTGGGGGACTGCTGCACCCTACCCCACCGGAAAACACCACAGGTCAGCGCTTGCAGCCATTGGCTGAGAACGATGATCAGATGCTGAGCGGATGCTGGTTTTCCCACATGCCCATTCGTCAGAAGCCAGCCGTGAGTCTGACTTCTGTCGGACAGGGAGCTGTACGCGCGGGCCAAAAGTCGGCCAGTTTCTGCTGTACCTGCTGATGTTGGCTGATATTCAGCCTGTGTGTACCCAGCGTCACACTGCTTGCATTTTAAAATTTACATTGAATGGTTTATTATTAAATACAGAGCTGCCATAATTTGTGACTTTTATATCTGCTTTGACCTAGTAATCTCTATATTTAAAAGATAAGTTCACCTTCAGCCCGGGTTCACATATATGCGGTGCGGTATATCGCATGTGATTCGCACAGGAGCTGCACCGCATTCCTGTGCAAATCACATGCGATTTGTGTGCAGTGCAATTGGAGCCATACATGTTTGTATGGCTCTAATCGCAACGCACCCGCACCAAAAATGTTCAGGACCCTTTTTTTGGTCCGCACTAGAATCAGATCGCATGGGCATTCACAACTATGCGATCTGATTCTGCACATCACACCGCGTTTTGCGGATCACTTTCGGGGTGTTGTGAACAGACACACCCTCAGTGGTTCATGTGAACGGGGTGCGATTCTGATATGCGGAATTGCACAGAAAACGCCGCAAATTCCAGACAGCATCAGTGTGAACCAGGGCTCAGAAAGATGTTACTTGTTCCACCTGTTTTTCTGGGTGGAACATATAACATGTTCCCACTCCTGCAGCTCCCCCCGGATCCCCTCCCTGATCCCCCCCCCCCCTCTTTGGGACAGCGGACCAGTATCTTCTCACACCCATG